>NC_068297.1:7746119-8346119 GCF_025860055.1 Xyrauchen texanus
TTTGTGAGTATTGCATTGTTATGAATTGGTTTGTGTAAAAGGGGCAGTTAACAATAAATTGTATTTTCTTTGCCTATTAAGTTCTAAACAGACCGTGAATAAATATATATTGCTGCTGGAAACATTTATAATAGCTTAATTCCATGCTTTGTGCACAGCTGCACAATAAAATCAAACATATGAAATTAGCTTAAGAGAGATCACAGGCACCTCTGTTTATCACCACTGCTATGGTGACCTGTGATGAAACAGGAAAAAGATCCTGGCTAGCATCATCTCTGAATAAAATGCTTGGTTGCAATACTGTTTTAAACACATCGTCAACCATGACAAATTATCCTCCTTTAAAAGGAAAAAATACAATGGCTGGGTAAACAGTGAATAGTTCTATAGTGAAGTAATGCAGAAACGTTTATTACTGTGAACAAATCTTAAATGGTGAAAGATGTATTAGTACGCATGAAAGCCAGTAGACAAAGGCATCACAGACTCACTTTGAGAGAAGGATGTTGCAGTTTTGTGCACGCCTGCCATCGATGACTGATAATTCTCTGACTTTTTTAGAGGTTACTGTGTCATCCTCAGACTCTTTCTGTAAAAAGACAAACGGCATGAAGATCAGCATCAATTTCACATTGACAAATGTTTTAAAGATTGGTGAAACAGTTGGGAGGGAGGAGTGAAATTGCACAGATGTGCTGGTTGTGTTGGCAAAACTCCAAATTATTAATAAGGTTATGCATAAATCATTGTACTTGATTTTGAATCAATCAATTCGTTTTTAAGAAAAATTAATAGTCTATATGTTTGATCTGGAATAAATGAAAACAATAACATTGTGATTAGAGGATTACAATTATTCTGCATATAACGTGGTTCAGTACAACACAATCTGAAATCCAAACTCAAGTAAATGTACTATAAATGAGAACGTACAAGACACATGCAGTCTTAAACAGCCTCAAAAATAAGACCCAAACAGCATAATTCCACAAAAGCAGACTTGATACAACCAGTACCAACTATACAAGGCATCCAAAGCAACAGAGGCATAAAACAGCTACAGTATCTCCTCTGCCTTGTATAGTGGCATTTCAAATTGGCAATGAACAGCCAGCTGTGGAGCAGACAGCATGTGTTGGCAATGGAACGGCAAGGTTTATCTGGAGATTGAAAGAGGGTGAAAGGGGTGGAAAAGGTTTTGAACCATGAATATGGGGGATATTTGCATTTTAGCTTCTACTTTACTGTTGTATAAACTCCAGCTGCATGCAAAACCGACTGCATGCCACATAACAACTTGACTAATTACGAACAGAGACATCTTGAAAAGCATGCAAAAAAACTGAAATAGGTCATTCAGTTCAGTGGCATTTGAAGTTATCCTACAAAAGTCTTTGATGTGTAACATGGTACTAAATAATTACCATATTTACGTACCATTGTATTTACCATTTATATCTACATGGTATACAAGGTCCTTTAGAAAAAAACATAATACTATAACAAAAACACCCAAAAGTACCATGCTTTTTGGACAGTGTTGAGGCATAGCAGCTCATCTAAATAGCCTTATGAGTGCAAAATGTGTATTAGTTGATACATTTTAATAAAATTAGCATCAAATTTAACCAGGTATTACCAAACTAAAGTGTCAGGTTCACAGAGCACTTACCTGTCTGAAATTATTGAACAGAAAGTCCTTTTGTAGCAAGCAGAGAGAAGAAAGTTTTAGTTAGAAAAAGAAAAATATGCAAAAGAGCAGGTGTAATCACATGGCAGAAAAAACACTCACATGCAAGAGAGCAACAGATTACTTGTGTGGGACAGGAAGACAGAGATTCAAGCAGAGAAGTTTTAGTAACACATATGTCTGACATCACATAATGCCTTGAGAATGCAAAAGGCACCTGGAGTCATGTGAGAGATGTATACAGTACAGTACATATAGGACCAGATGGGTACAAATTCTCATCATTCCTTTTTTGTGTTGCTGGAGATAAGTTCTACCTGTTGTCTCTGGTAAGCTGAGAAAGTTTTCTCAATGTCCTCCAAGTCCAAAATTTTGAAAACTTTGATATCGTCCAGTTCCAGCCACACTGTCCCTTCCAGTTTATTCTGCAAGAACACATTGGTCCACAGCAGACTTAAATGACTACAGCTATGTTTTCATTTTTTTTTTTTTTTTAAATCAACAAAGCAAAACACACCATTAACTATGAATTAATTGCAATTAACTGTTTGGCTGTAAACATTAAGCCAGTCATAATAATTTTGAACTTACTTCACCGAGTTTGGTCCAGTTGAAGGACTTGAGAGGATTGGATGGCTGAGGTATGCTCTTCATTTTCAGTGTGGATCCCAGAAGACCTCCTGGTAGAGGAGGAGCACCAAAGGATGGTAGGCCTGGTGGAGGTGGTGGTCCCCCAGATGGAGGGGGTGGAGGGGGGGGTGCTCCACCTGGAGGTGGTGGAGGAGGTGGCAGGCCAGCCGGTCCTGGGGGAGGAGGTTGGATGCTACCAGGGGCCAATGGGATGAGAGGCGGGCCCCCAGGGATATTTGTCCTCTATAAAGACAAGACACAATAGAAATATGAAGCAAGAGTGTTGTAAGGCCTTTGAATATTTTGTATAGGAATCGAAACACTGAAAAACACATTTTGGCTCAGTTACAATCCCTAGTGAGCACCTTGACAGCACTTTTGTGTGTGTATTAAAGACACACTCATGGCCCTGAAGGCTGTTCCACTCAAAAAGCAGCAAAATTATTCTTCCTTATAAGTTACCTTTTTGGGTCAAAGTCTAAGGCAGCACTTCATGTATCTGTTTTAGGATAAAGCAATCCTGGAAAGCATAGCGACAAGTTTATTTGTTCATTCAAGACGAAGAATGACGTATATTAGACCATTTCAAGCATGTAAAAAAAACCAAGGAATTCCAATGCAAGTTATCCTGCATTAATGGATCATTTAATTAGGGCTCTGAATTCACATATTTTCCTTAAATAACATCAAACATTTACCTGAAGTGGCTAATTTCAGAAGTGTTGATGATACTGAGTGTCTACACGAGAGACACGATGAAAATGTATCGTAGTTTAGATGCTCATAATTATTTCCTCAGTGGAGAGCTCGGTAATGATCACTCCTTTAATAACAAAGTCTTTTTAGGCAAGTCAGGTCACTCTGCGGCCATCTTTAGAACGCTCTCGAGCAGCTATTTTCTATGTAAGCAAGCAGTATACAAGTGCAGCTCCTAGCTCCTAGAATGGGAAATGAGCAAAATACCCAAAACGGCTGGTCAAGGTTACTATCATAGAACACATTTCAAATCAGCAGTCAAATCTGACAACACTGGTCTCATAAAGTGTGCTTCTTTACCTCAGATTACACTAAAAACTATTTTCCACAGCTGTATAGCTAATGCGAATGCTCGAGTTGATTGACAGATGATGTCTATTTCTAAGAGGTGATTGGCTTGTTTACCTTTTAGGTGGGACTTGTTTCCACATCAATTCACCATTGGGTGCTCCAATTTCTCCCATTTAATTTGAATATATGTGACCCCTCTCTGCTAAATAGTCTCTTGTTATAATCAATGAACCCGTTCAATAAAGCTGTCAGTCTGTGCGACCCGTGGACAAGGTAAGAATTTATTTTTTTAATGATTAAAATACTGTACGTTTCTTATTTCTTTCTTCTGGATAAAAGCGTCTGCTAAATGTAAAAGTAAATGACTTACGGAGCTTAGTTATCACTATGAATGAAGCACCTTGCGCTGGTGTTTTGAAAAAGGTGCGTTCTATTCAGAAAAGATCATCCCTATGCACTTTGAAGACTTTCATTCACTGTGAGAACTTTGAAAGGCTAAAAAGAGAGGGACTCCAAAATAAGGGTAATTCGAAACTCAATTTTTAAGTCCTATTTATTGGAAATTCAGTTTGAAGCGATCTTACAGCATGACTATCATGATTGTTCTCCCTTCATAGTGCCCTTCCTAGGGTGATTTATCTAATTTGGAACACAATCTGAGATATATATGAAATATTCAAGGAACAAAAATACATCACTTCCTTAAAACCATATTGGAATAATATATTGCAGACCTGGAACACTTACGGCTCTTGGGCCGGATCCCATCCTCCACATGGTTTAATGTGGCCCGTGGCTCATTTATCCTAAAAGCATTTTTTCATGGTAAATTTCAATTATCTTGCATTGGGACCTAACGTGCTTCCACAAGCGTTTAACTTGCTCAGGGATGCCAGGTAAGAGACGCAACACCCCCAATTAGAGATTTATACTTGCGCAGATTGAAAATATTCTGCCTAATGTTATACTCATTTTGTGCAATCAGGCAACCATGCATGTGAGTGCACTCTTTCTTGCCTTTCCCCTTTAAACAAAAGTAGAGATCTCTAGTGCAATATTCTCCTCAAGGAAAAGTGTTATAAGGCCACTCTGTGTCTATTCTTGAGGCTGCTTATGATGTTTGGTGCTACTAAGTTTGCAGGTAAACCTTCTCAATGATGAAATTAAATTTAAAAGTAGATCTCGGCATCATTGACATGCGGAGGGGTAATTGTTGACATGTGAGCAAAAGCACCGAAAGACGAATGTGTGTATGTATGTCTTATATGTGCAATTTAGAAATGTTCAATTTCTAGATGTGCAATTTAGAAAAAGTCCCCTCTCACCTGTATGTTAATCTAACTCTTGCAGTAATCATTTGTCATAGTCCTGCAGCTTGTTTTATTTTTGTATTAAATGTAATCCAGTTCTTTATGAGGATCCAATTCAGGATGTTGCCTATGGACAGTATACAGCAAAGCAGCTCACTAGGTTTTGAAACAGTCCATTTGTGTGTGTTTGTGTAGCATACATTGCTCATCTCATGAATCCGTGCAGAAAGATCAGCCACTTGTTGTTTAACAAGCTTATGCTCGCTGCTCTCCTTCTCCAGCTTCTCTTTCATCTTATTGAGCGTTTGCATCATTTCTTCCTTCTCTTGTGTTTTTGCATCACACTCCCTCTCTTTCTTTTCCAGCTTCTGCTGAAGTTCATTATGTTCTACGATTCAAGCCAGAGAACAAAAACAACTTCAATCAAAATGCATCACAGCACAAATTCTGCAGCATTTGACAGCTGTCAGCAATGTCATCACTGTTCCCATAAAGATGAAAGCATGTGTAAACACATTCAAGGCCTCTTGATGGGTAAACAGTCACTTCAAATTGTCTGGATCAATATCTGACTTGTAGACAGGTTGTATATACCTTTTCTCATTTTTTCTGCTTGTTCTTTCCACTGTTTCACCTCATTCTCGTTGACCAACCTGTAAAATTATACAAACATTTATTCAATATCCTCCACACAGCTCGAATAGACAGTATACTATGTATGTTGTTTATATTGCAGATCTATCTATCCATTCATCCATCTAGTGGTTCATTGTCCAGCAAGAGAAAGACTGTAAATGTAAAATTTATTTTGCCAACTATTAGGAGTATATAAGTAAGCATTTAGATTGCCTCAAAGCTAACATAAATTGACAAACGGTCACAAAACTCACATTTTGATTTCATGGGTCAAGGTCTTAAAAGAAGCACATACAGTACAAAGATTAATTTACAATAGTTGGGAAGGACCGGCAGGAAACCAGGGAATCTTGGTACTAAATGTAAAGAGATCAGAGATGCCTCTGTCCCCCATAACTAGTGAGCTCTTCAAGCAAAAAGCAAAAACAAAAAAACCTTAGACTCAGTAATATTGGATCGAACCACAAAATGTTTTCCATATGTATTCTGCATATTTATTTTCATTTCACTGAAACTGTCCCAGACCGTCTCTCAGCCTCAATGCTTTAACTTGTTTGAACTAGAATACAGTTGTGTCTCAGATTTAATTAATCCCATGCTGAATGATGACAAAAAGACATGTTTATTTGAACTCTTGTACCAACAAAAGAAGGATACATCCCAGTCTGTACATCTAGCTATATGTTAAAATCACAGTCTGGAGAACTCTATTACATTTTATATCCATAAGACATCAAAACGTATGTACAGTCTGGTACTTTCTTAAAATGCATGGAGATTAGATACAGCGGGATGGGTTACTTGCTTCAGAATTACCTTTTGAGTCTGAATTATGGATTTGAGGTTATATGCTTCTGAACCAAATAATTCAAATCTCAGACTTTGCCAAATTCTTTGGAGATTATTAATAATTCAGAGAGAAATAAGGGCACAGGGTACAGTATTGTTTAAACATAAAGACACACATGGTAAACTCTATATTCTTGGACCATCCTGAACCCATCTAATTATTACTCACATTCGCACCACGTATTTCACATTGAAGTTCTCCAGAGGGGCCGCATCCGGGTCGTGACCCTTGTCGTTCTGCAAGACAATCTGCTGGACAATTCTGTCGAGGAGGAGCCAGTAATGTACTGTGTTCCCACTTCTTTTATCTGAGGTATAGTGCAGACTTGATGGTGAACAAATCCAAACACAATACATAGCAACTAGTTCTAGAGGTCGACCAATAGTGGATTTTGCTGATACTGATAAATAGATAATAGTTTTTAAAATGTATTTATAGTATGTTAAAATGAAGCACATACATTGAGGCTACAAGAGTCCATCATGAATAAAACTATTGATTAAAACTATTGGCAGCTATCTGCATAGATTTTGCCTATAACAGTTAGTTCTATCGGGAAGACACACAGGCTAGAGTGAAGTTTGAGATGCCATTTATTTGATAGATGTAAAACGGGAGGTGATGTCTCTCTTTGGTATAGGCCCCGTCCGGAAGTCCGAGGGAGTTGTACCCGGAACCGTCATGTCCTGCCGGAGATAGGAGGCAGGGGCGAGTAGCCTACCCCCCTGCGGGACAGGGCTCAACTGGTGGTGGTGGGGAGGTGGAGGTTGCGGTGTTAGCACACCGAAACAGCAATGTGATAGATTGTGAGCGGACTTATAAAGCATTGGCTTACGTGCGATTGGCTAGGAGTTACCCAGCTAATGATGTGATGATGTACACCTGCTGGTCTTCCCGCTAGAACTACGCTCCACTTCCATTTCCAAAAAGCAACTATCAGCATCAATTAATCGGTAAACCGATATATCGGTCTACCTCTAATAGGTTATCTAGAAAACTACATTCATAAACGCATAAATAATTATATGATGTTTATTCATTCACATGGTTATGGAGATTATGATAAGGGTGATCAGCCAGTGGCAACACTCACAAGGCATATGAAGACAGTGCTGTAATACAGACATAAAGTGTGGAAAGGCCTCTGTATGGTTGATTCGCTTTCGGATAAGATCAAACACCTGAGTGGAACTTTTAGTGTCTATATGAACCTGGAGATAACAAAAAGCCAATGTGAAATTACATTAGGAAGATGTTTTAGAAATTTACAAACAAAAAGAGTACATTAAGAAGGCAAGCTTACATTTTCAAATCGTTTTGCGAGAACTAATTCATCTTCATTTCGTAGCATATCAAAGAAGTCCAAATGCCTGAAATGCAACAAAAGACGATTGTATGTTATGCTCTGCAGAACTCACCCAAGTACATAAAGGGTTAATTTACCAGAACATGAAAATTGTAAAGGGATAATAAAAGGGGATGTTAGGCAGAAAGACCACCTTAGAAAAAAGGATACAATGAAAGTGAATGGTGACTGAAGCTAACGTTCTAACAAACATCACCTTGTGGGTTTTTAAGGGTTTGGAACAACATAAGGGTGAGTGAAAGATGACAGAATTTAATTCTTAAAGGACAGCAAGTCTCAAATGCACATACCGATCTAATGTGGCGTTTTCATGGGACCGCAATTTATCAATCACTGGTTGGATGCCCAGCATCAGAAATTCATACCGCAAATGAATTCGGAACTCCAAACTGGTCTGTAAATTAAATGTTGGAAGTTACAAAAGAAAAGCCTGGGATGATTTGAATGTAATGAAATGCAGATGTGGAGAACCCAGCCCTTACCTCCCCAGCTCCCTTACTTAGGACAGCATTGATGAAGGACATAATTGCCGTCTTGAGGTTCACCTCATCTCTGTAGCGGCCCATACTCCTGTCCAAGTCGTTTAGAAGGGTCTATGTGAAAATCGAGAAAACATGGAGACAAAGAGGAAAACATTTGTGAAAAAGGAGAAAGTCCTTTTATGTCTTAATGTTTTCAAAAGAAAAGTGGTTACAAGGTTAACTACCACGTCTCATACCAAACAGCTGTCCATATCTGGCTCAAACACCATGTCCTATCCAAGTGATTGAACCAAAATTGATTATTGGTGCGCACCTGAAATCGCGTTCGCTCAGAGGCGAACTTCTGATAATGCAACATGGCTTCCAGGATCTTCTTGTGTCCTCCAGGTACTAAGCACACAGCACCCATGATCTCAAGGACCGCTACTTTGGTCTTGATGTTCTCGGTGGCCAGACTCTGGGCAATGATGTTGATGCTTTCGGTGTGGGCGAGCACATGGGCACGTCCCTGAGAGTTGTTCATCAGGGCTTTAATGCAGCCAATCAGAGAGGTGTGGATCTGAGACTCTGTGGTCTCATGGTCCATCGTTTTAAGGAAGTTCAGGATGCACGTCAGGCCATCGAGGTCTATGAAGCGCATCACAAACCTAAGGAGGACAGCAGAGGTGAGGCCAGAGTCTACTCATGTTCAACTCATGCCTCTAAAGGCAGCATCTGAATTGAAATGGATGTGACCTCACGATTGACTTATTTTGAACATTCTACATAAGCAGCAACTCTATTTGTCAAACAATTGCATTCCTTGGGAAGCGCACCAAAGACTCTACTCAAAATGTACTCCCATTAGCATGTTGCTAAGATAACAATGTGATCCTCTAATGCGCATAAAAATACAAAGCAAACACATTTTTTTTTTTAAACGGACGATTTTTCAATTAGAAAAGTTATTTTAATCAATACTTTATATTCATAAATTATATTTCTCACCTAGTACACAACTTTGATGTATTTTTTAAATGCTTTCATGCCTTCTCAGCAAACAATGAACGTTAATCTACATTAGAATTTGGCCAAAAGGTCCCTTTTCTCTCTCTTCCTACCTTTTGGAAGAGC
The DNA here is from genome assembly GCF_025860055.1 of Xyrauchen texanus. Classification (NCBI taxonomy): domain Eukaryota; kingdom Metazoa; phylum Chordata; class Actinopteri; order Cypriniformes; family Catostomidae; genus Xyrauchen; species Xyrauchen texanus. The sequence goes on from NC_068297.1 coordinate 7,755,247, forward strand.
TTTTTTGTTAGGTACACACCTAGGATGCCTTGAAATACTGCCAACATTGGCAGCTCACTAATATTTGGAAGACAGCCATGGACAATTTACTTAAATCTTACAATTTCTAAGCATAATTTCTATTCTAGCTTCAGAGATGACTGGTTGCAGGAAAAATGACGGGGGCCTTTACCACAATGAAAAAGGGCCAAGCAAAATTATGTTTCTGGCACTGCAAACATTTTCTACTGGATGGTGAATAAAAATTCCTATTCTTTAATGCAGCATTATTCACAGTATGCCTTATGTGCATGCGTGTTTGGAATGAACCAACCCAATTTAATTCAAAGAGCACAAAAGAATTCAAATATGAACTTTTTTTTTCCAGTGTCAAGCTTCATTTAAAATAATCAACAGCAGGGGCAAAATGGGAAGAGTATGTCACAAGTCAATTACCTTGACCCCTAAAGGGTTAAAGGTTTGAGTGGTGATGCTGATCTAATCACCCTCATTAGGCAATGCTTCAGGCACTGACACACATGACCATTCAAAGCTGCAGCAGGGGTCTATATGATAAGTGATTGTATATTAGGGTGAAGTTCAGGAAAACTATCAAGAGATATCCTGGTCATTTTACACATTAAGGTTTTTTGTTATAATACATATATAATTGCGGACGGACGGACGGACGGACGGACGGACGGACGGACGGACGGGCGGGCGGACGGACGGACGGACGAGCACGGACGGACGGACGGACGGGCAGGACGGACGGACGGACGGACGGACGGACGGACGGACGGACGGACGGACGGACGGACGGACGGACGGACGGACGGACGGACGGACGGATGGAAGGAATTGCTTGCTAACCTTCTAAAGTTATATCCAATATTACAACTTTGTTGCCATTATACCACAACGCTGTTAACCCTGTAAGCAATTATATCACACTAAAATCATGTAGAACAGAGATTTAATTCAGACTTAAATCATGTCAACACACATAATGTTCACATCCTGTCGCTACATTTTTGAAACCATGTGTATTTAGTTGTGTATGTACTGGCCCCATTCACTTTATTGTAACCACATTTAAAAAAATATATAATATAATTTTTTTTATTAACAAGGAACGAGTCAAATATATTTTCTGTGGTATTCAACATAATGCTACAATTGCTGTCGATTTAAATTAGCATAGTATCGAAACAGGAACATTCCTTAAAATCCTAAAGTATATTTGTAAAGTACACATCATGGTAGTATTTGCTGTTTTGGATTAAATGTATGCAGATTTTACTTTTTCTTTTTTTTTTTACGTTTGTGTCCAAGATGATTTTAATTACTGTATTACAGTAATGAGAATCAGATAAAAAAAAATAAAAAATCACAATGCAAAAACATCTTTATGGTAATAAAATAGGCTTCACTGTCTTTTTTTACTTTGGACTGTTCGTTGGGTGGGAAAGTAGGAATCAGGAAACTTGGGACAGACACAAAAGCTTTTTAGGTCTTTAATTAGACAAACAAAAAAAATAAACATGTGACCCAAGTTGAACCCCAGAAACCATACCTCCACCCGTCCAACTGCTCACTTTTTGGGGTTTGCCGTGAGTCCCGCCCATCACAGCGACCTCAGAACCACCCTCAGATGCTGCACATGCCGCTGCCAAATCATTCCTGTATATAATAGGCAGACTCCAAATTACTCCAAATAGGCAGTGGCATATGCAGCATGTGGTCTTAGGACTCGTTCCATAAGGTGCTGAAACGTAGCCAGGATCCTGAACAAACCGAACAGAAGTGTCACAAATTGGTGTAAGCCAAACGGTGTGGAGAAGGCTGTTATTTCACAGTACATTTGGAGGGAACTGCCAATAACCCAGTGTTGAGTAAAAGCTAGCCGTGCCCAAAGCGAGCAAGAAACTCATTAATACAAGGCATTGGGTAAGCATAAAATTTAGACAAGGCGTTGACTTTCCTATAGTCCACAAAGAACTGTACAGACCTGTCACTCTAAGAAACTAGAACAACCGGGCTGGATCCATCACTGTGGGATTCTTCTATTACTCCCATATCAAGCATTGCATCTAATTCTTACCAAAAATATATTTTTCTATGCTAGGGCAGTCGGTAGGGACAGCTACATACCACTACCATGGTCGCCGTCTCGATGTGGTGCTGAATGAGGTTTGTACGACCAGGCATAGGGGAGAACATGTCTGCAAATTCTTTCTGCAACTTGGCAACCTCTGTGACTTGAGACTGTGAGACATGGTCTCCACGAGTGACATGATTGGCTTTTACATTCACCCAATGGCCCGAGCTCTGCCCTCTCCGTAACTACTGTTGCCAACATCACAGGGATTACCTCCCTCCATAATTTCAGGAGGTTGAGATGGTATATTTGATGTGCATCACCTCTATCTATTCGTTTTACCTCATAATCGAGATCTCCCACTCGTCGTGTTACCTCAAAAGGCCCTTGCTACTTGGCGAGTAATTTGGAGCACGAAGTCGGGAATATTACGAGCACTTTGTCTCCTGGTGCATACTCCCATAATCGAGTGCCCCTGTTATACAGTCGGCTTTGTCATTCTTGAGCTTGGAACAAATTCTCCTTTGTTAGTTGCCCCAAAGTGTGGAGCTTTGCTCTAAGATCAAGAATGTACTGAATTTAATTTGTGCTGTTTGAAGGTCCCTCCTCCCAGGCTTCCTGTATGATGTGGAGCACGCAGCGCGGCTGCTGCCCATACAGCACCAGGAATGGGGAAAACCTGTGGAGGCTTGTGGGACCTCTTGAACCGCAAACGCCAGGGGTTCGAGCCATTTATCCCAATTTCTAGCATCCTCATGCACAAACTTACAAATCATATTTTTCAGGGTTTTATTAATTAGTTCCACCTACCCATCTGTTTGTGGGTGGTAAACACTGGTGCAAATCAATTTAATACCTAATAATTTGTAAAGTTCACTTAGTGTTTGTGACAAATGTTGTGCCCTGACCAGAATCCCCACTCAGGAGATTATACTGAAGAGTGCCTCCGCAACAGTGTGCAGAGATTTTGTGCAGAGGCACTGCTTCCGGATATCGCATTGCATATTTCACTAGAACCAACACGAAGCGATGTCCGTGTGCTGTCCACTCTAATGGCCCAACGAGGTCCATGGCAATTCTTCAATTAACAGAAGGGGGCATAACGGCACTCATGGGGTGGCCAGCAGATTAACCAGCTGACATTCATAGGACGCACACCACCTGCAAACATCCCCACGAATGCCCGACCAATATAAATGGGCCATTAGTCGGTTCAGTGTCTTCTCTTGCCCTAAGTGACCCACCATCGGATTATAATGAGCTGTCTGGAATAACATTTCCCATGGCTCCACAGTATTAACAATTGGGTTGTATCCTCTTTTGACAGAGTGAGAGGAGAGAGAGGGGGGACACAAGGGGAGGGGAGAGAGAGTTGGAGGGCTCTTCCACCCTTTGATACGCAGACACATGGTCCTCCACCAGTTGGACAGCCTCCTCCAGCGACGCTGGGTGGTGGCACTGGAACCACTCTGCCATTCCTTTCAGTAGATGACAGATAAGCTGTTCCAGTACCAAAAGATCGATGACTTCCTCTGTGTCACGGTCCTCAGCCAGAAGCCACTTCCGCACCCATCCATCTTTATCGACCAGAAAAGTTGTCTGTATTGTTCAGGGCTGCGACCGACCCGCTGCAGGATGTTCTTCCTCAGATAGTCATACACCAGGAGACTCGCCGCTAGCTGAGTTTCCCCAAACAACAGTGGGATGAGTCTGGCTGCCCACTGAGCATGCGGCCAGCCCCTGATCTCTGTCATCCTCACAAACAAGTCCAAGAAGGCCTCGGGATCATCCTCTGCCCCATCCTTATGAGGGCGACCGGAGGCATGGGGCTGCTGTGTCCGGGGTCGCGGCTGGGGCGTTTCCTTCAGTAAGCTCTGGCTCACATGCCGGTCCTCTGCTTGAGCTTGAAGCACCCCCTGGAATCACCAATCCTGGTCCTGGCATCGCTCAAGCAGGACCTGTGCATGATGCATACTGGCGAGGGATTGATGACTTCCGCCAACTGCTAGGACTCCATGTCGGCGTATTTCCTCCAATTTTCCTGGGTTTCGGCACCAGGGTGAAGGGGTTCGTTGGGTGGGAAAGGAGGAAATGGGAAACTTGGGACTTTAACTCAAAAAGTAGGTCTTTAATTACACAAATTAAAAATATCTTTTCAGCATTCAACAATCACGCTTTTCAGTGTACACAGCTTCACAGTCTCTGCTGTGTGTGGTAACTTTCTATGTCGCTGATATGGTTCTTTCCTCCCCCAATGCTTACTGCAATCAGAAACAGGTTTTAGACATTATAGCGTTCAGGTGTGTGCACCCTTACCACTTTCTCTCCCTCTGCGGACGAATGCTCGACCATGCCCCCTCTGCCATAATGACCAAACTATTCACCCATTGTCTTGAGGCAGAGACTCATTCCTGTAAGCTAAACTGCTCAACTGCAGTAATAACGCTAACCCTAACGGAGTAATTAAGAATAATTACATTGTCAGGAAATTACCCATATGCTCATGCACGTATGCAGTACCTCATTGGCTGTGTGCGGAGAGCAGTTTTCAGGCTCTCTATGGTCTTATTCCTCTCCTCCTCATCCTCCTTCTCCAGGGCCAGCAGGGTCTTCCTCTGATGGTGATATTTAACATTACAGGGATTAAAAAGGGGGACTCATATCAAACTAAAGAGCAACATAATAACACACAATCATTCATACCATAAAGGACTTGGTCTAATGTTACATCTCAGCAGTGTGGCTGAAAAACTCAACACTGTACTTGTAGTCACAAAAAATTTCAATCTCTTATGAAGAAGCGAACATAATCTGGGACTCCATCCCAGTGTTTTAAACAGAAGCTCACACTAAAAGAGCACAATAATATATGTAAACGTATTTATAGTGCCACCAATTACATTCTGATGAATGTATGCTCTCTTTCCCCTATGAAACATTTTGTTGTTTACGAACATTAAATCTATTCAGGAAACACTAAGCCATTTTATGACTCCCTCTTGACTAAGAATTTTTGGATATCTTCAGGCCAAACACAGAAGTTAGTGTGGTCAGGGAAGTGCATTTAGTGCTAGCTAGCTTGGCATTAGATGTATCATACTTACGGCAGCCATTGAATTGATCTGATCAATGTAGAATTCAGGCCAGCTGGTTGCCCCCTTATTCTCTTCTTGTTCCTATGGAAAATTGAAGATTAGCTTGAATACTGAGATTCTGGTTAAACAATAATGATGATACAAATATCTGAAGAGAAAACCATGTAAGCACAGACATATTTTTACATAATGTTAAAACACACATTTGCAGTCACAAAAACACTAATTTTAACAACAGTAAGTGCTTTTATAAAATTATAAGCTTCAAATTTCTGCCTTTAAACCCTCCAAAAATTGGCCCGCATTCACTTCCACAAAAGCAAGCAGTCGCGTCGAGCTGTACGTGCAGTGGAAAAGACATTAATTAGATCGTTAGGTGCAATTTTTAGAAACACACAATATCAGTGGCCATTTATTGGGAGATTAATATACAGTATAATGGTGAATGATGATAGCCAGTTGAGTAGAAAATTGTGAGTATTGGTATAAAAAATATTTGTCAAATCGATTACCTGTCTCTCTATATATGTTCTGATGCAAGATTACCATGACCAACATGGAGTAATGAATAATAAGACCAGAAACTTGTTTTAAGAAAGTCAACAGGGTCAACTTTGATTTCATATTGAACAAACAGTGTTCAGACACACAAAGATACAAAAAGTTAATGTGCTGTCCTTCACACCAACACAGATCTCCTTGTACTGTCAATTCACATTCTCATGTACTTCACAGCCACAATGTGTTAAAACACAAATGATCTGAGTGTTATAATATGTACAAAATCACTTCCAAAAACCCAAAAGTGCCTGTGAACTAATAAATGTGTGTGTGTGTCTACACATGACATCTTACTTAACTCAACTTCCAGGTAACAAGCGTCTCAAAACTCAAGTTTTGGGATTATTCCACTCCCAAAGTTCAGTTAAAAAGATCTGTCAGAAGCTTTTAATGCAAAGTCTGGGGTTGAGAAACAATACCAAAGCGTTTAGTGCTATGCTCAAGTGTCTATTATATACAGCTGCTCCCTCGTTCCAAGATTGATTGCGTTGACCAGGGTAAATTTGGAATTGGGGTTGTTTTGGGAGTTTCAGTGTAACGGTTACAGTGTGTACACCACATGAGCAGACATTCACGATAAGCTTCCAGGAAACTCTTTAACAAGTACACTCATTGTTTTATAATCATATTTTGCATTTATGCAATTTAACAAACTATTTTGGGCCAGAAGGGCTAAGGGATTATAAAAGTGTAGCTTGAAACCAAAAAGAAGGGTGAGAAAGTTCCCATTATTAGTTATTATGAACTCAAATACTTAATTGCATACATTCACAGGCAGTTTGACCTCTTTAAGTCTTGATAGCAGTTTTTGCCCTCATTATATTGCACGGTGTTGGTTCCACATGTTGCTGAAATCCCAAAAATCCACTCAGGAGAGATTTGATCATGTCCTTGTAAGTGTAGTTGGCTGACACAATGTATGTGGTGTTTTATTGAGCTGGGATAACGGTGCATACTTTAAAAAGGGTTTGGTTCAGGCATTTCTGCAAAGTTTACCTTTACTTTACTTTTCACTTTAATATCAGAGCATTAACTGTATTGGACTGTTATGGATTTTGTGAAGATTATATCAATATAAATGATGGTACTGTAAAGCTGTAACAGAGGAAGATGTTTAACCAACTTCAAACAGAAAGTATAGACTTTAATGTGCTTTTATGATGGTGTAGGTGAAATATAAGTCAAAATGAATGGGATGACATCTCTATACTAAATAATTTTGGAGTGCTACATTCCCTTTCCGGGATTACAGGGTTTCCCTGAGTTACGTCTTCATGACAACAAAGTTATAATATTGGATATACCTTTACACAGATTAGGTTAGTAAGCGATTTTATAAAACTAAAATCATGTAAACCCATATAACGCTTACGTCTTGTGGCTATACTTTTTAAACGGGGAGTATTTAAATGTTCTGGACTCGCCCCAATTAATTCCACTGTAAGTGCCTCACTGTAACCGCAATTTTGGCTGTTTTTTAAATGGTAATCATTATGCCACAAATGCTGTTGATTGAGCTTAACTTGTTTTGAACTCAGAACATTCCTTTAATACATGTTTCTGGTCCTGTTAACATTTCCACAGTGCACATTATTCAAAAGAGAAAAGAGTTCTTAAAATGGATTGCTTTACAATCTACTATAAAATCTTATCATCTACATTTCAAAACAGCTTGAAACATGGTTCATCCAGTCAAAATTTGCAGTCATAACTATCTGTTGTATAAATAAGCAATGAAAACCACCAACTGAAAACACCATTAATCTTTTATTCCCACTAACTACCAATGTATAAGCTCTCAGAGGTTTAAAAACTGCTTTGATCAATGCAAAAACCAAACATTAATGTTTGTATTAATATCTGAATGTGAGGGGACCTCATCCCTGACATCGTAATGATTGACAGTATTATTTTTTTAAATGTTTTGGAGGCCAACAAGCCAACAGCTGAGGGAGGGTTCCCTGGTGAGTCGTGACCAGGTAACTTGGTCATGTACTCCAGCAGCCTTAGAGAAACCCCAGACCACTGCTGCGTGCTTTGCTCTTCAGTTCCACTGTCATAAATGGCTCCTATAAATGAGGGTTTACAGAGAGTGACAGGGCAGCCTGTGTTCTGTTACCTCTCACTCCTCTAAGCCAAATCAACATTCTGTGAATATAAACTGTTGCACTCAACAGTAAGTCTGTGCTAGAGCGGGCTGGGTTAGACTTCGCTGTTTACATTACGGCCTTTTTTGGATGTACAGTAAAGCCGAGATGCATTCTTACATTCAGCTGCTCAGCTTTAAGTCCTCTGGTAAGGGCAGATGAAACATTTATGCAGGAAACTGAGTTGTTTCAGGAAACAGCAATGCAAGCTTAAACTCCTATGTTTTTTGTAAACACAGGCAGCATACTTTGGCATGCTGGTGTTTGATTGTATTGATCTATATTCTGTGACCAAGTAAGTAAAATTCCATCAGTAGATTTGACATTATACAGTCCACTGCTTCGAGGAGGCCTTACTTTCTTCTTGCTACAGTAGATTTGCCATTTTTTCTCTGCGGGAAGGTCAAACATGGCCCCTCTGTGTTTTTCTGTGAGATCCAGCTCATCCTGTAGGAGAAGGGGACATGGAGAAAAGTTTTAAGACATTGCATATCTTTATTTTCTACAGTTTTAACCTCTTTTAGTTTTAAGATCAGACTTATGAAAACCTCTCTATACCAGTAGAAATATTGAGAAAGTTTAGCTATTTTTTAAAGTTCAAATTTTGTTCACAAGCTCATCTTGTACCCATCTGGTACTCACACTGATGGTACTAAAGCCCGTTTTAGGTACTTTTCCCCAGGACTACTGCTTTTCGTAGCTTTCGCACCTAAGGAAATATTAGTTCCTCAAAGCTGTTTTAGGGGACATTTTTAGCTCTTATTCCGGGGTAGATACTTTGAGCGTTTAGGAACTGTGGGAGGTTCTGCAGCCTGTGATTGGACAAAAACTTGGATAGAGAAATGAGATGAGCTCCATAGCCGCCTTAGTAAACAAACTAGCTGCTAGCCTGCTACTCAGAGGATTGCACTAATTTTACAATTCCCTTAACAGAAATAACATATAACAAACAAAGTATCCAAGTTAAATCTAGTTTACATGAGGGAAGTATTGTGTGCCTGTTACTACGTGGTTAACTTGCATCAAGATGTGTTTAAGTCAATAAGTGAGCATTTCAGACAGTAATTTATGTTGAGTAATAAAAGCCTTTATTGTAAAAGGTAGTGTTGATAAATAGGTTTATATTGCATTTTCAACATGTTGTCCGCTGAGTTCAGCGTGGTTAAAAAGCACTTTTCTCCGCCTCGTCTCATCTCTCCGGCTCTACCACAGAACACCGCACTCGCGGCTCACACGCCCTGTTTAAACTGTAACCTGAACACACAGGCTGCATCCAAAAACTGAAAAGTACTGGCTGTATAAGGATGTTTGAAGGATGAAATAAGGTGCTTTTTAAACTGTTCAGAGTGTTCCATTCATCCAAAAATAGCCCTAAATGAACAAAAGTGTAGCTCCTATACTGTGTTGTTGATTTTGTTAATGCTATTGAAATGTGCATGCAAATAACGTCAGAATAAAAATGGTTGATACTAGATTACGTCACTACATGAATGTAAATTCAACAGGGGAAAAGTATCCTTGGGTGTTCCGTTCCTCATAAAAGTTCTCATCTAGAAAGTTACTAAGGGAAAAGTAACAGGACTGTAGGTGGGAAAGGACCTTATGGTAAATCTCTGGATTTAATATTTATAGGTGTTTGAGTAAAATTAACATTTTTGTTTTATTCTATAAATTAATGACAACATTTCTCCCAAATTCCAAATAAAAATATAAGAGCATTTATTTTCAGAAAATGACAACTGGTCAAAATAACAAAAAAGATGCAGTGTTTTCAGACCTCAAATAATGCAAAGTTCATATTCAATTGTAAACAACACAATACTAATGTTTTAACTTGGGAAGAGTTCAGAAATCAATATTTGGTGGAATAACCCTGATTTTCAATCACAGATTTCATGCGCCTTGGCATGCTCTCAACCAGTCTTTCACATTGCTGTTGGGTGACAACCCCTAGTGCAAAAATTCAAGCAGCTCAGCTTTGTTTGATGGCTTGTGGCCATTCATCTTCCTCTTGATTACATTCCAGAGGTTTTTAATGGGGTTCCGGTATAGAGATTTGGCTGGCCCTGACAGGGTCTTGATCTGGTGGTCCTCCATCCACACCTTGATTGGCCTGGTGTGACATCAGCCTCCGGTTATCACTGACCCTAAAGACGGGGTTAATTTCCAACAATTCTGCATGAGAGAGGCTCCTTGTTTCCTCACAGCAAAGAAAACAGGGTCACACTTTATATTAGGTCGCCATAACTAGTTAGTATATTAATAACATAGTTAGTACTATGTACTAACATTAAATACATACAAGACTATGTATTGACTGTATAACTACATGTTTTTCTGCATAATTCCCACATTTGCAGTTACTGAGGTTGAGGTACGGGTAGGTTTAGTAGCAAGTGTAAGGGTAGGTTTAGGGTTAGGGGTTAGAGTTAGGTTTGGGGGTAAGGGTTGGGTTAGGGGTAGAGTTAACAATGTAACTACAAATGCTATTAAATGCAAGGACTTCAAATGTAATTATAATGTAACACCATGTATGTACATAATAAATACATTGTATCAAATGGTTAAGTACATAGTACTTAAGGCCACCTAATATAAAGTAGGTCCGAAAACAGTTAGTCATGTAAACCATCAATTAATGCCTGCACGCTCCTGTGACCTCTGTGCATTCCCATAATGCTGAGTAGATCACATTCAATCCAGATGTTCAGGCACAAGTTAATTAACTTCATGTGAGGTACACGTACAATGAGCATGTCCCATGTCCACTTGTAACCAGCTGCATAAGGAAATAATGAGGTAAAAATGGCAAATAATACAGGGAAATTGTATAATACAACTCATGAACACTTGTGTGTATTTGAGCTGAGATTCCATAGAGAACACATCACAGATACCATATCTATTCCTGAGGCAGGCAGGTCTCATGTACATGTGATTGTTTTTTATCTTTAATAAATTTGCAAAGATTTCAAACAAACTTCTTTCACGTTGTCATTATGGGGTATTGTTTGTAGAATTTTGAGGAAAATAATGAATATAATCCATTTTGGAATAAGGCTGTAACATAACAAAATGTGGAAAAAGTGAAGCGCTGTGAATACTTTCCGGCTGCACTGTATATGTTAATCTTTTCTTTGTGTTAACTTGGGAATCAATAAAAATGTTAATTGCAAAAAAAACTGCTTGTTCTAATCAAATCAAATCATCAAATCAAATCACTTTATTGTCACACTACCATGTACACAAGTGCAACAGTAGGTGAAATTCTTGTGTGCAGTTCTGAGCAACATAGCAGTCATGACAGTGACGAGACATATACAGATTACAATAAACAACATACACAAAACAATTTACAAATCAAATGTACACATACTTGCACAACACAATAATTATATACAATGTACAGTAAACAATACACACAATATACAATACAATAAGGAGTATATGAAATATATATATATATATCTATCTATGAAGTAGTATATTGAGGAGAATATGTTGACAGTCCAGTGTGAGATATAAGATGAATAAAGTGCAGTGCTAATTATTGATCGTGATAGATCAAGTGTTCAACAGTCTGACTGCTTGGGGAAAGAAGCTGTCATGTAGTCGGCTGGTGTGGGACCTGATGCTGCGATACCACCTGCCTGATGGTAGCAGTGAGAACAGCCCATGACTCGGGTGGCTGGAGTCTCTGATGATCCTCCGAGATTTTTTCACACACCGCCTAGTGTATATGTCCTGGAGGGAGGGAAGCTCACCTCCGATGATGTTTCTGGCAGTTCGCACCACCCTTTGCAGGGCTTTGCGGTTGTGGGCGGTGCTATTGCCGTACCAGGCAGTGATGCAGCCAGACAGGATGCTCTCTACAGTGCTGGTGTAGAACTGTGTGAGGATGTGGTGGTTCATTCCAAACTTCCTCAGCCGTCTCAGGAAGAAGAGGCGCTGGTGAGCCTTCTTCACAACGGCCTCAGTGTGGACGGACCATGTGAGTTCTTCAGTAATGTGGACACCGAGGAACTTGAAACTGCTGACTCTCTCTACCGGTGCTCCATTGATGGTGATGGGGCTGTGTTCTCTGTCTTTCTTCCTGAAATCCACCACAAGCTCCTTGGTTTTACTGACGTTGAGGGAGAGGTTGTGCTCCTGACACCAGCGTGTCAGAGTGTGCACCTCCTCTCTGTAGGCTCTTTCATCATTGTCAGTGATCAGACCTACCACCGTCGTATCGTCAGCAAACTTAATGATGGCATTGGAGCTATGTGTTGCCACACAGTCATGCGTGTATAGGGAATACAGTAGGGGGCTGAGAACACAGCCCTGCGGGGCTCCAGTGTTGAGGGTCAGTGATGAGGAGATGTTGCTGCCCATTCTAACCACCTGACGTCTGCCTGACAGGAAATCCAGTATCCAGCTGCACAGCGAGCCGTTTAAGCCCAGAGCCTGGAGTTTCATATCAAGCTTGGATGGCACTATGGTGTTGAATGCTGAGCTGTAGTCTACAAACAGCATTCTCACATATGTGTTCCTTTTTTCCAGATGGGAGAGAGCAGTGTGTAGTGTAGATGCAATGGCATCATCAGTGGAGCGGTTGTTGCGGTAGGCAAACTGCAATGGGTGCAAAATCAAATGCCTGTTAGAAACATTTTCCTTAAAGGGGTCATAAAATGCTCTTTGTTTTTATTATTATTATTTTCCCAGAGGTCCACTGATAATGTTAATGAAGTTATTTTCTTCACCAAAAATGTTCGTTGTCGAATAGTCTCATTTAATTTAACATGAAATCACATTAAACTGTAATGATGAAGCGCTAGAGCAGCACTGCAGTTCACGCCTGATGGAGGAGAGGAAGAATTACACAGATCACAGTCCAGATGCACTCTAAACTTTCAAATCTTCATCTTATGTAGATCCCAAAGTATTAAGGAATTATAAAAAAAAAAAAAAAAAAGTACATTCAGAAGCAGTCTCGTTGTGGAATAAGCGGAGCCGGAGCTCTTTAAAGGAAACATCCCAGCGTTACATCTTAAATGCAGTTATATTTAATGCGTTATAGCTTTATTAAAGATCATGTTAATAACTATAAACTCAGAAACTGGCATTTCTCTGTGTGGTCGGTGCATCTTCTATGAGTTGCGCGAATGTCCCGATCTAAGGGGGAGAGACTGAAACTGCACCCGGCTGAGAGAGACTCTGCCTCGGGGAAGCTCATTTCTCGAGCGCGGACGCTTAATGCAGCTAGATTAGAATGCGATGGCTCACGACTTATTTAATCATAATATATGTCACTGTGCATTTCTTATCGTGAAGCAAAATGTCAATATGCAGCTTTATTAATACGAGAGCACTTTGCGTTTACATTTACATTTATGCGTTTGGCAGACGCTTTTATCCAAAGCGACTTACAGAGCCCTTATTACAGGGACAATCCCCCCGGAGCAACCTGGAGTTAAGTGCCTTGCTCAAGGACACAATGGTGGTGGCAGTGGGGATCGAACCAGCGACCTTCTGATTAACAGTTTACCAGTTATGTGGTTTAAACCACTCCACCTTTGCACATTAGTTTGGAAATTGTTTTTTATTAGTTCTATTGTATGCTTGTTTTAGTTTTTTTTTTAGTACTTGGTAAAAACTTAAAGTAAATGTTGCAAAAGTTGAAGCAAATCTTATATAAGTGTTCAAAAATACTTTAAGCATACATTGTACAGTTGTGTTATAATTAAAAAATAATATATTTAAATTAAAGTGTTGCTCAATGGCATATTTTTGTTTTTAGTTCAGCTGTTAATTTGTTAACTTTGTTAATAAAAGAGTGTTGTTTAGTAACCTGTTTTTGTGTTTTGCTTTGGTACCGAAAACGGTATCGAGTACCGTGAAATTTCAATGGTATTGGTACCGACTACTGAAATTTTGGTACCGTGACAACACTAGGTGCTACTACTGCAAACAACACAAATAAACAGTTTAGAAAGTTTATGTCGACGTGCCCGGTGTAAACAGCCTCAAGTCGTGTGTAGCGTCACATCAACGGATGTGCCTGGTGTAGACAAGGCGTCAGTAACAAACTATTAAATATTCATGACATTTGAAATATTCATGAATAGAACTGTTTACTTATATTTTTGATCCGATCCAAAAGTGATTTTAACTACCCCATCTTTCAATGACAATTCCTTGGCAAAGCTTGAATCGTTTTATGACCGGTTCACAAGTAATCCACACTGATATCAGTCTACAAAATATGCAATCCACGCTGAAATATGCCAATGACACATCCACACTATGCACATACATAGTCCAAGCACTCTGACGACACACACATCCAGATTATGTAAAGTAGGCATTGATGTTTTAGCTGTAGATGCGGTCACGATTTAATGAGTTCCCTTTTTGACATCACCAATATATAGATGTTGAGAAGTTATTTTAGTAGCTTGGTTTCAATCAATTACTTTATTGCATTGGGGATTAAGTTCTGATTTCTGAAATTTACAGTAAGTTTTTATAGTAGAAAGACCTCATATGTCAAAATATCAAGGATCATTTGACTCCTCGTGACATGATCCCTTTAAATCAAGTTAACATGACACTGACTGACATCTCAGTTGTGGCTCATTGTAAGCAAGATTCAGCAGGGGACAGGCCTCCATCGTGGCTGCATCAGGGACCGAGGCTGGCGCATGCAAATCATCCGTGAGCCCATCTGAGCCAAATGCCTGCTGGTCACGCGCTAGTGGGTATGAGACAAACAGACTTTCTCCTGCTCGATGGAGACTGCAGAGCTAATGAGGAGACATGCATTGTCTGACTCTTTAATGGACTATTAGCAGGGAATGCTTGGATTCCACATATGACATGGTCCAAGACAAGCACTGATTCACTTCACAAATGGAAGAATGGTAAAGAAAAGCAGAGCTCAATTCAAAAGATGTAGAACAAGTTTTCTTTCTGAAAAATTCTAATGGGATTGTTGTGAAAGAATGCAGTAATAGTGATAGTTTTCCCAAAAATGGAAATGCTGTCATCATTTACTTTGACTTTCTTCTGCAGAAAACTAATTATGATTTTTAGAAGAATATTTTAGCTCTCTAGGCCTATACAATGTAAGTGAATGGGTGCCAAACATTTGTTGCTCCAAAAAGCACATAAAGGCATCATAAAAGTAATCCATACGACTCCAGTGTTTTAATCCATATCTTCTGAAGTGATATGATAGGTGTGGTTGAGAAACAGATCAATATTTTAGTCCTTTTTTGCTAAATATTCTTCTCCAGAATTATTTCAGCTTTTATTTATTTTATCACATTCCTAGTGTTTCAGAAGTTTACATACATTTTGTTACTATTTGGTAGCATTGCCTTTAAATTGTTTAACTTGGGTCAGACTTTTTGGGTAGCCTTCAACAAGCTCCTCACAATAAGTTGGTGGAATTTTGTCCCATTCCTCCAGACAGAACTGGTATAACTGAGTCAGGTTTGTAGGCCTCCTTGCACACACACACGCTTTTTCAGTTCTGCCCAAATTTTCTATAGCAATGAGGTCAGGGCTTTGTGATGGCCACTCCAATACACTGACTTTGTTCTCCTTCAGCCATTTTGCCACAAATTTGGAGGTATGCTTGGCATCATTGTCCATTTGGAAGACCCATTTGCGATGAGCTTTAACTTCCAGGCAGTTGTCTTGCTTCAATACATCCACAGAATTTTCCTTCCTCATGATGCCATCTATTTTGTGAAGTGCACAAGTCCCTCCTGCAGCAAAGCACCCCCACAACATGATGCTGCTACCCCCATGCTTCACGATTGGGATGGTGTTCTTCGGCTTGCAAGCCTCACCCTTTTTCCTCCAAACATAACAATGATCATTATAGCCATTTTATCAGACCATAGGACATTTTTCAAAAAGTAAGCTCTTTGTCCCCATGTGCACTTGCAAACTGTAGTCTGGCTTTTTATGACAGTTTTGGAGCAGTGGCTTCTTCCTTGCTGAGCAGCCTCTTCAATTTATGTTGATATAGTACTTGTTTTACTGTGGATATAGATACTTGTCTACCTGTTTCCTCCAGCATCTTCACAAGGTCCTTTGCTGTTGTTCTGGGATTGATTTGCACTTTTCACACCAAACTACATTCATCTCTAGAAGACAAAATGAGTCTCCTTCCTGAGCGATGGCTGCGTGTTTATACTTGCATACTATTGTTTGTACAGATGAACGTGGTACCTTCAGGCATATGGAAATTGCTCCAAAAGGATGAATCAGACTTGTGGAGGTCCACAATTTTTTTTCTCTGAGGTCTTGGCTGATTTATTTTGATTTTCCCATGATATCAAACAAAGAGGCACTGAGTTTGAAGGTAGGCCTTAAAATATATCCACAGGTACACCTCCAATTGACTTCAATCAGCCAATCAGAAGCTAATTGGCTAATTACTAGTCAATTAAAAGTGAAACAATCTGTCTATAAACAATTGTTGGAAAGATTACTTGTGCCATGCACAAGGTAGATGTCATAAACGACTTGCCAAAACCATAGTTTGTTCATATGAAATCGGTGGAGTGGTTACAAAATTAGTTTTAATGACTTCAACCAAAGTGTATGTAAATTTCTGACTTCAACTGTATCTATTCAGTTAGAAGGGCTGTGGCAATTATCCATTCATCCAGCCAACCAACCATCTACCCAGCCACCCAACCATCCATCTACCTATCCATTTACCCATCCATCCATCCATCCAGCCATCCATCCATCCATCCATCCATCCTTCCATCCATCCAACAATTTACCCATCCATCTATCTTGTATCCATCCACTCATCTATCTACCCATTCATCCATATATCAATCCATCCATCCATCCAGTTAGAAGGGCTGTGGCAATTATCAATCCATCCAACCATCTACCCAACCATCTATCCATCCATCCATCTATCAATCCATCTACCTATCTATCCATTTACGGATCCATCTACCTATCCATCAATCCAGTCATCTATCCATCACCAACTTTGAAGAGGTGTAGGAAATATCCATCAAGCTATCAATCCCTCCATCCTTCCACCATGAGGTGTAGGGCATTAAAAAAGCAAAATACAGAGAAGAATACGAGAAAAAGGAAACAAAACAAAAAGCGTGGGTACATGGAACTGCACATACCACCAGTTCTGTGAACATGGCATCCAGTTCCTCAGTGGGGGGCATAGGCAGGGTGGGCTCCATGGTCTGCAGTGTGAAGTTGCTGTCATGACGGAGGCGATAGGTGATTTCGGGATGGTCATTCCGCTTGAAGCGGCAGCAGAGGATGGAGAAGCCCCGCCCTCCTCGCTTGCGTGGAACCATCATTGCCAAAGGCCCAGCCAATCAATTATGTCTCAGTTCAGCTACGACCCCCTGTTCGAAATAAAACAACAAGAGAAAATAAGGGACTTGTATATGTGAGGGCTTCAAAAAAACTTGAACAAACAAAAAAGGCAGTGTAGTTTCCCTTTCACTGAAATAAAGCTTGGCTGTGCAGGGGTTATGCTCAATGCAAAACAGAACAGGGTGGAAATGAGTTAAGTATGTAACACAGCTGAAAACCATACATCCACCTAGAGCCATTTCCAGCCTTGTAACATAAGAAGTGTAACATTTTGAAAGTCCAATGTGAAACTTTACAGTATATTGATTAACAGGTTACATCACTGTTGACCTTTTGAATCAGTAGCGATATGCAAAGTATCCCACAAATAAAACGTCCCTGAAATGAATCACAATCAGAACTTTGATGGCACTTATTTACAATATGCCAAGTTACCGACAAAAACAAACTGTGCAGTACAACTCATAATCCCACTCGTATGATCATAAAGAGGAGGATAAATCTTCCACACAACGGATTTCCTCTCTCCTCCACTCGAGCTGTATGATCTAATAATCCATTACAAGGATCTCTCACAAACACCAAAGCCTTGTAAACCCTGTCAATACACAGTGACAGGATACAACATGCAGAGCATCATGCAGACAGATATTAGAGTCATAAAAGCAATGAGCTTTAAAACAACACTATTAGGTGCTTTTACATGTGAATCACTTAACACAAAGAAAGCAAACTATGTTGACAGTAAACCTTGTTTATTATGTGCTTTATATGTAATACAATTCAGTTTTTAAGTGGATTTGTCTCCATTACAACATGGGAATGTTTTACTAGTGGAAAAACAGAGCACTGCAAAAGCATAAACGAAAAAATGCAAGAGCAATAAAATGGGTAAAACTAATAAAAGAGTTCAATACAGGCATTGTGAGATGCTGCATGGATTTCAGCAGTGTGGTCTTTTCCCATGTGATTAATGGTTGGTCGCAATTTCCATGGTCGGGTGGTCTTATGGTTAAAGATCTAGACTGGTAACTAAAAGGTTGTAGGTAAATGATAAAAAAAAAAGCATCTGCTAAACGACTACTAGCTTACTTTGCCATAACATCAAATAAGTTGATCTAGATCCCAATGAGCAGCAACCCCCCCCCCCCAAAAAAAAGATCTGTCATCAGTCATTATCCAGAGACCTCACACACACAAACTAGTCCTGGAAATTCAAAAGACTAAAACATATGCACCTTCTCTATCACCATATTAGGCAAGACAGAGAAAGTCATCATGCCCAACTCCATCTCTATCCTCTCACACTTTCAATCTTCCTGATTTAATGAGTACACCAGCCTGAGCTCCAGCAGAAGGCCACCATAACACGGCAGTCAAAAATAAACTTCACTCTGAATTTATGGTCAGGTCCAGAAACACAAAGTGACCAGATGTTTTCCTTTAAAAGTAACCAGGACCAGTGTAAAAGCTTAAATGGCTTCAGGATTAGCTTGGAGTTTATAGTACATGTGTGTGTGTTTGTGTAAAGTATGCTCGGTGCCCTTGACCCTAAAGAGCAGGTTGTTAGTGCTGTTAGTGCTAATATTAAAATCTAGATTTAAAGGGATAGTTCACCCTTAAAAAAAATTATATCATTTATACACCCTCATGTTGTTCCCATGTTGTTATTTTTTCTGTAATACACAAAAAGGATATGTTAGGCAGAAAGTTAAGCTGCATCCGAATATCCATACTACCTTACTATATCGTATGCCAAAAACAGTATGCCAATGGAGTAGTATGTCGGAATCCACAGTATTCATAAAGCAAATCCCCGGATGACCTACTATTTCAGGCGAGATTTTGAAGTGCGGATCGACTGGACACTTAACGATCCAATAATCCCTCAGGAGCTGAGGCGATGTTACGTTCAGAACACTGGATTTAAAAGAACGGATGGCTGTAATCATCTCTAAGTGCTATGTAGACCAAGATTATTGTTCCTTGAGCTTAAATGTTGTTTGTATAACAAAACCAGAGCAAAATCTTCACGGTTGTTGTTCTTATATCATATATTCGGGTCACAAGACAATGCCCATGTCCCCGGATGAAGTATGTCTGAAATATATTCATACTACTCGCATGCACACCTGAAGTACAGAAATACACTACATACTGTGACAGAACGCGGTTTCGAACACAGCTTATGTCTCATTCACCATTCACTTTCACTGTATGGTAAAAACATGCAATGAAAGTGAATGGAGACTCTGCTTAACATCTCCTTTTGTGTTCCACGGAGGAAAGAAAGTCACACTGGTCTGGAACAACATTAGGGTGAATAAATTATGACCTTTTTGGGTAATTAAGTTAAGTTACTCTTTTGAAAAAGTAGTTAACTACAATACAAGTTACTAACATAATATTGCAGCTATTGATATCTTTACATTATATAACCTTTATTATAGAATTTATTTCACTAGTCTCGCACATCCCTACCTTTTATATGTAATTTGATTTCTCATGTCTGACATGCCATTTCTCACCCCTTTAAGTCTATCTACTTTGTGGTTTAGTTAATGAGGCTAATGAAATAGATAAAACAGTAGTGATGCTAATCTGAGTTAGTTCATCCCAAACACTTCATTTAAAATACTCCTTCCTGGCTCCTTTACCTATCTTAAGAGAATCACTCTCTAGTTATTTGCATGTACTTCCACACACAGTGAGCCTCTCTAGTACAGTCCTCTTTCTTTCAACTGTGATTCATGTCTTTCCAGTCAAAACGGGGGCAGGATGCTGGCCTTCTGGACAGAGAGAGATAGAGCGAATTGTAAGGCTTGTGTCTGTGAACTCACACTATACAGAAGCTAAGAGTCATGCCCAGCTGAGAGAAAGAGCAAAAAGGAAAGGAAGGAAAGAGAGATAGCTGACAAAGAGAGCAAAATTGCAGGGGAAACTCTTGTTCTTTTTTTCTTTTAGTGCCCAAATTAATGATTCAATCCACCCTGTCAACAATCTGGATGTTCACATTAGAGCTACCATGTGTGATATTTTTTCCAACAAGGAAGAGAATCTAGAGTATCACACTATAAGTATTTAGAAGCGATAGCCTAGCAGACACAGCTGTGCCTCTGAGCAAGGCTGGGAATTTTCTGACCGCTGGATTTATTTAATTGTGTGAAAATAGGTCAGTCCTGACAAGCTGGTCCAAAGATCAGTGGGTAACACTTTGCTGTGGCCTAAGAGACCACACACTTCTGTATAATAATGGACTACAAGTCTATAATTAGTGAAACTTAGAAACAGGACTTATGAACTTGTATGAACATATTGCATGCATTTGTATCTTGGTTTGTCCAAGGTTTGTGGTTTTATACTTTTCCACCTTTTCCCAAGACAAAAGCAGGCTTTAAGAATCTTACACATTATGTACAGCTTCGTAACATTGTACAGTAGGCCTACAATTATTCATGCTGGAGACAAGTGAATCTCATGAAAACATGTCCAGGTCATATTGTACCACACATTAAAAAAAAAAAAAAAAAATATATATATATATTTAAACTTGAATTGTAATTACTTTAATTAAACTTTTATTTAGTCAAGCTGGATATTAATATAGATTTCCCAATTTGATTTGATTCTGATTCACAAGCTCTTGATTTGATTTCCGTACAATTTGGTTTGATTCTGATTCATTTGGGAATCATTATAATGTCCATATAAAAGAAATCCTCTCTCAGCAAATGTGGTAAATTATACAGGGAACCTTCTAAGGTACGTTATAAAATATATTATTTCAGAAAATGGATAACCGGGCCCAAAATATGCAGTTCAATTGCTATTTAGTTAACATTTATAATAATCAACACAACCAAAACTGAAGTAAATTTAACGGTATAATTAATGTTGATATTTTAAGAATCGATATTGGGATTGTTCAAATAAAGTCTGCCACAAATTAAAAAAAATAAAAATAAAACAAATTTAAACAATGCTGCTCTGATATGCCCTAATTTTTAGCATGAAAAATTAGGCCCATTTTAGCACCAAATTAAGATTTTTGCATTCTGACATTATTTCATGGCTAATAAGATAACAAGGTTTTTTCTATTATTTAACGCAAGCGCAAAATGTAAACATTATACAATTAGATTTTTTTTTTCATATTACAGTAATTAATATGCAAACATGGCAAATAACAGTGGAAATTATTTTCCATAATTATCATGAACGGTCACAATGAAAAAAATCTTAATGGTCCTAAAATTAGGGTTCTTTTTCTTTCAGTTAAACAGTAATTCAAATTTCTTGCTTTTGATTTTGGGATGAAATTTCACCACAAAACACTTTTGTAAGATTGATCCATGTGCTTTTATTCTAAGTGACTTACAAATGAGGGAAAAATGTAAACCATTTCTAACAAAGAAGATAAAATATGAGCAGTGCTGGTATTATCAAAGTATTGTATCAACTCAATAAAAGCTCAGAGCAAAAAGTGAAGCATGAGTTCAAAAGCTGACAACTTCAGATAAACAAGAAAGGGCTCCAGACTAAAAAAAAAATTACTTGGGAGCCATTTGCTCCAAACTGAAACATTAAGGAGCCAAATGGCTGGTTTTAGTCGCCAAATCACAGAATTGCTCTGTATAGATTGTTGTTCAGAAACAAGATAGAAAGGCGAAAAAAAGGAAGTCAGCTGATAATAACCAATTAATCTGAGGTTTAATATACAGTATATATTTGATGTGAAGATAAGTTTGCGTTCCCTTTTTGTCTCATAAATGTTCACACCCCTTTCATAATTTATACAAATATTAGAAATAAAATATTTTTTTATTTAATACTGCCCTTCAGAATCTACATTACAAATATATACATAAAGTATAGTATGCATATAGTAGTGTGTTGCCTTATAACTAGAGCATCAATTAATGTATGCACTTTGTGTAATATAGTTGTGTACAAGTCCCTCAATTGTCCTAAATGTCAAAAGCTGGATCTCATATATTTATATATAATTTAAATTGTTTTACAATATTGTCAATATTGTCTTTTTGTTACCAGATGGCCCAGAAACAGAGACTACAAGAGTGCAAATTGAATTAAATCCCAGATGAAGTTTATTGTGCTACTCCAATCCCAACCAATAATTACTAGAAGAAGAAAAAAAAAATTACATAATGCGGGACTTTTAATTATAAAGAAACCTGAAATACATATGGGACTCTTATTTTGAATGTCTGCACTCCCAGTTGTAAACTTACTGGCAGCTGATTCGCTGAGAAAGTGAATCTTATTAAAACTTAAAACCTGAGCTGCTGAGATCAAACTAGGGAACTGGGTCCGATACCGCAATTATGTACTCCTAAAAATGCTCCGATACCAAAAACTGATATCATCTGATGTACGAATGTCATTACGTACAATTCACTTTTTAGCATGAGTCTTAATATATGTATATATATATATATATATATATATATATATATATATATATATATATATATATATATATATATATATATATATATATATTCAGGAATTGGGAATTTGCCATCATTACGTCAGAGCTCCTTGGTCTAACAACACAGCGACAATACAAAATAAATAAAAAACTGCCAAAATAAAAGCTCAATTTAAATGAAAAAAGTATGACAGAAATAGATCACTACTGTATAGTTATGTAATATTCAAAATGTTTTGTACTACTACTAATAATAAACCAATAGTAACTGTTATATTTAAGCAGTCTCACATCTGTGATGCTCTATTATGCAGCACTTTATTTGACAAAGAAAAACTAATGTTGTATTTAGGGTTGTGCTGTGAGGTTCTGTATAAAATCACTTCATTTGATAAAACAATTTAAACTTTTTAAATTAATTAATTAGACTTTCATTTGATTAAAGTTTTAATGTATTTATTTATTTAAACACAATTTTGATTATAAAATGTAAATAAACTGCTGATATTGAGTTCAGAAAAAAAAAAAAAAAAAGGTATCGGACTCGGTATCGGCAAGTACAAAAAAATAAAAATAATTATCGGTACTCGTTCTCAAATTTTTTTTTGGAACATCCCTAGTTCAAACCCTCGGGTGATTCATGAAAAAGACAAATTTGTTCACGACTCTTGCGCAGGGTTTGTGGTTGCGTGCGGTGCAGCGAGCTCGTCACAACAGAACGGTGAAAAGCGGCACAAGACACACTGGTGCACGCTCTAAAGATGTATTCAATACCTCACAAGATGATATCGGACAAAACTGCATATGACCGCACACAACCTGACTGTCACCAATGGCGACTTGATTTTTATTATTGTTGCAATAAATAATTTTTGGTCACATTTTAGACCATTTTAGTTGCAGTCTGGAGCCCTGCAAGGGTACAATGCGCACACACAGTAAGTCAGCACAAACTACTGTAAATCATTCACAAGCGAACAGATTTTAATCCCACATGTCATTGGTGGCCGTCCTTGTTCACAAGGACTGACCCACGGCACAAACACAACTGAGCAAATATTCTCTTCCAAACGCTATACAATATGGAGCTTGTCTAGCAAATGTCAAAACAAAAGCCAGTGATTTAAATCCACATCTTATCCAAACAAAGCTCCGGGTTGCCTGGAAGATAAATAATAATTTGTAAGAATATACATCCCAAGAAACCCCTAAAAAGTAAACATCTGTGAAAAGTCTTTACAAGACTTTACAAGAAAAGCATAACAAAACTCACAAATGTGTGAGTGTGAAAAATGACACTCTGCTCCTAATCTTTCAGTTGTGGGGCTCACGGAATACAGAACTGCAGTCTGTACCGAGACAGGTGACTAAAATATTTACATCTGGAACAATAAAAGAATCAGCAGCTAAATGTAAGCAAATCTGCTACGAACTGGGCAATGGACATAACATTTGATCTCTAATAAAAAAGGACCGAGACATATTTCCACAGCCCAAATGAAATAAGAGTCTCCCTGAAGTTGTAAAACATATAAAAAAGTCAGTTTGTTTATGTATAAACTTGTCCTTTTCTAAATGGACTATTATTGACTGCAAAAAAGCATGTTCAACAAATTCTGGCCATAACAGCTACAACCTTGTTCAAATTAACTTCACATGACATGTAGCCTATCCTTGAAAGGTACTTCCTTAATACTTCCTCAAAGCATCAAGCAAGATTCAGAGTATTCCCAGCATCATTTAAAATAGTGTCAAGTTCTACAGCCCCTGTGGATATTCACTTGGAGTTCAAGTTCAGGGCAGTAAAATCATTATCCATCTGCAACATGCCCAACTTTTGCAAAGTTCCTGGTCTCATAAAACTACATTACTATGAGGTCAACAGAGTTTGCAGATACTGATAACTAAGGAGTTGGAACAGGTCGATAATTGGTTTATCAGCCAATAATTTTTCAAATAGATTTATTGAGTGTTAAAAAAATTGTCTTTCTTTACTGTGATGGGCACAGACAGAGGCAACAAGAGTACAAAATGAGTAAAATCCCACATTTGTTTTTATTATGCAGACAAAATATCAATAATAATCAGAATTTATTTTTTATTTGGTGCCAAATGTAGGACTTTAAACAAGCCCAAAATACACCAGGAACTCTTATTTTGAAATGTCTGTGCTTTCAGCGTACACAAACACAAGGGAAATAAAACATGCACTCTTGCAGTCATCTACAATGTATTAGCCTACAATAGAAACACTAAGTAAACATTGTCATGTGGGTAAGAAATACTAAACAAGAAGTAATTCATCAACAGTAGATCATCAGATCATTTATACATGAACCATATCAATAAAATATCTTGCCCGTTGAGTAAGAATAAGTCCAGACAGCTCTAAAATATAAATCATTATTATAGGTTTATCAAAGTGTATTTGGGTAAAGACATGGTTTGGAAGATGGATTTTTGTTATTTTTTAGAATAAAAAAAAAAGTTACATAGTGTAGCTATAAGTAAAATGGATTTCAATAATTTTTTGTAATATATTGACAGAAAAAAAGCACAAAATACAAAAGGAATACTTGAAGGAAGGTAAATCTGTACATGTCTGTGCAGCAACAGCATTAAAATAATATTGCAAAATATCTCAATCATCTACTCATACACACCAGAGGAGCTAACCTAGTCCAAACCAGCCCATGTATCTCATGCCCCACCCTGGTGACTGCACTTCAGCAGGGCGTGTCCTATGGTTGACTTCACACGTTCACCTCTCCCATTTGAAGCATCAAGCCTTTTGCAACAAAGTTCTATCTTTACTAAAGATAAATACTGGATTGTGAGTAAACGCATTATGGGAATGCACTGAAATCACGTGGCAGGCACATTGAAACGTACAAATATATTGGGGGAAAAAATCAAGTCAACTGCAAATCTGATGCATTTTATTTTTTGCTGAAAAGCATTTTGATATATATTGACAGCATCTGTACTAGAGCTGTAGATTCAAATGAGGATTCCTGGTGAATAGAATTTAGCAATGACAGGATCCTAATTGTTTTTATCAGCTTTTGGACAGCAGGATTTGATTTGCCCTAAAGACAAAAAATTAAGGTTCTTATAGTCTCCAGTGTTTCCCCTAGGATTTTTCTTCAAACCTGAAGCTAATGAGTGTGATGCTGCAAAGTGATTTTGAGTTAGTTTATTACAAGTTTCCGTGTCCTCCTTTACCTCCCATCACTGAACGCTGCAGTTGGGAATGTTGATTCATTGACAGAAATACTACTGTGCTTTCAGAAAAATATAAGCAATTTGGTCAATAGGTTATCTAGAAATGTTCACTGTATTTTGAAGTTTTCACAACAACAATATTGTGCATATTAATAATCTCGGTATCCCTTATTATTGATTCTCAGCAAACGTCTATGGGCATGTTTGCGGCGTTGCCTTATCTGCATTATACTTTTAGCGAATCTGGCGTTTGACCAGCGTGCGCAAAAAACTGACAATTTTACCACCGGCAAGTCATTGCCTGCTCAAGATGGCACAGCCAGACTTCTCCTGTCTGTACCTTTAACTCAGTGGTTCTCAACTGGTTTTGCTCCAGCACCCAGATTTTAAACTGGAAATCAAGTGGCGACCCACCATAGTAAAAATGTAACCTGTATTTAATGGGTAGCATTTCCTTTTATGTTGCATAGTTTTGTTCATAGTTTTCAAGTACAAGGACATGCATCAAGTGACACTGTTTTTGTTGTTGACGTCAACAACACAACGACAAAATTTTATCTCCCCCTTTTAAAAATTTAAGAGCATATTTACTTATATGAGCCCATTATTATCCCATTTGTTACCTAGTTTCAAACATAATTCAAACAGAACATACATATTACACAGGAGGAAAGGCTCCTCGGTACCATGTTAGGTCAGTGTAGTTAGTCTTAAATAATAATAATAATAATAATAACAAATTATAGTATTTATGAGAAAAAATTCTTGAAATATAAAATGCCACTGTAGATATAAAATGAGGTCTAATAGAATCTACCTTTAGATTATTTCATATGAAACTATACAATTTTGTCAAAATATAACAGTTAATTTTACTCATGTAAAATCGTGAAACAATTTTGGAAAGGTGATGTACAATGAAAAGAAAATTTGCACAAAGTTGCTCTTTTCCTCCTCAGTGCTGTTTGGCATGTCAGATCTACCCACTGTTTGAGAGGCTCGACTTGACTTCCTCCATAATGCTATAAATTAGAAAAGTCTCAATAGATTTAAATTGGTCACATCAGGTTTAAGGTCTGTGCTCCGCAATATTAAGGGAAGCCCGGTTGTTGCACGCACGCACCATATCTCATGATCACGAGCTCGTTACACTGATGAGAAGCCTTTAGCTGATAGCAAGATTATCATCACTTGAGCGGCCGCCGAAATATCTTCAATGGGACAACCGTGTCATTGTTCTTTCCCTGCTGTCTGCGACCCAGTCCGAATAGACCTCCGACCCACCAGTTGAGAAACACTGCTTTAACTCAGATCCCCTCGCTTCTCTCTGACATTTTCTCCGCTGCACATGTGTGTGGCACAAGCTGAGGAGTCTGACAGGCAGTCAAGGAGGAAAGGAGATGTGCACGCGCAGGTGAGATTCTCCATCCGGTTGCTTTTTTTTTTTTTTTTCCAATACCGTACTTAAGCAAATGTACATGGTATGATATCCATCCATTTTCATACCGTGTATACCATGAAACCCTACACACAATATTGGTAATTACTTGTGGGATACACACTTGAAAACACTTCCTTTGCTATAGTTTTCCATTACAAAGCAGCTTTGTTTTCAATTGTTGGCAGAGGGTTTGGAATTTTGCACACATCCTGGTTGTTCCTTTTCACTGAAATCGGATGAATGCGAAGGAAACAGAACCACAATTAGTGCCAACATTATCAATGAGGAACGTAACGTATTTGTTTAATGAATCTGCAAATCATATGATCCGATCTGACATACATACCTTGATTACACAACAAGTATTCTAAAAATTAATGAAAAATGTGCATTCAACAAAAACATGGAGAGACACGTGTTTGTGTGCATAAAACTGCTGCGTTTGGTTTTGTTAACACTCGCCTCATTCAGGCACAGTGTAAAGCTGTTGGCCGGTTGGATTTGTAAAAGAGAGAATTCTCAAAGAGGCACACAACTCAGTGATGGGAAATGGGAAATGTACTGAGCTCATGAGCTATTTGCATTTTCTTTCTTCACTGGTGAAATGGTTGAGAAAGTAACAGGATATTTGGTACAGTAGTCTTAAAATGATCTTAAATAGGTTGAAACTAGAAATGTTATTAGTATTACAATACATAAAAAACATTAAAGGGATAGTTTACCCAAAAACAAAAATTATGTCATCATTACCATCACTCCAACATGCTGTACCAAACATGTATGATTTCCTTAGAATATACATTTTTTGGGTGATCTACTCATTTAATATACATCAAATATTTACTGTAATTTAAGTCATTTGGTGGATGCTTCAATCCAAAGCAACTAACAGTGCATTCAAGGTAACCATTTTATCAGTATGTGTGTTCGATGGGAATCAAACTCAAGACCTTGGTATTGCTGACGCAATGCTCTACAAGCTATGCTAAAGAAAACAATAGCTCATGTTCTTCTAGGTGAAAGTAATTCATATTACTTGAGGGATGAATGCATAGATGTTTGCTATGCATTCATCCCATAGCAAACATCCCTCAAGCCCTGGAGCTCCATAATAACAGAATTGCATGGCAATTGCCTGAGCAGTGGAGGCAGTTTGAGGTCCCATGCAGCAGCCAGTAATCATATCTCTTCCAGGATATGACCTAAAGAGCTCTGGCCCTGGGGAAGACAACAGCACATTCACACCAGGCTATCTCAACAGACCTAGTCATTTAATCGAATGAGCATGGAGCTCCATTTCTCGCCTTCTGTGACGATTGTGCCTGACATTTCCTGCCTTTGTCATCAGCATGGAAAAACTCCAGCACCAGTACAATGATAAAACATAGTCATAGAACTAGTGCTAAACCAACAGTCCTAAAGGTTTGTGACTTCCAATTTTCTATGCTTGAGCAGTTTTTTTTTCCAGTGTTATCGTATTTCGAATTGGAACAAGACGTTTGGGTGGGATGTATCGAAGGGTTCATGGCCAACAGACTTTATGCTACAGCCAAGAACCATGATTTGATTTAGGCTACTACTTGCTATTTGGTTGCAGGTAGTTTTAGGGGGAAGGACATTCTCACTCCAAGGAGCATTTGATTGGAAAAAAATCTGTGTAGTGCAAGATGAGTCATCAATATTTTTGGTTCGTTTTCCCAGAAGAGAAAAATGGCACATTTTAAATGCTTAAATTGCATATATCTGCTAAATGTTCATTTTGGCAACTTTAAAGAGTACAATAGTGTACAGATGGCTTCAAAGCTCTTGGAAATGGACTAAAAGCCACAAAACACATGGGGTTTTTAAAAGCTTATCCATTATTCTGGAAACCAATTATCAAGTGGCTGCAGAAGAGCAAATGGGTTTCCATTTTAGAGTTTAAATAATGAAGGTCAGCCAGTGCAGCATTCAGGCCAGTCTGGGATCAACTAGATAACAACCCCCCTGGTCTCTGGCCTGCCAATAGATGCTGCTAATGACAAGTTACAGCATTCATTCCAACTAAACTAATCAAAGCAATGTTCAATCTGTTATTGGCTTTTGTGACCATGAGATTAACACGGCACATTGTGTGAGTAAACAAGAGTCTGAAAAAGTTATATTTACCAATGAAAAACAGATAGGGTTGGCTGACACGTAAAGGTGTAAAGTAAAATCAATTAAGCACATGTTGAACTTTTGTGACAACATGCCCCAATTCTAAAGAAAAAAACTATTTATTAAACAATAAAAATAAAATGGAAAAGATGTGGCATGTATGTGACAACATGTTCCAACCTATTTGAAAAATACTTTTGTCGTAAGAAATCATTTAAACCTTTAAGTACAAATCTGCTCTCATTTTATACTTAACCCTTGCCTGAATGGGTGCCAGTGTGGTTTTATTATGTTCACTTGTTTACCCAAAAGCTGTAACAAAAATACCATAGTGAAAATGTACTTGGAAGGCTTGAATTCATAAAAATTATTCTCATTTAAAGTTTTGAACTGGGTTTCATATACCAACAAACAAAACCACTGCAAGAGAAAACACACACTTTTGGACTTTTGGGTCCAAATCTTGTTACTGTGATTTGTGACAACTTCCCAGTGTGAGAACCATGTATAAAACCATGGATGGTTAAATTTGTCACCCATACAACTGTTGTCCCATGAATGTAAGTAGTTGTCGTGTGTTTGTTTTTATCTTTGTATGACACATCAGAACATGGCATGTCAGGTCAAACACCCACACACAGGAACATGATATATATCCAAAATTCAAGTGTAATTTTTTCATGCTATTTTCTACACATTGGCAATAGCAACTGCTAAGACACTTAAGGTAAGACAAGTAGGGTATTTATACATCCGTAGTACTCCCTTGGCACTGCTTTTAATTTTCACTGACTTTAAAATGTAAAAGAAAAGAAACAGCATCTCTTTTACTGTAAAAAAAAAAAAATCACATGTTTGGGCAATGAGTCGTCACTTAAAACAATTGGAATATGAAAAATAAAATGCAGCAAGCTGGAATATGTGCACACAGCTGGTCATTATTGCAAAATAACATATTTCAAACCGATTCAAGACCTGATCACCCTGTCAGTTTAGGTTTATTTCATAATAATGACCATCTGTGCATTATAATAGAAAGCGGAATCATTAGTAATCACTAGTTAGTATCAGGTAGTAAAACCTCATTATACATCCACATGGTGACAATCACTGAAAAAAACTAAGATATTATTACAGCTTTAGTTTCTTTCTGTAAACAATATGTGTATTACAAAACATACATGAGTGTATGTACATTAAAATATAGCATCAACTTGTATATGTATCATGGCTGTTTATGTGTAGGCTAGTTGATTAAATGTCACTCGAGCACACCCACAGGAGAAATGCACACCAGTCTCATTCCATTCATAAAAGTTCCTCCATAATAACCCAAAACTTTACTGCTGTTTCACCAGAGTCATTTAGCTAAGGGCACGCATGCACGCACGCACGTTTCAGCCAGGGCCAAAGAACAAGTATGGATACAGCTTATAGTGCCTTTATCTATATAAGTGGTCCAAGTATCTTTACATGACAACACACCAAACAAAATAACAACAGAACTGTCTAAAAGAGTGAATCCAGGTGAGAAATGCCTAAACAGACATACAAAACAACCTGCCACCAATACATTCTGAAAATGACCCTTTTTCAGGGGTTAATATACAGTATATTAGGGCTGAAGCGATTTTATCGACAATAAAACAAATTGTCAACAAAGATTTTCATTATCGAATAGTTGTTTGATATCATTTCATGTAACACGAGATCGCATTAAACTCTAATGATGATGCGTGAGAGCAGCACTGCAGCTCACGCCTGACTGAGGAGAGGAAGAAATCAGCTCACAGTCCAGATGCACTCTAAACTTTCCAAACAGCCTCAGGTGATGTAGATCTCAAAGTATGAGGGAATTATAATGCAAAAACACAAAATAAGTAAATACAGAAGCACACTCGTTGTGGATTAAGTGGAGTCGGAGCTCTTTAAATGAAACACCCTGGCATTACATCTTAAATGCAGTTATATTTAATACGTTATAGTTTTATAAAAGTTCAAATAAAATGGAAGCAGATCATGTAAATTACTACAAACTCCAAAACTGGCATTTCTCTGTGTGGTCAGCGCCTCTTCTATGATGTCTCGATCTAAGTGGGAGAGATTGAAACTGCACCCGGCTGATGCACACTCCTGCACAGAGATGCTCATCCCTCGAGCGCACACGCTTAATGCAGCTACATTACAACTTAATGGCTCAAGACTTGTTGAATCACATTAAATATAACTGTGCATTTCTTATCGTGAAGAAAACTGGCAATACGCAGCTTTATTAATAAGAGAGTTGATTTTTTTGTGAGTTAAAGATGGATTGAAGTGAACAGAAAGGTGAGAGAGCGTATAGTCCCCATTATACACCGCAATTTAATAACAATGTACATTTTCTTTAGCAGCAATACTGCAGAAGAAAAAATTGTTATCTGAGAATGTTGAATATAATATTAAAAATAAAAAATAAAAAATATCTAAAAATACTTTTAAAAAAGAAGCAACATATTTAGACTTGCTTTAGAGAATAGATCTTTAATAAAAGTACATTTTGTCTTTACTGCACTCACAGAAGTATAACCAAGTGACAAAATACACTTATATACAAAAAGACACATACAGTGAGGAAAATAAGTATTTGAACACCCTGCTATTTTGCAAGTTCTCCCACTTAGAAATCATGGAGGGGTCTGAAATTGTCATCGTAGGTGCATGTCCACTGTGAGAGACATAATCTAAAAAAAAAATCCAGAAATCACAATGTATGATTTTTTAACTATTTATTTGTATGATACAGCTGCAAATAAG
This sequence comes from Xyrauchen texanus, assembly GCF_025860055.1. Classification (NCBI taxonomy): domain Eukaryota; kingdom Metazoa; phylum Chordata; class Actinopteri; order Cypriniformes; family Catostomidae; genus Xyrauchen; species Xyrauchen texanus. The sequence goes on from NC_068297.1 coordinate 7,787,543, forward strand.
TATTTGAACACCTGAGAAAATCAATGTTAATATTTGGTACAGTAGCCTTTGTTTGCAATTACAGAGGTCAAACGTTTCCTGTAGTTTTTCACCAGGTTTGCACACACTGCAGGAGGGATTTTGGCCCACTCCTCCACACAGATCTTCTATAGATCAGTCAGGTTTCTGGGCTGTCGCTAAGAAACACGGAGTTTGAGCTCCCTCCAAAGATTCTCTATTGGGTTTAGGTCTGGAGACTGGCTAGGCCACACCAGAACCTTGATATGCTTCTTACAGAGCCACTCCTTGGTTATCCTGGCTGTGTGCTTCGGGTCATTGTCATGTTGGAAGACCCAGCCTCGACCCATCTTCAATGCTCTAACTGAGGGAAGGAGGTTGTTCCCCAAAATCTCGCAATACATGGCCCCGGTCATCCTCTCCTTAATACAGTGCAGTCGCCCTGTCCCATGTGCAGAAAAACACCCCCAAAGCATGATGCTACCACCCCCATGCTTCACAGTAGGGATGGTGTTCTTGGGATGGTACTCATCATTCTTCTTCCTCCAAACACGGTTAGTGGAATTATGACCAAAAAGTTCTATTTTGGTCTCATCTGACCACATGACTTTCTCCCATGACTCCTCTGGATCATCCAAATGGTCATTGGCAAACTTAAGACGGGCCTTGACATGTGCTGGTTTAAGCAGGGGAACCTTCCGTGCCATGCATGATTTCAAACCATGACGTCTTAGTGTATTACCAACAGTAACCTTGGAAACGGTGGTCCCAGCTCTTTTCAGGTCATTGACCAGCTCCTCCCCTGTAGTTCTGGGCTGATTTCTCACCTTTCTTAGGATCATTGAGACCACACGAGGTGAGATCTTGCATGGAGCCCCAGTCCGAGGGAGATTGACAGTCATGTTTAGCTTCTTCCATTTTCTAATGATTGCTCCAACAGTGGACCTTTTTTCACCAAGCTGCTTGGCAATTTCCCCGTAGCCCTTTCCAGCCTTGTGGAGGTGTACAATTTTGTCTCTAGTGTCTTTGGACAGCTCTTTGGTCTTGGTCATGTTAGTAGTTGGATTCTTACTGATTGTATGGGGTGGACAGGTGTTTTTATGCACCTAATGACCTCAAATAGGTGCATCTAATTTAGGATAATAAATGGAGTGGAGGTGGACATTTTAAAGGCAGACTAACAGGTCTTTGAGGGTCAGAATTCTAGCTGATAGACAGGTGTTCAAATACTTATTTGCAGCTGTATCATACAAATAAATAGTTAAAAAATCATACATTGTGATTTCTGGATTTTTTTTTTTAGATTATGTCTCTCACAGTGGACATGCACCTACGATGACAATTTTAGACCCCTCCATGTTTTCTAAGTGGGAGAACTTGCAAAATAGCAGGGTGTTCAAATACTTATTTTCCTCACTGTATGTTTAAGATACATTCTCTTAAAGCAAGTCTAAATATCTTATATGTTGCTTTTCAAGAAAATGTATCTTGTTTTAAGGATGTTTAGACATTTTTAAATGGAAAACAAGACAAAAACACTTGATAACTATATGATTATTTTGCAGTGAATTTCTTTACTGAATTAAACTTATTAAAATAAATTATCTTTAATTCAGTGAATGTCATTGAGGTATTTTTAAAAGATGATGTTGTCCTCTTTATTGTTAGTAAGAACATATAATACAAGCTTTTATGTCAGGCACAAGTGCAATAATCGGTTAAGAGCTATGATTAATCGCTGAATAGTCGAATAATCGTTCTAATAATCATTAGATTAATCGATTATCGAAATAATCGTGAGTTGCAGCCCTAATAAATATATATATATATATATATATATTCAGTGAGTGCGTATATATATAAATATAAATATATATAACATAATATATATAATATATATTAAAGTCATCAAAACTATGGAATAACTTTAATGGAACTACAGGAATTATGTTGTGACTGAAGATGCTAAAATATAACACAATTTTGATTTATTTTGGATTTTGATTAAAAGTAGTCACCATTTGCCTAGAATTTGCAGACATGTACTCTTGACATTTTCTCAACGAACTTCTTGAGGTATCACCCTGGGATGCTTTTTAAACAATATTGAAGGAGTTCCCATCTATGTTGGGCACTTATTGGCTCCTTTTGTTTATTATTCAGTCCAAGTCATCAATTCAAAAAAACTTTTTATTATTATTATTATTTTTATAATGAAATAAATTAATATGGTGGCACAATTATATTTTTGTCCACAAAACTAATTTCAAACATTTAGGCATACACCTTCAGATCAAAAGATCATGAGAAGCATTTCAAGTGTTTCAAAACTTTGACTGGTAGTGTATATCATATAGAAAACTGTATAAAATTCTTTAAAAATATGATTTTAATGTTTGAACATATTAACAATTGATCAGATAAGCATTACATAATGTAACCGTCTCGATTACATGTTTCAGAATGCTGCTTTCTGCAAAAACCTGGAATAAAACATTTTCATACGTACATGTAATTGGCATCAGTGTTCTGAGAATATGTATCCCTGGGTTGGATGAGAGTCTGGGTGAGAGTATCTGGGTCTGGAACTGCTGAAACTCTGCTTTAAAACAAAAAGACTGCATGCTCACCTCTCAAAAATGCACGTCAAGAGCACATTACAGCGACAAATCCAGTCATACAGCAATAGCCCTGTTGATTTCAGCTCTGAAAGCTGTGGTGTGGGAAGCATGCAGACCGCAATGTCTCTTATGTTTCACAATCAATTCAGAGTGCAAGTCATAAATTAGCTTCAAAAATTCCCTCTATGTTGAGATCAAAACACAAAAAATCCTCTTCTATTATGTAGCACTAGAAAAGCTCTCCATTAATCACAAGAATTACAGCATTGCAGTTAATATATAGTGATACATCCAACTGCAACTGTGAGGTTGAGCTATGAGTCTGAATAAATGCATGCTCCAAACAAACACAGTCAGACAGATGTTCCCAGTCTGAGTAGGACCACCCTCTTCCTTCAAAGCCACACCTTCATTCTGCACTAGTCAATAGGAGTCCAATCAGAGGGAGAATCAGTTTGAGTCCTCCCATGCTTACAGAACAAACAAGTGTAGAGTGAAAATAGATCAAACACTGAGATTCAAAGACTCTCAGTAACCGGAGTATTAAAGTTTGGTGTTTAATTTGATGCATTTTTGCAACGACAGGATTAAAACCTCAAATTGCCAGGCTCGCATAAGGAAATGCATCCTACTACTTTTCGAATCAATCAGACTTGATGATTTTCACCTAGTGGACCATAGACGTTAAAATAATCTGATACATTTACAATGGATGAGCATTATAATAAAGCATTATTCACATCAGGTGTGCTTCATCCACCACTGTCAGAATGAGGCTTATTAATTATGCACCTCTTCTCACTTTCCTGCCAAACTCTGGTCATGAGCCTTGCTGAAGGATGGCCCTAAGAGGCGGGATGACAATGACGAGACAGAGATCATTCCACCACATCCCCCCCACCCCAGCGTCACCCTGTCGAAACTGTATTGACTCCATAGATCAATCAGCTGGATTCACATGGGTTCTTGAGCCAAAATCTTTACCTTAAGTACATACAAACTCAGAGAGTGACTTGTGGCCTTCCTTGAACACCCTGCTTCAGATATGAAATCCCATTATTTCCCAGAATACCCTGGTTGCAACATTTGAAAGCAATGATGAAAGCCTGGGTTTCCAAGAGAAGATCAAATTTCCATTGTCTAAAGGAGAAGAGCCAGTTTGCATCTGCCCCTTTCCTCTACTGTGAGGAGCGAAGGTCATGTTAGGGACACCTTTAGGAAGCACAGGCACTGCTAATGGTGATGCATGTCTGTCAACTGCAGTTATATATCATGAACTTTGCTCTTTAACAACAATGGAGAGCAAGAATCTACGCTCTTACAAGCCAGCATTACAACTGTCGTCTAACACTTGAGGTCACGGTCTAGGTCAGTTTTGTTTTTAATAGATAACATCTAACTACAATCTTGGTAATATAGAGCAGGGGTATTCAACCATTTTCAGGCCAAGGACCCCTTGGTGGGTAGAGAGACAATACATATTGTATAAAATTGAGTGTTGCGTTTTATGGCAATAAAAACATGGATGATTGGCTACCATATTATTGTATGTATACATCATGATTTTTACACTACAAAGCCATTGAAATAATCATTAAATGCTGCCCTGCTTAAAAGACCAGCTAAAACCAGATTTGCATTTCCTGGAGGAAATGTAGTGCTTGTAATGCAGCAAAAGACTAGTGTTGAAGTTTTAGGCTTTGATTCCATGCACATGAAATCCCACATCAGAGCCCACTTTGCCGTTGTTATGACACTCAGCACATGTCTTGTTTTCTGTCTGTTGTTTGGTTACATAGATGCAAGTATGCAAAGATCAGTCGCAGCTCAGAATGCAAATATTACAAAGATGACATTACTGACATCAAAGTTACATTTTGAACAGCAAAAACTCTAATATTGTAAAGCCCAAACTTTGGTTTCGAAACAAATGCTTAGTGTCTGCATACAGACAAATCCTAGCCTTTGAAAGTATATTTCATTTGACTGTGCATGCGTACACAGGCGGTTGCCACATGCACTCTATGACTGCTATGAGATGACTTTTCTTCAGGAGTTTAGACTCGTAAAGATTTCTTTATATTGCTTGAAACTGCAGTCATACAAATGTAGGTATCTCCTGATTTACTTACACACACTCTCTTGATGTGTGTACATCCACTGTTGTTGTATCTACTTTCTTCTCCTGAAGTTTAGCTGTGATAATGTCTTTTTCTAGCACTTCTTTGTGACAGCAGTGGCTCATTTGTGGGTGTTGTCACCTTGTGGACCCACTTATCAGTGCAAATAATTCCTGGTGCATGTGCATTCTGCGCGTTCAGAGTACGCATGGTTAGAAAAATCTGGACGCACGGGTTCAGCGCTCGAGAAATGTTTGATAAATTAGCATGTAAATTGTGGGGAATGTGCACAGTTTTATAGATGATGGGGGTTTAAAAGGTAATCTGCACAACTTTCTACAAGCCTAACAGTGATATTACAAATCTCAGGTCACCTCAGGAAATCTTTGTGCAAAGGCAGCAGGGGAGTTCCATCACCTACCACCTACATTACAGCATCAGCCTTTAATTACATCTCAACATATCCAAGCACCCACACCGTGACGCAAGGAAACTATTCAGATGTCCTTGTTTCCTTCAATCAGTGCACCATGAAATGCCCAACATTTGATCACATATGACTAAATGATAAAAAAAAAGAACCTGATCTGATTCTACAGGGGTAAGATGTTTTTTCATTCTTAAGCAAACATTCATATGGAAAACATACAGCTGTATCTTCTCTCAAGGATTTCTCACACCCTTAGACTGTCAGGTAGAAAGTGATGGGTGTGCCTGATGACAGGTGGATGTACATCACATAGACCTATGGACATGAACATATATTATCTGTAGAGGGCTTTTCCAACACCCACGTCTGACCTTTAACCAGATTATATTGCAAAAATCTATGTGTTCTTTTCCACATACTGTAACAAAGCGAAGAAAAATAACAACGTTTCCTTTGGCCAAAATCCTCTTATGATGGAATGGATAAAAGCCTGGCTCAAATAAATCCCTAAATTAGACACATGGCCACATGGTATGAAGGTTGTGTTTCATAAGGCCAGCAGAAATCACTCATTTAATTTATACAAGGGTCATATCAAAACAACCAGTCATTACACAGCAAAAAGCCTGTTCTGTGGTCATAAAAGAAGGGATATCCTGTTTCCTCAAAATAGAAACAGGCAAGTCCTGGTCCAAAGAGACAAATACAAAATTCAAATGGAAAAATGTGCCAGAAACCACTAAAAGAGCTTAAAAAACAGATTCAGGGTAATTTCATATGGATGCACAATGCTGCAGCCTGTCCAACTCTGGGATTGTGTACGCTTTATTTGACCCAAATATAATCCATAGCAGTTAAAACAAAATCTGATCCTTATGTTCAAATATACAACAGTTAGTTCCAGTCCTCTGATTGGACGGGAGATGTTCCATGAGTACTGATGTCTCAGTACATCAGCACTCAGATGCTTCACTCTTTGTATTACTCCGCTTTTATTCGTGGTGCTCTAAACTAAGAGCAGTGCAGATGTATAAAGAGCTAGATGTGTCTCTTTACATATATTTTTGTGACATCGCAGATTTTAGACAGCAGGTGGAGACAGAAAAAAAAATGTGTGTAAATGCTGAGGTGACATGCATTTAGTCAGCACCAGCGCTGTCGGTCAGTCGGTCAGTATTTTCATTCATCGGCACTCTGTGATTTCTCAGATTATTATTATACTACTAAAGCTGGGAAATAGCTTTAAATGGCTTTAAACAAACAACTTCAGAATTAAGGCTCATCACAGCTGAGAGACACAACAGACTGATTAATTACACAAACTCAATGCGCTTAACTCTTACCGGAGTTTCCACATTGGAGAGGACATACTGTTCAAAATGGACCTTTTCCTTAATTGCTCTATCTAAAATCAAGACTCGGACTTTAACTTATGAACTTCTAGGGACTTCGTAGAGTAGGTCCCTAGCCCTTATTTTTCTTTCAAGTTAATCTGTCTATAAATACCATAGTTGCATGGTAGTGAAGAATCAGTATAGAATACTGATGCATTGCTGTCTTTGATGATGATGATGATGATCGTAGCAGAGGACAGTTCACACCAATGTCCGCTATAGGGCCTCTTGTGGCAACATTGAGAATGCAATGCGTACATGTGTTGCGTTATGAATTGCTCTCTGACACATTTTGGAAAGCAAGTTTATAGCCCTGCAACTCTCGCATTTATCTTATGTTGCAAAGGAGACAGGGTTGCAATGCACAGCAGGATTTCAGAGTGGGTTACCCACAGACTGCATACCATACTGACCACTGCCCATTTACAGTATATATATATATATATATATATATATATATATATATATATATATATACTATATATATATATATATATATATATATATATATATCACACAAGCTGACAAATTGATTAGAATTGCCCAGAAGCACAAACTGTGGGTAGGCTGGCTTTATTCTTCCATTGTTAAACTGACAAAAGTTATCTATTAAAAATGTGTTTGTTATGAAACAAATATATGGTTGTTCATTCAAATGTTGATGTACAGTAATAACTATTGCTAAATACGCACATCTGTCATGTGAGCCTGTTTTGTTGCAGCCAGTATAGACTTTAATAACAGTGAATGCTGGCTATTACTGTGTTAAACAAATTTGCATCCCTATTTTTTGGTGAACTATTTCTAGGTAGGTCAACTGCAGTATGGACAATATAGTCTGTGTTTTAGTAACCAGCTCCATGAAGGAAATATTTTTGGTAATTATAGGTGTGTCACACACAGGCGGATGAATCAAAGGTGTGACTACTCAGATACTTCGCCCTTAAGAAAAAACATGTTATTTATTTGCACTTAAACACTTATTTTGCATTTTAGCTGCATGTGACAGCCAGTCGAGCCAGTGTTGACAACCACCATTTAACTGTTTCCGACACTGTGGTTATGTCAGACAACTAGTGGTAGCAAACATTAAGATATAATTATGTCCGAGACATGACCAAGCATTCTGTAACCCTACCGCAGCTATTCACAACCTCATTAAATACAGCAGAATGTGAATAAATAAAATGTTTTTAGAAATGCTCTGGCATGACTGGTGGCACAAACCGTTTTCCTTTTGTCCAGAGCCTATGGGACGCAGCTGAGAGCTCTGTGGCCTTTCTTCCATGCAGTGGGATAATGTACTCCATTTTCTCCATCATTAGTGCACTAATATGTGCCCCAAATGACCTGTACTAGTTGCCAAACCAAGAGCACACTCGCTCACCCTAGTAACAAGAAAAGCAATAAAATTACCCCTAAGAATCATGCTTCCACTGGCTACTGTTTGAAAACACCCTACCACATGTGCCGGCACCAGCCCAGAACCAATTAGAGACTTGATTGCATTTTCAGCCTCAGCAGTCTTTTTGGGGCTTGCATTTCCACTTAAGATAAACCCACATTTGCACACATTTCATGGCCCACAGAAAATTTTTGTGAGCTCTGGCAGGGCACAGGCATTCCCTCTACAAAGCTAGCTAGCGCCATCGTTTCTTTAACATATTACGTCTAAGCATCTTTGTTTCAATCCTCAAGAGTAATTATGGTCAGCCTGTCTTCCTGGTGCAAGCAGAGTTCAAGGTTGTGCCGTTTCTGCTACATCTGATATGGATCAAATGACAATGGTCATCGGCAGCAACCTTCGCCATCTGCTGAGTCCATCACAGAATCGTGACTGAAACCCATTCCATGTAGAAGCACTGTAACTTCGTCCTATGTGCAGAATTGGCTCATTGTACTGAGGACTGTTTTGACTGCATATTAAAGGAAATGATGTACGTGTGTGTACCTTTTTAGGTACTGCGCCAGTAACAACTGATTATTTTTTTCTGACAGCGTAGTCTCGCTGCATGCCAAAAAACTCAACAATGGTCTTGGGCCCAGACTAGGGGAAAGCCCACACACACACACACACACACACACACACACACACACACACAACACCCTTTGCAGAAGGAGCAGATGTTGATCTCCATCAAGAAATGCCACAATGGCTCTTGCATAAGCTGTGTTTCTAGCTGCAAGACCACACCTTGGGCTGGGGCAATAATACTACAAGAACCTACAGAAAGAACAGAACTAGTGATGCACCGATCCGATACATGGATCGGTATCGGCTCCAATACTGAAGCTTTTAGACGGATCAGGTATCGGTCTGATGAACCCGATCCAAATCTGATACAATGTGGTAGTCATGTTTGTTACGGTCAAGCTCCAAAAATAACATAAAAGAACCATAAAAACACAATTAAAGTAGTTCATATGACTTGTGCATTTTATTCAAAGCCACTTGAAGACGTGCGATAGCTCTGTGAATCACAAAAGACTGTTTCCCTGCCCACGTTAAGAGCCCTTTGCCTTTGGGTGGTTAGAGCAGAAATGCTTGTCGGAGCATTGGGGTGCCAACCAGAACTGCAATATGAATAACATGAGATCAGAGTATTGTCCAAGTATTATCCAAGAGAGAATGACAAATTTAAACAGCTACACTGGGTTTTTGTTCCACTACACTGGGCAGAGGATAGGCCTCCCAAATCACCTCCTTTATCTGATGCACACAATCCCTAGGCTGTTCATACACACACACGCACACACACACACTTAAACCGACTACTTATGCAGACTTGTGCTGTGCGGTTCAGGCAATGGGAAAAACAAGTCCTCGCAAACATTCTGGCACCAGTGCAAAACAAGCTCGATGTCATTGATAATACACTGAAAGTGAAAAAAATAAACAAGCTAGGTCAAACATAATCCAATCTGACCGAAAACCACATAAACTTCCCTCTAAAGTATGGGTCAGCAACCTATGGCACACGTGCCAGCATTGGCACGTGGAGGGGTAATCACTGGTATGCAACATCGAGAGAGGAGTAGACTATTTTATTTATATAAATTCCACACCTGCATTAAAATCTTGATGTAATCCTTCCTCATGATCATGCAGCGCATTTTCATGAGCTGAATGGGGGCTAAACAAAAAGTTAAAGTGTGACGAGACTGCAGTATAACCAACAGACTCGTGCAGTGTGTGCAAGCCATTCGCGCATCACAAGCTGGCAAGAGCTTCACTTTCGGTTAATCACGCGATTAAACGCACCTGCTTTACTTCAGTCAGGCTGCGTGGATGACAGGCTACATTCCATGTTTCTTTTGTTTCTTTTTGCTTTTAGAGCAACACGTGATGTAATAAGGAAAACACCATTATTAATCCTTGAGATTTCCATCTCAGCATACTAAGGATGCACCAATCCGATACCTGGATCGGGTATCGGTCCAATAAGCCGGATCCAAATCCGATACTGTGTGTTAGTCATGTTCGTTACTGTCAAGCTCAAAAAGACATAAAAGAACCATTATAACACAACTAAAGTAGTTCAAATGACTCGTGCAAATTTTTGCAAATTTTGTTTTTTCATGAAAGCACTTTCACAAGATGCTCTGTGAAAATTAACACACTGCTGGGACAGCAATTGACCAGGAAAATGAAAAATGGCACGCCATGTCAAAAGGTTGCTGACCAATAGATGCAAAATAACCCAAACAAAAGGTCAATTTATACTTCTGCGTCGAACCTATGGCGTAGGCTAAGTGTAGCTATGGCAGTTACTGACAAGTACCTCTTAAAATGTAATGCCAATGCAGACCTCAAGAGCTGTAATTGCTCCACTTTAACCAGACACTGCCCCCCAGGATGATAACAAGGATATCTGAGATAGAGTTGCATTAAATCCAAGATTATTTTAAGATCTATGATTACAGGGTCCAAAATTAACACCTGTGAAGCACCAAATGCGGGTACATTTTCTGCTTGGCAGGTTAATTTCGCAGCATCACAGGCCACTCTGGTGTGTGGTTTTTGCTTTCTATCAGTTTATTCTAGTTTTGTCCTCAAGGGGGCTCTGAAGGCCTACAGTACAGTCAGTAGCACAGGTGTTTACATAGAACGGCTTCGATTAGCTCATAGTGCCGCTGCATTGCATGCAGTATTGCATGCAATGCAGTATTGTTTATTCGTCTCGTATGTCTGTAAAATCCACTTGTAAAACGCAACAAAAAAAAAAAGGCATGTAAGAAATGTGACTGGCAGGTAATTTGTTTTATCCACCAGCCATCTTGGCTGGTAGGTTAAAAAGTTACATTTCAGACCATGACTAATTATATCACATAGTATTTGGACTCGGGGCCATTAGCAATTGTCTTTATCTGGAGCATCTGTTGTTTTAATATTATGCTTGTTTCAAGAATTTACAAGCGAAATGTGACAAAAAATATGTTTTCAGCTTATAAACTAAAAGCTTTTTTTTCTCTGGGGTTTTACTTGATAATAATTTGAAATGTGAGTGAAACAACATGTGTCATATTCTACTCGCAAACTTTCTCAACGGCACAATGATTTGACCATATGTTTGACTGTATGTTTAGCAAATAATCATATCTCAAAAGTTATGGAAAGGGAACACTTCTAATTTGTCAGCAAATTAAAAAGCAGCTGGTAAGAGTTGGTTATATTGCCTATATGCACTTTAAAGTCTTGAAAACGAGTATTTTGTGTATTCAGGCGAGTAGTTATTAATTAGCTAATTTGATGATTTGTTTTTCAGCATGGAACGTCAAAAGTATGCCAAAATATTTATTTATTACTATTTCAGTGACTCAAGCTTACAGTAATTTCCTAATCTATTTTCTCTCTGCTATGCAGGCAACAAACAGTAGCCTATAATAAATATGTGGCTAAATTTCAACATGATCACTTACTTTGAACTCATTTTTGATGCTACAATAATTTAATACTTTTGAAGGGGGCCTGGGTAGCTCAGCGAGTATTGTCACTGACTACCACCCCTGGAGTCGCAAGTTCAAATCCAGAGTATGCAGAGTGACTCCAGCCAGGTCTCGTAAGCAACCAAATTGGCCCGGTTGCTAGAGAGGGTAGAGTCACATGGTGTAACCTCCTTGTGGTTGTGATTAATTGGTTCTCGCTCTCATTGGGGCGCGTGGTAAGTTGTGCGTGTATCGCGGAGAGTAGCATGAGCCTCCACATGCAGTGAGTCATCGCAGTGTCATGCACAACAAGCCACGTGATAAGATGCACGGATTGGCGGTCTCAGAAGCAACTGAGACTTGTCCTCCACCACCTGGATTGAGGTGAGTAACCGCAACTACTTAGTGACCTACTAAGTAGTGGGAATTGTGCGTTCCAAATTGGGGAGAACAGGGGATAAAATAAATAAATATATAAATAAAAATAATACTTTTGAATCCAGAAGCTACATCACTTTTGGTTTATTCATGAAGCCTATAGTTAGCATTTTGGATGTGTACTCAAAGAATAACGCAGGCACACCAATGCAGAACTATAAATGCAAACTGTGCGTAGGCCACTAAGTGAAGGCTACGCTGTAGGTTCGAAGCAGAAGTATAACCTGGCCTTAAGAATTTAAAAACTGACCCAGTGTACACTGTAAAAAATGTCTGCAATTTTAACAGTAAAAAACTGTAAAAATGCTACAGTAAAAAACATTGAATTGGTTAATGGGTAGTTACAAGTGTCTGTTTGCTTGAGTGCGAAGCCAATTGCAAGGATCACTGAAAATGTCTCTTAGAAACTTTGGGCATTTTTCCTGAGAAAGAGAATATGCCATTGAACATTGAAAATGTGTAGTATACTTTCAAGAGCTGTCCCAAGAGAGAGGAAACATGTGTTGCCAGGCTGCAGTAATTTCTGATAGTCCAGCTGCACAAAATTGAGTACATTGCGTATGACAGCTTCAGATTTGGTGCGGGCAGAAGACAATTTCGGATCATATTATTTCTTGATCAATTTCGCACTGCAGTCAGCCGACCGAAAACTATGGCCGTGCACAACAGAATCATAAGCAAAAAGTCCTTCACTTAAGTGCACCTTGTCAGATTCAGAACTTTGGTTCACAAAAAGAAAAATGCTAATACTTGGTGTGGCACACTTACTTCTAGTAGCATCCACATGCTTTTTTGTATGAACATGCTGCGCAATATCGGTGCAGCCTCCATGGGCGATGGAAAAAGAGCTCCACAAATCTCACACTTCATTTACTAGGCTCCGTCTGCAAGCTTTTTTAGAAATGTAAACTCTTTTTGAAGATCCTCATTAAATGTACATGCACTCTTTCTTGATCTTTTGATAGGGGATTGTGATTGGATAGTTTAATTCAATCATGTACTTCAAATAACACTGTGTGATTTTATTGGTTTTACAAGCCTTATCCTCTTTGATTAGAATGCTTACGTGACTGAAAAAGCCACATAGGCGATAGAGACATTTTAGGAGGGGAAAATACAGGACAAAACATGATCTTTTCAGAATAAATCGGGACACTAGAAAAAGTGCTTATTTACGGGACTGTCCTGGGAAAAACGGGACACCTGGCCACCATACCACTAACCAACTGTCAACCAGAAAACACTTCCAATTCCAAATAATTGGATTATTCCAAATAATCCAATTAAATCCTGATGGTCAAAGTCAAATCCTGTGACTCACTCCATACATTTTTTAAATCCTTTTTATTCTAAAATGTCACTTTACATAAATAAGTGGTTTACGAATGGATTCGTGTTGACTTTAAATATCTGTTGCCATGGATACAGAGCAAATAGGTTTTCATGGACTGAGTGTTTTGGGTGTTGCCTTTTAACTCTTTTTATATTATCAATGTAACATGAACACATGATTATGAGATTAAGATTATAAACCAAACAGTCTTTATCTTACTTTCAATTCTGTATGCAGAACAACAACTAACATCTGCCTAACATCTCCTTTGTGTTCAATGGAAAAAAAGGAAGTCAAAGTGGTTTGAAACAACTTGAGGGTAAGTCAATTATTACACAATTAAAATTTTTGGTTGAACTATCCCTTTAAACTAACTAATTAGGAATAAAAAACAGATTAACTCAGAGGTAGAGTCCATGGGAGGGTGGAGGCTTCAGACTGGTATCAGTTGCACTCTGAAAGTAGTCTTGGCATCACGTTTTGGCAGTTCCATAGCACTGAGATACTGCAGATGTGTCAATGTGACACCCCACACACCTCTCTAATTAGAGATGTCTGTCTCCCACACTTCGAATATCAGCATCTCTACCAACCTCCCCAATTTGAGAAAACATAAACTCTCGTTGCTGTACATGACCATGCATGCACTCACACCCTTATGTAGCCTAAACTTTCAACAGCCTCAGTATAAAGTATAACAGTTAAAGAGAATTTTATTTGTCTGACCAGACAAGTAGCCTGATTAAAATCTCAATAATGAGTTAGCTCAATTGTGCAGGACTGTGGGGATTGAGCACAATTGTAATCATTCCCGCATGTTTCACTTTCAAAATGCAGGGAATTCCCTCTATTGTGTCGCCCTCTCTACCTCTCTCCTTCACTCATGGTGCAGCTTTCAGCAGCTTGTGAGTGCACACAGTGGGGAAGCGCAATGAACTTACTGAACTTTAGATTTTACATACAGTATATAAAAACCTGTTAATTGGACATGCGAATGGTGTTGAACCACTTCTCTTTAAAGGAGACCTATTATGCCCCTTTTTACAAGATGTAATATAAGTCTCAGGTGTCCCCAGAATGTGTCTGTGAAGTTTCAGCTCAAAATACCCCACAGATCATTTATTGTACCATGTTATAAATGCCTCTTTTGGGTTGAATCTAAAACACGCTGTTTTCATGTGTGTCTCTTTAAATGCAAATGAGCTGCTGCTCCCCGCCCCCGACATAGCTCTGGTCTAAAATACAATCAGAGACAATGTCAACTTTAGCTGCATTAGCCGTGGAATCAGCTAACAACCACATTCGGAAAGGCGATTTGCAAACATTCTTAAAATATTAAGTGTGATACTTACATCTTCAGGATATAAAGCTGGAACACGAACATTTGGTACAAATCCATGCTTGAGAATCAAATTTTTTTTTAAATCCTGCTTTGTATTGACACTCATTTACAAAGCAGTCTGGTGTAAAATGATTTGCACAAATATACACACATTTTTTTATGTTTTGGGGCACATTTCCTCCAAAAACAAAAATTGTCCGCTGTGTCTTCAGTGGCTCTGATGCCGGGAGTACATGAAGACTCTTATGTTCACTTTTACAGTCAACAACAGAACACTTATGACAAAACTGAGACATTATTCTTCTCACTGTATCTGCTCCAGCATGGAAAAAAATGGCGGACTGTGTGTAGATAACTCGGGATGATCTATGATAATAGGGTGGAGTCCGTCACCAGTAGTGGGCGATGAATGGTTTACCATTCATTTTGACACACTGTTTTTGATTAATAGAAATATAAGAAAGAGGAGTGGGTGGACTTTTAACAATGTAGGGTGGTTGTGTAAACACACTGCCAACTTACATTTATGTACAAACACCATGTAAAAGTGAATTTTACATAATGGGTCCCATTTAAGCAAGTGATACGATAAAACTGTTGCTCCTGTTTATAATCAACAAAGCTGTCTTCATCGCATGTGCGCAAGGTTGAAGAGATCTAATTTTGAAACGTCACATCGTGGTGCTCCCTCATAATACAGCAAGAAAGGCAGAAATTGCAGAAATGCTTTGTGTAATATAAACATCTGTAGAGTGAAGAGAAATGCTAATATTGACTTGTGCACCTGTTAGATCTCTCATCTTTCTAGAGCTCCATCTAATGTATGTATGTATCCGAGGTATTTTCTCTGCCATGTGAATCAGTCCATTTTAATAAGTACATAACAATATACATTATAATAATATTAATACTATAACATTAATAAATTGCACACAATGAAAACACATTATCTATTATATGCATATCTGTTTCGAATAAACAACATAACTGATTTAGCAGCAAGGTTCTCTCAGGAACTTATTGAATTTTAGTAACATTTGGTAACACTTTACAAAAAGGTTCCATTTGTTAATGTTGGTTAACTACATCAATTAACATGAACTAACAATAAACACCAATTTTATATAATTTATTAATCTCGCTTAATGTGAATTCCAATATACAGTATATTAATACATAAAAATAAAAAGTTGTATAGGTTAACATTAGTTCATGCACTATGAACTAACAATGACATTTTTTTTAGTAACTAACATTAAGATTGATAAATGCTGTAAAATATTGCTCATTATTATTTCGTGATAGCTAATGCATTATCTAATGTTAATGAATGGAACCATATTGTAAAGTGTTAGCGAGAATTCGGTCTTTCTATCTTCCGTAGGAGATGTTAGGGAGAATGTTTGTTTCAGTCTCAATCCACTTTTATTTTATGGACATAAAATATGCAGTGAATAGTGACTGTGACTAACATTCTGCCGAAAATCTAATTTTGTGTCACAAGAGAGAAATTCATACAGGCTTGCACTGCACTGTGTTCTTAATGGTTCTTAGGTGTAAATGATGATGATGGAGGCTTATCTTTTTTTCTTTCTTACACTTTCTTTTGTTTTTGTCTCCATACAAGTCACTTTTTACTGAAGTGAATGATCAATTTACTTGTCCGAAGGACAAGCACATGACAATTCTTAATGCCGAGCCCTGCCTCATGTTGTTCCAAACCTTTATTTCTTCAGTGAAACAAAAAGTTTTCTTGCATCCTTTTGTGTATCACGAAAGAATGTCATACAGGTTTGGAAAAACATGAGGATGAGTAAATAATTTTTTGGCCGAACTATCCCTTTAAGCCTTGGAAGAACAGAAAAAAGAGATTGAAACAAGAGAGCGAAAGAAAAAGGGGAAGATTGAGAAAGGACACAGGACTGTGCGCAGGAATTCTGGGCCATGCTGGAGGGATTTGGCTTATAGCCTGACATGTTAAATGTGGAGTAAGTCATTTTAATCCAACCACTTTGTCAAATCCACAAATATCTCTTCACAGTCCATTTGTTGTCTGTTCTGTGCGTGCGCTGAAAAAAATTGGTGTTTGTACAACGCCCTGGCTCTGTAAATGGGAAAATGTTGTTGTTTGGCTGTTGAGTTTAAATATCAACAGTCTTTCTCAGGAATTGCTTACTGCACCTTTAAGTTCTGGAGATGTGACTAAAACAGACACGGTGAACATAGAAGAGTGCAACAAATTAATAAGGTCAGACAGTCACGGATAAGCATGACAAGCAGACGCAGATATGCAGCAATGATTTTCAATGTGAACGAACCTGCATTACATCCATGAGCGAGCAGCAATTTTGGTCGGATCAGAGACTCCTTGCATTAATACATATGATGTCACTGTAAGTCTGTGCTAGTGATCTTGATCATGGAAGAATGCCATTGCCATTGTCATTATTGCAATAATTTATACTGCTGAAGTGGATTGCGTGCACACATTACCCATTACATACATTAATGATGAAAGAGTACATAATAATATCATGCAAGTTACAATTCCCACAAGCTCTATTTTTAATTACAGAATTACTTGTCCCAACTTCAAAGGTGGCATATGTGATTTTTGTCAATGTTAAAATACATTCTCTTATTCCATCTTAAAGAAATATTCTGGGTGCAACCTCGATTTTTGCTCTTTTTATATTTTTTTTTAAAGAAAAGTAGGTTTGAGTTGAAATGAATTTTTGTGGTAATCAACATGCTTTGAGCCAGTTGCTTTTTTATTTTTTACTTTTTGTCAATTTCTTTCTCCAGACCTAACATTTTTCCATTTGTTATTATTAATCTAGCTGTCACTGCTGAGCTGATTTTGGAATTGTCAATTCCTAAAATCAACATAGCAGTAAAGAAGTATTTCATGCCAGGAGATTTTGAGGTTAAGTAGAGCTCTGTTAAAGGGTTAGTTCACCCAAAAATGAAATTGATCCTATAATTTACTCACCCTCAAGCCATGCTAGTTGTGTATGACATTCTTCTTTCAGCCAAACACAATTGGGGTTATATTAAAAAATATCCTGGCTCTTCCAAGCTTTATAATGGGATTGAATGGTACCTTAGATTTTGAAGCCCAAAAAAGCGCATCCATCCATTAAAAAAGTAATCATACGACTCCAGGGGGTTAATAAAGCCCTTCTTAAGCGAAGCGATGTGTTTTAAAAAAATATATATCCATATTTATAACTTTAGAAACTATAATCACTGGCTTCGGGTAATGGCCATCTGCGGGTTCACTGGCTTCGTCTATCCTCTGAGCTTTCACGTGCATCACTTCTCACCGGAGCACTTCTCTCTCGTGAATGCGCGGACGGTCCTTTTTTTGCTGCTTTTATCTGCTTTTTGGAGCTTCAAAGTTTTAGCCACCATTTACATGCTATGGACCTACAGAACTCAGATACATAAGCTTTAGATCTTTCTAAAAAATACAAAAATCTTCATTTGTGTTCTCCTGCAGAAGACAAACAGTCATACACATCTGGGACGGCATGAGGGTGAGTAAATTAGGACAGAATTTTCATTTTTGGTTGAACTATTCCTTTAAGGATCTTGTTCTAAAAAAATATGATGTGCTGATATGATAAAATATGATGTGATTTGAAGTGGAAATATGGGCCAACAGTCAAGGTACACTCTGTCAAGACTTCTTTCGTTTTCTTTTTCTCACTTATCAACATATCATTTCAGTGATTTGCATGGCACTTGTGTGCATATTCCATCATCTTCCTCCTATTCTTTTATCTCTGGGTTAATTTGCCAAACAACATTCCATCATCAAAACTCAAACTCTTTTCAATATTTACCAGCAATTCGATTGCATTACATGAAAAGTAGACTACCATCAAATGGTTAATCATTAACTTTTCTTTGTCCTTCGTGAACTGTAAAAAAAAAAAAAAAAGAAGAAAAAAAAAAGCATGCTGCTAACAAAATAGTGACAGTTACTGACTTAATTAAACTGTTCTGTTTTCATTTAAATTAGTTGGAAAGGGAAACACGTTATCAAACTGTCATGAGTTGAAAAGTGATACACTATAAAATGCCGCGTGAGGGAACGAGATCAAAGCAACAAAATAAACACAATCATTCAACGTTTCAAAATAACAGGCACGTTCGATTAAAGAACAACAAAACTGCGTTTAAAAGTGTTTTAAAAATCCGAGGAGAATCATTCGCCAACTGAACCATCGATTTTGCCTCTCAATGTACCACCTATTAATGCCAACCCGCTTAAAAGAAGTCCAAAGTTGGCTAAATTGGGGATTATTTGTTTTACTGTCAGTGTCTTTCAGCTGTCAGTAGTCGACGAGAATGAGGACTTACCTTGTAAACAGTCCCATCCTCTCCGCAGACTCTCTCTTTTCTCTAAGCTCGTGTGCGGTCTCATTGTCATCCGACACACGCAGGTGATGTCATCGATTTTCTGGTTTCAGGATTGACATTAGTGCGCATGCGCAATCCATTAGCGGCGCAGCTTTCCTTGGGAACTGTAGTGCTGTAGTTTAAGTGACGCTCAAATGTATGTGAATGAACAAATACTTTACTGTGGTATTAAACGTATAAATAAAGAAAGAAAGAATAAATAAATAATAGTAATATAAACAATTTAATACATTTAGAAAAATAGATACTAATTACATAAAAATATATTAATTAAAGATGTATTAATTATGATTAATTACTTAATTATTTAATTGTGTGGATAATTATATATGACAAGAACAAATGTATTAATTAAAACTGTGTGTTTATTTAAAAAAAATTAAGAAATAAAAATGCCAATACATGTGAGAATGGTTGATTATTTTGGGAGAATAACTATTTTCACATATTGTAATATATAATATGTATTAGAATAATAATGTGTAATTATATTCAAACATTTTATTTCTTGTATGTGGAATATGACAAGAAGTACATTTTGATCATTTTCAAAGTACAACTACAGTACAGCAGGTGAAACATAACAGAGCTCTATTAAAACTTACGTTATTTAACGTATGTTTGAAATGTTAACATAAAAATATCAGCTCAGCAGTGACAGCTAAATTAATAATAACAAATGACAAAGTGTTAGTCTGGAGAAATAAATTGACAAAAAGTTAAAAATATTAAATATTATATAAATATAATATATACATGTATATATAAACTAGAACAAAGCTTGTATTTGAATAAATTAAGGGCTCCCAAATAAATAATCTTTTTTATTCCATTGTGTACTACTAAAGTTACTGCAATTACAATGGATAAACCTTCCATTGGGGTCAGTTTTGCCAAATCTCAACACTTTGCCATTGAGTTGTTTTAAAATTGATAGCAACCAAATTGGCTCACAGAAACATATAATTATATGACTATACACATATATTGCTTTCTAATTAGCAAGCAAATAAAGTTGTAATATAGTATGGTCATTGGAATGCAACGTTTTACCATTGTATGAAAACGCAGTTGAACTCTGATGTTAACAGACATTGCCAAAATACTTCTCTACATCATTTGAGGCTCAATGTGGCACTCATTCCACTTAAAAGCAATTGGGGGAAGATATCCATAGGATTTATTTAGGCAAAAGCAGGCCACAGACAGACTTACAGAGGATTATGGGAATGATTGTTCATGGTGGGATGTCTAGTGGAACTACAGAAATAGCAGCAGCTGGTGATGCACATTGTGCCATGGGGGTGCAACGCATGATAATAATTTTAATTCCCAAAACTTCATTAGCAGAAAAACTACCTGCACTCATTTATTACCAGGAGTTGATGTTGCTCAAAATATTAGGACTCACTGGACTTCCTAAATCTCTCAGCATGAGTCCTCAGTTCTAGCTACGTAGTCATGCCTACAAGAATACTTTGGTCTATTAACAGAGTGGCAGGGAGTCAGCAGTGGATTTTTGTCTCCCCTCCCCAAAAATCATTGTCAATCTCAGGCCTCGCTAAGTCAAGGCTAGGCTCATTGCAGCCGAGGGGAGAGGGGCAAGTCATTGACATCAATTGGGGCTTATTAAAACTGCTACAAATCCAGCATAGTATCTCATTTGCTAAGACAGGCCTTTTTTACTCAGGTGTCCTATACGTCCAGGTACAGTTGACATGCTGCCAGTATGACTTCAAGCACCTCTGGACCAACATGAGGAAAATGGTCCGGTTTTGGCTGGTAAACAGGTTCCAATAGCCCCTGCTGATAGATGCTGTAACTACACCGCACTGGGGATAAAAAGCATCTTTCTCCATTGTTGGCCATTCAAAATAGCTTTGTATTCTGTCAATGTATGTATGCCCTCTGAACACTTTCCAAATCTTTTATTGATATTTTTATTCAAACATGAGCCTCATTCCAACATTTCTGTCTTTACACTCAAACAGCACATAAGAGCTATCTTTCCTTCAGCTATTTTGACCACAGATCTTCAGGTAATAAACTCACTAAGGAGACATAGCATGGCTTTCAACGCGCCTTATTGTCTTGGCAGTCAGTAAACGTCTTTTCAGCAGCCAAAGCTGTACCTTTCACTTCAGCTCAAAGCACATTACACCAGACTACAGCCATCATTCTTGGAAGGATAGTCTGTTTAATGTTAATGTAAAGAGAGAGCAGCACTACTAAGGACTGGGCAGAGAGAATTAGAGGTGTGTAAATATTTAAGCAGTACAGGTCTGCATATTGTTACTTGCACAGGAACACTGTAAGCTGCTCTAGAACAGACTGCCGTTTGTAAATACTTGGGCATGTGGGATTACATAAAAATGTTCTCTGGAATACACATGATTCATCCATATAACACCTCTTCACCCCTTGAATTTAACAGTAAAATGACTGATTTTGACTATAATTGTACTTTTGTGTTCCACAGAAGAGGGAAAGTCATACAGGTTTGAATTTACATGAGTATGAATAAATTATGATTTTTTATTTTTTTTAAATATATTGTAACAACTTCAAGCAATAGCTATACTCCAGTATATAATTGCCTGATGTATTTATTAACTAAACCAATCCTAACCGAAGAGCTGGTGTAATTGAAATTCAACCTCCAGAGAACTTATTTCTTTACCCTTTGCTTCTTTAAAATTCTTCATTGATGGGGCCAGAAGGAGGGTAGATTAAGGGCCCTCTGTGGGATTGACAATCAATCTTATGGCTTTGATCTGCATTTAACCCTTAGGTCTGTAAACTGTGAGAAGCTTAACACACTCTCACCGTACAGCTATTTATGTCTGTTTAATCTTGGCAGACAGGTAGATATCCACAGAAGACTATCATGTTGTAACCTTGTTCAATCATGTGTAAATAAATAAACATAGTTACAGTCAATCAATGCATAATGCACATTGCTTATGTATTCTGTATGCTGCCTGCCATTCCCAGTGCACCATAAAACCTGTAATGTAATGCATTCATAGTCTTTGTTCTAACACAATAACCTGCCATTTCTCAAGTGGCATGACAAAGTACTTGGTAATTTCACCATTGTTTACATGGAACATGAAGCCCATTTATAACAGTGTTAGGAAACAAAGACACACTTACTGACGTAGACAAGTGGTTTGCATTGTACATAGCCAAAACCATGAGGTATTTCGGTGTCTAATGCAATGGCATTCATGGCATTCATTTTCGAAAGTCATAAATGCTCATATACTTTTTGGAAGATAAATGACATAATCCTTTTTTGTTGATTTGCATTTGATTGTATTTATATGTTCCTACAGAGCTACAGTGAACTGGAATGCATCACCAGTCTTTAAATCAGAGGAATCATGTCTCTTACATAGTAAAGCAGTATTTGGTATATGTTCTTGTTTAAATGCATTAAAATGATAGTTCACCCAAACTCAAATGACTTACTCCTGTGGAATACAAAAGGAGATAAGGAGGTGGAATGTTAGTCTCAGTCACCATTCACTTTCATTGCACCTCTTTAACAAACAATGAAAGTGATTGGTGACTGAGGCTAACATTCCACCTCCTTATCTCCTTTTGTATTCCACAGGAGTAAGTCATTTGAGTTTGGGTGAACTATCATCATTCTGCCTAACATCTCTTTTTGGGTTCTATGGATATTATAAAGTCATTTGGGTTTGAAACAAAATGTGGGTGAGTAAATATGACAAACTTTTAAAATGTGGGTGAAATATCCCTTTTACTGTCAAACAAAGGCACACAACATCAGCACCGCCTGCTGGTTACATGCGGTAAGTGACAACATTCTGTATTGTCCAGGGATTATTCTTCTTTTTTTTTTACACAATCAGTATTCCACTAAAGCACACTGTTAGAGAGAATCTAAAGATGTTATTCTGACATTTTTATTGTAGCCCTGAATGTTTGAGTAAAACATATTCATACACTTTAATTGTATTGAAATATGCAATGAAAGTCAATAGTGATGGAAATTAAAGAGATAGTTCACCCATCAATAAACATTTACTCATCATTTACTCATCCTCATGCCTTCCCATGTGTGTGTCGTTCTTCAGCAGAGCACATTTGAAGAAAAATATAAAAAATCTTAGATCTGTAGATCCTTAAAATGCAAGTGGATGGTGATCAGACCTTTTGAATCTCCAAAAATCCCAGACAATCATTATAAACATCCTACATATGACACCAGCGGTTAAATGAATGTCATCAAAAGCAACAAGATCACTTTTGGTGTGAAAAAGATTCATATTTAAGTACTTTTTTACTATAAACTAGCTTCCGGTCAGCGGCAGTATATGCATTCATGAAAGCGCTGAGTTCACATAGTCTCTCGTGAGAGGAATTCGCGTTGACATGTTACAGACGTAATCTCACGTTCTTCTCTCAGCTGAGAGATATCCAAGACTAGCACACAAATGCACCATTTTGAGTAAATACAGATCTAAACCAAAAACAACAAAGCTTCTGTATAGTGTTCATCCTACTCACTTAAAAACAGCGATGCTGTGAACATGCCAATGCGATGAAGTCACAAGCGCCCTACTGCTGCTGACTGGAAGTGATGCCTTATAGTTAAAAAGTACTAAAACATTGATTTATTTCACACAAATCATGTCGCTTTAGAAGATTTAATTTTAAAGATTAAATTTAGCCCAGGCCTGTCAACCTTATTTTGGGTCGAGGACCGAATGGGACTACACGTCACTGTATTATATACACCGATCAGCCACAACATTAAAACCACCTGCCTAATATTGTGTAGGTCCCCCTCGTGCCACCATAACAGCACCAACCCACATCTCAGAATAGCGTTCTGAGATGCTATTCTTCTCACCACAATTGTACAGAGCGGTTATATGAGTTACTGTAGACTTTGTCAGTTCGAACCAGTCTGATCATTCTCTGTTGACCTCTCTCATCAACAAGGCATTTCCATCCACAGAACTGCCCCTCACTGAATGTTTTTGGTTTTTGGCACCATTCGGAGTAAATTCTAGAGACTGTTGGACATGAAAATCCCAGGAGCTCAGCAATGACAGAAATCCTCACACCGGCACCATTAAACTTAAAATGTTTATCTTCCCTGCTGTTGCTAAAAAACATAATCATACCAATGTAATAGGCTAAATCAGCATGAATGTTGTTACGTTTTTTTGGTCCCCCTCAAATCATCTCATGGGCATGTTTGACACCCCTGATTTAACTGCTTGTGTTGTATGGATGAGGTTTATTCTGACTGTCTGTTCTTTTTGGAGCTTCAAAAGTCAGATCACCATCCACTTGCATTTTAAGTATCTACTGAGCTAAGATATTTTTCTACAAGTGTGTTCTGCTGAAGAAAGAAAGTCATACACATTTGGCATTCCATGAGGGTGAGTAAATGATGAGAGAATTTTTATTTTTGGGTGAACTAACCCTTTAACATTCGGACTAGCATCTCCTTTTGTGTTTCACGGAAGAAAGAAAGTCATATGTGTTTGGACTAACATAAGGGTAAACAATAGGACATAATTTGAATTTTGGGTGAACCATCCCTTTAATATTTAATCATTGAAAAACAATTAAATCATCTCAAGGCAAGCTAAAGCATTGACCATCTTTAACATATCAGCTTTCACAGATTGGAGAATCTTCATATACAGTGGATTGTTGGGTTCTTTTCCATTCTGATCATTTCCGTATGACTGCCTGTAAGTGTTGAAGCTGAGCCCGGTTTACACTGCCACCCCCACAGACGATCATCACCAGCGGGCCTAGAGGTTTAGGAAGGCGTCCCTCCTCCTGTAGCCTTTGGATAACACCACTGTACACTGCAGACAGCGCAGCGCCACAGGCTAGCTCCACCAACACACGCTCCTCATCTACATATGCACACACAGAGAAATACAAACACATTCCTAAGATTGGAGTCATTCAAAGCAAGATTTGCAGTTATTGAACTGTTTTTGATCCCAAAAATAATGGTTATCAGTTGGTGTGTATGGACCCAAAATGGGCCGCAGGTCTGTTCTGAAACAATGCTTATTGAAAAATAAAATGCAACTAACCATTCATAGTTATGGTAGCAAAATAAATAGGCTCATTGACTTAAAAAGAGGAGACAACTCTTCTTATATAGGCCTATTGTATTGTTAATGTCAAAGGTTGTGCTATCAGACTCGGGTATTTTGGCACAAATTCATCAGTAACAAAGTAGAAGCTAACCAATTAGGCAGATGCCAACATTGACAATATCAATAATTTATCCATAAATATAATATCAATACATTTTATTGTTTGATTTTAGGACATGTATTTTGTACAAAACAAAAGGTAGCGAATTCAGTCACCACTTGACACAATGTACAATCTGGGTCCAAACTCAATTGAGAAACACTGCTCTAAACCATAGCGACAAGCTTACCCAGGAACAGTTCCATTGCCTCCAGAGCCTGTAGATCTGTCACTACCTCTGAAATGACAGTGGACCGTTTGCTGTATTCAAACGCCTGTTTGCATGCTGTCTTTGCTCCCAGACACGTTGCTTCACTAGCAAGCAGTTCAAGCACAGTGAATTGCAGAAACATTCACACAGGACATGAAACAGTGCCAACTCTTCAACTCTTTTTTAAACTTTTCAAATTCAATACGATTTCTTATCTTATACCTTGTAATGTCCGGCAGTGTAACCAGCTCTCCGGCTTTAAGGGCGACATTGAGACAATCTGCACCAACAGTCTCCATACAGAGGACAGGCACACTGCCCCAGCCCACCTCATCCAGCCCCTGCATCACCCCACAAAACAGACCTCCGCCCCCAACGGACAGCACTATAGCTCCTGGTTTGGTTGGCAATGAGGCCTTGAGTTCATGTACGATACTGGTATGACCTTTCCTATGAGACAGGTTGAGTAACATTTGCATTCTTCTTCAATGGGCTTTTTTGGGGGAGGGTAATGTCTTTTGACAATTTTGCTAGGGTTGGTCCCCAAGGATTGTGTTTTGGCAACCCCACTCCGCTCACCTGGCCATTATATCTATGAACTCACCAGATTAGTGGATGGTTGAATGGTGGTATCACAGTAAGACCTTCACTTTCAGCCAATCGAATCGCCTCTGCATTTGCATCATCCCAAACCTAACACAACAAAAATGGATGAAGTCATCTGGAGTATATCACTAGTAAGGAAAAAAATATATATATAATGCCATATCTAGAAAGAGGCTTTTAGTATATCAGTGCTGGTACTCTGCTCTTGCCTTGCCCGCAACTTTGACCATAGCCCCCTGGTCCTTTAGTTTCTGCACTACCAGTAGGGGTGTTGCTGAGGGCAAAACAATGGTTGCTGGAAGGTTGAGTTTTCTTGCTGCATATGCTGTGGCCAAACCAGCATTGCCACCTACATACAGACAGAGAGAGTCAATACAATAAAACTAATATACTAATGGAAACACACTTGTTTTATAATTTCACTCACCAGAAGAACAAACCACACCGTTCGACTTGGTGGAACTTGCAACCTTGTAATGGAAGAAAAATGCATTTCAATCTTTATCAGAACGGCCAACATGCAACGCTTCCTTAAATGAGCGCTAGAGGACAGTACGAACACATAATGCACGTACGGGACGTAAACAGTTTCACGTCGTTTGATATCATAATGCACATACATTTTATATAATCTAAAGTTGATCTTAAAATGCAACATCATGCATTATAACAGTAGGGATATATGTAGACCCAAAAAACATTTAATACTCAAATTCATCAAGGTGCTTAATTTTAAGAAATGCAACTATATTTTCCTCACATTTTGACACATGTATCCTATTCCGCGTATTTTGAAGGAACCGGTGGGCTGTGAGCTCTCCATCTTCAAATACACGGAGCTCCCCATTCGCTTAGACATGTCCGTGCTCTCGAGCAGTGGCGTGACAACGTGAAATCCAACTTGCTTTGACATTGTGCGCAAAATTTTCTGAATGCTAACAGTTAATCAGGGAAGAAGTGGAGAAATGCGGTTACGGTAGGTTAATTATCTCAGAGCTGTCAAAATTGAGATGAGCATTGCCTGTTGAAAGATTTTTACAGTTCCCTTGCAATCCAGTACACTTGACATTGCGTCTGGAAGCTGACGCTATGGGGAGTGACCTAGCTTCTACATGACCAAGTTGAACCTTTCCACAATAACGCCAGGATTGGTTATGGTGTTTTGAACAGAATTGGCTCAGTTGGTTTTGAACACCATATTACAGGCTACAGCGCCATCCACAAGATGCCTTTGCACTGAAATGTGTTCAGGAAGTGGTGCTTTTCACAGGCAAAGACCAAGTGAACTGACCCATACCTGAAATACTACATTTCTTAATATCTACTATATCTGCTTATCACGCATGTGAAACTGACACCTCTATAGGAAAACATGACTTAATCGTAATTCCTAGGGGGGCGGGACGGCTAAATCCCCCTCGCCCGGCTACAGTCCCAATTTAGGGACTAACTTGGTCCTAAAAGTGCTTGCAGGGCTTCCCTTCGAGCCTCTGGATTATGTTGAATTGCGTGTGCTTTCTCTTAAGACTGCATTACTGCTGGCTTTGGCCTCAGTAATATGGGTTGGTAATTTGCAAGCACTGTCAGTTGACAATTCATGTCTGGAGTTTGGTCCAGGTCTTTCAAAACCACTGTCAAACTCAGAAAAGACTATGTGCCTAAGGTGTTAACCACATGCTTTAGAGCGCGGGACTGTTCACCTTCAAAACATTTTCCCTATAAATATTTAGTTTTATTCGTTCATTTCATTATTCCGATCACCCTAGCTTACGAGTCGCCCAATTGGTGTTAAAGTACACTCAACTAGAGGCGTGTTCCCCTCCTGGCTGACCATGAGGGTCATTCACTTGCAGCATACTCATGTCGCTGTCCCACGAGACTGCGGCATCATGTTTCCTCTCTAGGAAGGTTATGTCATGTAGTGCAGCATGATGTGAATCTGTTCCCCATAGCGTCAGCTTCCTGATGCAATATCAAGTGTATTACATATGTAATGTCTTGGTTAAGTATTTAACCTAGCTTCCCTGAGACGAAAGGAATGAGACATTGCTTAAACTGGCTGCACTATAGACTTTTCTGAGGAATGGTGTTTGCGCACCCAATTTTATACTGGACTGCTTCGCGCCTAAAAGGGTGGGTCTTAAACACCATAGCCAATCTTGGCATTATTGTAGAAAGGTTTCAACTAGGTCATGTAGATGGACACTCCCCATAGTGTCAGCTTCCTGGCGCAATGTCTCGTTCCCTTCATCTCAGGCAAACAAAACATATGTAACAGACAATTTCCTACATTTCCATGCTAAAGTATTACCTCGCGAGGTAATCGTTTGGTCAGTTTTCTCAAAAACAATTCAGAAACATAATATGTAAAATGTAATTCTTATTTAGCAGTCTCGTTATAGTGTACGTACCTATTCCAAGGTGGTTTCAAGAACTTGAGTGTTGTCTAGAAGTTCAAAGTTCCCTTGCTGACAGTAAAGTTATTGAGCATGAACTAATGCCCTGGATAGCAAGATAAAAATGACAGCTTGCGAAATTATGTAATATTGGTTAAACCCAAGTAAGTTAGTCATTTATGAGAGACAGTAAACTGTAAACTTGTCCTTAGTGAGAACCCTGAGTCTAAATTGCCATTACCCTTTCAACAAAGTACTGAGGCAGTACATGATACATGGTAGAGTAATACCATACTTTGATATTCAATGGAACTGAATGATTACCTTATTCGTACACCAAGTTATTTACATGGTATTTCAATGAATATTCTGATGTTATGGTAAACTTCCAACCATGGTATTGCCTTGATACATGTCCTAAATCCATGGTGTTGTCTTAGTATCATGCACTTTTTGTGGGTGTACCTTGTTCCAGATCACAAAATGTTTTATTGTTTGCCTCCTACATACACATGGGCTAATGTTTTAACACAGTAAACACAGGCTGTAAAATACTTGAGTCAATACAACATGTGAGTTTGTCCCAATACGGAAATTTTATTGAGCACATATACATGGCATTTCGCATAAATGTCTCTTGCCTGCCTGTTTGACAGCCATATTGTATCAAGCTTTTTTAAGTATTTCATTTTATATTCACTAAATAAACAATCCTTAAAATGGGAAACGTTTATGTAGCATAAAAAAATAAAGCCTAACTTAAATTAAGTTTAGGAATACAGATCCATGTGATATGTTGTCAATATCCCCTGGTTGATGGAAAAAAAACACCTCTACAATAGTTTTTTGTCATCACTTTTCTTTATGCATCCTCTTAAAACTCAATTTCTCACACACAACAACAAAATGTAATCTCCTCAGACCCAAAAATATCCTCCACATACAAAAATATACACGTTTTCATTCTAGACCACTTCCTTATTATCCAATTGCAGCTTGACCAGCCTCAATGCCTCTTTTTAACACTTTCTAGCACCTTCCTTCCTTTTCCCTGAATCAGCCACTTCCTAACCATGGTAAATGAAACATCAGTTCCTACAGTTTCCTTTTCAACTTGAATCCCAATGAAAAATGGAATCCTAGATCGCACAGTCTGCCGCCAACTGTTTTCATCACATTCACGTCGCACTTTGAAAGTCACATCCAGCTGACATGCACCCACATACTCAGGAGGTTTACACTGTGTGAAAGGATAGAAAAGCTAACATGTTCCTCAACAGAGATATGGGTAAGAGGGACACTGCAAAAACATCACATCAAAGTGATGAATAAAATCTGGGATGCAAATGGAAGACTGCTGATTTCCCCACTCTTGGGTAACCATCTTGTCCGGCTCCAGACGTGCTCCATCATCTTGTCACCTTGTAGGATCTGTGTTGTGATGGTCAAGACAGGTCAGAGTGCCAACCCACAGCTTCATGCCAAGTGCTGTTATAGGAGCTAGCTCTGTCTCTTTTGGCCACCTATGCCAAGGAACGTTGCCTGGGTTTGATCCTAGGATACAGCTATAATGAAAGCAGAGAGCAACTATTCAAGAAATGGACAATCTTTAACATTTTTAAAAGGTTTAATTTTTTTCTGTCACATAGAGATCTTTAAAAATAAGTGCATGAATTATATATGAGAAAAAATGTAACTAAAGTTCAAAATTTTACTGCAAAGTAAATGCACAATGTGAATTGATGAAGTGAATGTGTGCATATATGTAGGTGTCTTACCCCTAATAAGTTGCGAGGTACATAGCCCTCCTTGTCATTAAACTTGGCCCACCACCACTCGGTCTCACAGTCATCTCTACGGCTCATCACGGTGAGAGGGTCGCCCTCATGGAAGGACAGCTCATCTGTACTCTGAGCCTCATAGTCCCACAGTGCATAAACCATTCCTTTATTCATTACGCCCAGCTTCTCCTGCACACCTGAGAGAAAAATATAGACATTACTCCAAGTCTTTCCAAAATATTAAGTCACTACACTAGGAATACACACTTAACAATAAGAATTATCAGACCAGAATGTTTTTAGATATTACCATATAGAAACTGTGAGCACTGGATGTAGCCCTCCTCCATCTCCTCACACTTGTCTGCTGCAGTCTCTACGTCACTAATTGTAGTGGCAAAAATGGCAGCTCCAGACTCCACTAGCAGCTTGCAGAGATGAACATTGTTGCATGAGGCTGCGCAGTGCAGAGGGGTCCTGATACAAAACACAGTTAGTCCACAGCAATACTATTTTTCATTTATAGTAATTCTGTTAAATTTCCTTCATATACAAACATTTTACATTATTCATGAGTGAAAATTATACATCTGTACAATAGAGGCCTGCACAAGCCTTAAAATGAAACTGATGATACCATCAGATTTTAAGCCCGAACCCGACCTGAACCGAACCCGATATTGTTTTTTATCCTCTTTTCTCCCCAATTTCGCATGCCCAATTCCCACTGCTTACTAGGTACTCGTGGTGGCGAGGTTACTCACCTCAATCCGGGTGGCGGAGGACAAGTCTCAGTTGCCTCCGCTTCTGAAATTGTCAGCCCACACATCTTGTCACATGGCTCGCTGTGCATGACACCGCAGAGACTTATAATATGTGGAGGCTCATGCTTTTCTCCATGATTCTTAGGAGACCTGGCTGGAGTCACTCAGCACACCCTGGATTCGAACTCGTGACTCCAGGGGTGGTATTTAGTGTCAATACTCGGTGAGCTACTCAGGCCCCACTATCTAATTTCTTCTAGCAAGTACTGTTGCAATAAGCTGTATTTTATGTAATCAATTAGGCAACATTCGTAACAGTACATACACATATTTAACAAGGCACGGCAGCCCCTCAGTACACTAGAGCATTGCGTTTCTGTTTATTTGCTGAAGCTTCTCTTGGTGCAGAACAATCTGGAATAATATGAAACAATGCAACAGTCCCCTCTTTGGAGACTGAACTTGTTCAGAACATTGAATCTTTGTGACAACTGTGCAAAAAACAAACAATCTAGACGCAGCGCAAAGGGCGCAGATGTCTCAACATACTTTTTAACTTGAAATGGTGTTTAAACACGTTTAAAGACGCTGAAGAAAAAGCAAGCGTGATGCAAATGTCAAAGACATTTGTCCAGCATATGTTTACATAGGAAAACAATGGGAAAACTGAACAGACACACACAAAAACACATTCCAAAAACGGGTTCTCAGGTCCCGTCAGACCTGGGTTGGTTTGCAGACCTCTACTGTACAATATAAAATTAAATCAAATTTCAATAGTACCTAACACAGATTAAATGATTGCTGTAATATTAGTAATATTTCTTAAGATACCTATATAATAAAAGTATTAGTTCTTACCATCCGTCACTGTCTGCTGCATTGACATTGACCCCAAAGTCCAGCAGGAACTTCACAATATGGTGGTGACCTGCACAAACTGCGTTATGGAGGGGGGTGATACCCTCATCATTTGGAGTGCTGGGATTATCCACCTGAGGAAGGAGCCAACAAAAACAACAAACACAAACTGTTGGCGATCTACAGTACTTCGGAAGCTCTTTCAAATTATATGTTGTAGATGAAAGTGGTCTGAGGTAGCTGAATGGTACCTCATAGATAATCCTTTGCACCAAGTCAAATTCGCCCTCAAGAGATGCATCCAAAAGCAGTGCAAGAGGATTGAACTTTACTCTCAGGCCGTGTCCTGTCCGCTCAGATCCCGGCTTCTTCAGGTTGGTGCGCTTGACCTGTAATGTGAAAAATTATTTCAGTTCATATTTGTAGAATAAAATATTCAAGAGCTTGAGATTCTTCTTAGATGAGAACAAGAAAAGCCCTTATTCAACATGTCTATAAGCACCATCGGTCAAAACTGTTCTGAGAACGGTGAGTAAAAGTTCCAGTAGCATTTCCACTAAGCACAGTTTGATAAGGAATGATTCACGCCAGCCTGTATATCTCAGTATGGTTAGCTAACCATACTCAGAACAGAGAACCGTTCTGCCGAACGTCTGTGGTGACGTGGCATCTCACGATTGGTCACTTGCTTAGTCAGTACATTCTATTACTTATTTCACAGTACCCTAGTAAAAAAAGAAACCATAACCACATCGAGAACCATTCAGACTGAAGGTGGATAAGTGGCTTTTGAGTCAAATAATGGACAAGTACCATTTCTAAGATATGCTTAATAATCAAGCCAACAAGCTTAGTGTCAACTCACCATAGACACACATGGAGAAGTGTCTGACTGTGTTGTGGTGTCCTGCTCTGCAGGAGAGTGGGCCTCTGGTACTGAGCTATGTTGTGTGCCTGTAACACTGGTGTGGTTGTTGTTATGATTGTCCTCAGGGGTGTCCTTAATTGAAGGGCCTAAGGCATCAGCAGACTGAGTTCCCGCTGATTCTGTGGATGTATGCGTCAGCTGGTTTTCATTGGCATTTGCTGTTGGTGATGCAGAAGAGGTGGTAGGAGTGTCTGGGATGTTAGTCTCTGCTGAAGGTCCAGCTAACATGTTCAACTCCTTCTGGTTTCCATTGGCAGTGTCCACATCACCCAGGACTGTGGCCATGTAGCTAAGAGGACTGTCAGGCTGGTAGAAAGGTGTACCACTCACTCCACCCTCAATACCCCCTGCAAGGGTGTTGAAGCGCTGATATAAAAGCTTCTGAATGTTAGGCCCACTGGGTCCTTCTGGCTCTGTGATGGAGCTTCGCTTCTTCAATGGTCGAGGAGCATTGGCTAATTTCCTTCTCAGCACCTCTAGGTCTATGTCACTTTGGTAACGGAGAGGAGAGTGGGCCACAGGGGTCAGTTTGGTTGGGCTTAGAGGGCGAGGGATGTTATCCACAATGGGTGGATGGAGGGGAGCACTCTCTTGGTCAGCTTCCCTGTCCACTTCATCTCTGGAGGACTGGTAGGGGGGAACTGGGGACGGAGAGGTGGAGCCCGGTAGGAGTGGTTTTCCGTATACTGGAGACCAGTGAAAAGAAAGCACATTTAAAAGAAAGGAACATAAAAAATGTCAGTGTGTGGATTAAGCTTAAATGCATCACTTTTTACCTGCTTTGACAGCAGCCTTGCTACTACTGGAGTAGTTTTTGGCAGTAGACTGCTGCAGGTACATGTTGTAAATGGAACTGGAGTTCATAGTGGCAGGGCCTCTCCTTGGAGACTGAGGCCGAGACCCTCTGTCTGGAATAAAGGGATGCACCGCCACAGCCAGAGGAGGCTCTCTCCTCTCACCCTGAGGAAAGAGAGCTGACCCGGGCGTGGGGCTGGGCGGCACTGTTATTCGCTGTTGGATCTGCTGTGAGGGGGAACCTGCTCTCTGCCAGGCTAAGGTACCAGGAGCAGAGCGGGGCAAAGAGCTAGTGGCACAGACTATGGAGTGATGGCCTGCACTGGGATAGGTTCCATAGATGGGTGGAGGCTGTTTAGACAATGCTGTTACTGTCCCCAACAACTTAGGGGCTTCCTGCAAAGAGATGAAACAATAAGTTAACCACGGATTCAAAGATGTCTTCCATAAGAAAACTTACTACTTAAGCTGTAGGAGACATTAGTGAGCACTATATAATCTCACCTTGTCTGAGGTACCCATCTTACTGGTGTGATCTTGTCTTGTGTCCTTCCAGTCTGGGGGTTTCAGAAGAACCCTGCTATTGCTGAAGGAGGGCCAGTTTGCATCATTAGCTGTAGGGAGCACAGCAGTATACCATATGAGTTTGGTGGAAAGAGACAGAAATGTGTATGCTCTTTCTCAAGTCAGCCTCATTATGGCACAGACTGACCTGCTCATAGGGTCATTAAAGCAGGAGATGAGTCTCAAATGGGACAACACTCACATCTCTGACACCTGTGACATAAGGACACTTCTAATCAGGGGTTTGAGTGGGGGTGTATTTCTGTCCTGTCCTCTGCTCAGATACTGCTCTCTCTGGGTTAAATGGATTACTAAGCCTATGTGTCCAAGTCCATTGCTTTGCTTGTCAAAGCCACAGGCGATGACGCATGTTTATCCTGTCTGTCTGACAGACACCCAGTCAAACTAACGGCCAAGATGAATGCCAAGTCCAACAAAGTAGAATTGCAGTGAAGGAAAGGATTAAAGCGGATCAGAAATTGGGTTTTCTTTTCTCTAAATAGGTAAAATTTGTATACTATTATAAAGGTTGAAATGAATACTGCTTTGCTATGTATTCTTTAGGCAATGCTGACATTTTCATGACTGCTTTATAAAAAAAAATGTGTTACATAATTGTTTCTTTTATTTCCATTCCTGTGGATTGCTCTGTAGGGATACATTAAGTGAAGTTATTTTTAAGCCGAAAAATAGGTGGGGCTCAAATTGCTGTTTTGTGTACTTAGTGTGTCAGTAACCATGTGGTAATCTCATATACTGTAAACTGTATAAGACTTACTTCATAGGTACTGACAAACCAAGTGCAAGCTGGTGTTCATTTCGTTGTAGCTATAATAGGTCAGTCTATGTGTGTGAAATTTATGATCAAATTATTTCAATGTATTTATTATGTTCAGTATCAACTGCTGCAATTTATGTAGATTTAAATATATACTGTATATATAAAAATATCTGATTATTTAGAACATCTGCCGATACCAATACAGTTACTGTAGTTTGGCTGTTCTGCTTTTTATGCTACCTTGTCAAATCATTGATAATTAATAGAACAACTTTAAAAGAAATTTAAATAAATGTATTCTCTATTGCGGAGAGTAGCATGAGCCTCCACATGAAGTCTCCGCGGTGTCATGCACAACGAGCCGCATGATAAGATGCATGGATTGACTGTCTCGGAAGCGGAGGCAACTGAGACTTGTCCTCTGCCACCCAGATTGAGGTGAGTAACCACGCAACCACAAGGAATTACTAATTAGTGGGAATTGGGCATTCCAAATTGGGAGAAATGTGGATAAAAAAAAAACAATTGGCAGATGTTCGATAATGCAGATAATATATATTGGTGCATAGTTTTTTATCATTTATTTTCTTAATTGTCTAATCATGGCAAACACAAGCAAATCTCTGTACAGTAAAAAGAATTCCAACCTTATTTTAAATTGTACATGTTATGCTGGTCAGAGATTTTCTCCTGCTGTCAAGCCCAAACACTCACTAGTGGTAAAGTTGGAGTCTGTGGGGGCCTCGGGCCCCTCTCTAGAGTCTGAGAATGGCACCAGAGGGTCCACTATGATGTCTAAGTCTGAGACCTTCCATGGGCCAGCAGGCATCCTCACCCTGTCTTCGTCTGTGCCGCCGCCCCACATACGTGGCACACAAGCATGACAAAGGAATACAATGGGAGGAGAACAGTTGAAAGACATGAGAGAATGAAAAAGCATGTTAGCAATTAAAAAAAGTTTTTTCTTTTAGTATGAAGTTGATGAGAAAATCTGAGTAAAGACATGTTTCAAAACTGTCTTTAGGAGCTCCTCCTTTTAGATGGAAAGTAACGCTACAATCCTTGTTAAAACCTTATTGTTAGCTTGACTATAATGTCAAGAATGATAAAAGATTTGCTACTATGATTTTTTGGGGGAAATGAGAAAAGAATATACAGAAAATTAAACTAAGCTGAATGAGAGGTTATACAGAAATAGTGAGAAAGAAGATTAATTTTTAACAAGGAAAGTAAAGCAGCAGCTTGGTGCTTGATGCTGAGTGATGGATTTCCACAGCCTTCAAGGCTCAAGCATAATGATCGGATGCATCTCTCATCTTCTCAGTTGTAATATCCCACTGAAAGGGATCTTGACCTCTTGTAAACCTGTTTGATGCTTGTTTTAGAAGAGGCTGTTTATATGGACACATTTTCAGACACTGGTGAGTGAGGCTGCTTGTTGCAATCCAGGGAAGTGGCAAGGGTAAAATAAGGATAAGGGGAAAACACTGACCTGACTTGGACCGAGCATGGTTGATTGTTGAAGGAGCAGAGAGTGACTGTGGCTTTAGGGGATCGGGAGGTAAATTGTAGCCTCCTTCTTGTCGCCCAGGCATCGGGACCTGGATGTAGGGACAGACTGCTGCCACCCGGCCAGAGCTGCCTGAGGAGGGCTGAGGGGAGGGTGGGCCACTCATTCGGCCAAGCTGTGGAGAAAAGCAATGTCCATTCAGACCACAATTAAATTAATGCACCTAGTTTTCGCCTTAAAAAAATATGCTGCAATTGGCAGGCAACTAGTATCTATTAGCAAACAGCCTTGAATATAACTATGTATGCATCTATTGAGACAATAATCCTATATTTATGTTGAATCAAATTATTTGAGCTTAAGTGGCATGGTTTAATCAATTCAAGTGTGCATCTTTAAACAGTAAATATGCAATGATTTATGATGCAGCTCAATGTAACTTAACAGTGCATCTGGTGCTTGTGGCTAACTTCACATATGGGCTGCAATGACTTAGCAGGCCTGTTCTTTTTTACATGCCTCTGCTTTTTTCTTGTAGAGACGCTCTCTGAGGTCCCCGATACGCTTGTCCATCATGGTCACCTCCATGTTACGCTTATTAAGCATGTCTTTGTGTTGCTGTAGCTTGCTGTTCTGTTCCTGATTTAGCTTGTTTCGGATCTAAATGTTAATACAAACATGCATGTGTTACACACACATTTACAGAATTGATTATTATGTGAATATATCTGTTGGAATATGTTCCTGTTTTATCAAATGTGAAACAGTTCATGCAACTAATATCTTTGGAGTTTGAAAACATGCTTAATTATCGTAATATTTAATGTGATATCTCTTTGGGGCACAAACCATAGCACTAAAAACTTTACAGAGAGTAGATTTGGGTGGAAATGTTTTTTAAATAAATAAAGAGCAAAACAGGAAACTGCATCAAAGTCAATTCAGTAATTCACAGGGGAAGGAAAGTATTTAGATGATCAAAAAGCATGAATGGATTAAAGAATCTCTATTTCCTATTACTGTTTTCCCACAAAAGTCAAATATCTAAGATAAAATAAGATAAAAAAAAACAGTATATATATATATATATATATATATATATATATATATATATATATATATATACATACATAGATAAGTTTAGTCTAAAGCACAAAAATACATACTTGCAGTTCTTGGTAGAGTTTACGTAGTTCCAGCGCAGCATTGCAGGTCATCGGTCCCCCCAGAGGCTGCAGCCCGTTCAGACGCCCCCGTCGCAGATCATCTAGCTGCTGCGTGAGATGATCCACCTTTTGCATGGCCGACTGTAGCTCTGCCTGCTTTTCCTGGAACAGGCTGCTAACATGCTCAATTTCTGCAGCTGATAGACATACACATAGCATTCCGATAATAGATCCAATCTATGTGAATGCATGGGTCACTGTTTATATGCTTCATACATAAGTTAGCGCCTGTGGATTTGTGGAGTGGGTGTGTGTGTGGGAGTGAGGTCCAGGATAAATTTCTACTTGATCTAAGATGTCCACTCCCCAAGGTCACATATCATAAGCCAGTTCATGAGCAGTGCAACAAATTCTAAATAGAGAGGAATGATATTGTGATCTTTGTTTTTAATCCCATAAATGTTGTAATGGGAGAGAAAACATCCAAAGGCTCTTCCACACCCCTGCTGGAACACTCGTTGTTTCACAGTTCAGAGATGCTCCAACTGACTGATCCACTGCCAGGAACACAGAGGGAGTGGACGGCAAAAGCAACTGGAGCAGAGGATGAAATTTCACTGTACTCTCTAACAATGGTATTAAACTGTTAACTTCAGAGAGCTTCAATGGCATTAAAACATATTTGGACATTTTAAAAATGTATGAATGCCATTTCAGATAACTATATATATTGCATTTGATGAATGATTCACTAAAAGAGTACGTTTTTTAGGTATGCAGGTGAGTATGAACAGATACCGGATATACTTCATCCAGGAACGTGGACAGTGTCCCTTGACTTGAGTATAAGATGTAGTAACAACAACCATGAAAATTACCTACTATGGTTTTGTTAAACAAGCTCTATTTAAGCACAAGGAACAACTTTCTTGGTACAGTGCATCCGGAAAGTATTCACAGCGCTTCACTTTTTCCACATTTTGTTATGTTACAGCCTTATTCCAAAATTGATTAAAATCATTATTTTCTTCAAAATTCTACAAAAATACCCCATAATGACAACGTGAAAGAAGTTTGTTTGAAATCTTTGCAAATTTATTAAAAATAAAAAACTAAATAAATCACATGTAGGCTACATAAGTATTCACAGCCTTTGCCATGACACTCAGATTGAGCTCAGGTGCATCCTGTTTCCACTGCTCATCCTTGAGATGTTTCTAAAATTTGATTTGAGTCCACCTGTGGTAAATTCAGTTGATTGGACATGATTTTGAAAGGCACAGACCTGTCTATATAAGGTCCCACAGATACCAGTGCATGTCAGAGCACAAACCAAGTCTTGAAGTCTAAGGAATTGTCTGTAGACCTCCGAGACAGGATTGTATCAAGGCACAGATCTGGGGAAGGGTACAGAAAAGTTTCTGCAGCATTGAAGGTCCCAATGAGCACAGTGGCCTCCATCATTCATAAATGGAAGAAGTTTGGAACAACCAGGACTCTTCCTAGAGCTGGCCGCCTGGCCAAACTGAGCGATCGGGCGAGAAGGACCTTAGTCAGGTAGGTGACCAAGAACCCGATGCTCACTCTTACAGAGCTCCAGCTGAGTTTGCCAAAAGCCACCTGAAGGACTCTCACACCATGAGAAACAAAATTTTCTGGTCCGATGAAACAAAGATTGAACTCTTTGTGGAAAAATGTAAGCGCTGTGAATACTTTCCGGATGCACTGTATATATACTGTAGTACTTACAACTGAAAAGAGCCGCCCGACTCAAGGTTCTCTAAAAAGTTTTTTATCCAGCATTTTAAATGAGAAGTATCCTCAGCTTCAGAGGTATTGTGGGATATCCGGAAATATCTGGCTTACTGTTTTATGAATACTGAGTATTTGGACATACTACACCATTAGCATACTGTTTTTTGCATACTATGTACCCGTAGAAGGAAGTATGCATATTCGGAATCATGGTTCACAAAGGTTTCTCAGGTGTAATTCACAACATTAACTATGGACGTGTTGGTCCTAATTTTGATCATTATCTCATATATTGTTTTATCATTTAAAACCAAACAACTTCTATTGGTGAAATGTTTTGCTAGGAAGTGTGGCTAAAGAGGCCAATATAATTTTGGAGATATTTTGTTTGTGCACAGACTTAATGGAGACAAACTGGTCTGACTAATCAGTCCAACCCACAATATCCTTTCCAGTGTTAAAGCTTGGACAGTGGAGTTTAAGTCAAACTGTGATCCCTGCTATAATCTGACCCGTACAACTATGTCTCTAGCATAGTCACAGTTTTTCTGAATTGCTAAAACACTAAACCCCAAATGCTCAGTGGCCTAAACCCAATTGTCGAATCAATCACTGAAGATTGAACCAGAAGAGTCAGGGGTTTTGTGAATGTAGTTGGAAGATTTGGTTTTGTGTTTAAAGTTGTGAGAAAATGGGCGAAGGTTTCAAGAAATGTGTTTTAGCAATTCAGAATAACTAAGTCTGTTGACATTGACATGGCTGTACAGAGGTTGCCGTACATACAGAGGTTGCCGTTGATGAGTTTGCTGTAGTCCACTTGGCCCCTCATGGCACGGACCTTCTTTAGTTTGGCTTCCTGACTGTCCACCCTTTCTCTCAACTTCTGGAGCTTCTCGCTATCGGACACTGAGTGGCTCTGATGGGGATCCTGCTGCTTTAGATACCGCAAGCGCTGCTCCTAAACATAAGATGGGAAAGGAGAGGAGAGGGTAACAGTCAATTTCATTCAGGGAGGGAATGTAGACATGCTCCACATATCTTCAAAAAACACACACGTAACATTAGAGATAGACAGATGACAAGTTTAATGAAATCTTTAACCAATATTTTCACTTTTCACATAAACAGTTATCAAACTCTTAGAAGTTAGACATAGACCAAAACAAAGATGAACGCAGATATTTGAAGATAAATTGTACCAAATACATATACAATTTTAAGTTGCATTAATTAAGGCAAGAGATTTAGACCAGTTATAGTTTTTTTAGTAAAAGTTCAATTCATTTGGAAATCGTAAAAATTATATAAATCATAATTATAATGAACTCAGTGTTCATCTTAAACTGCACACTGTCATATTAACAACCATCCAGTCTGATTTATATCTCACATGCCATTAGTAAACAAAACACAGTAACAATACTTGATTCATGGCTAAATTAATGTTTTTGATTCACTAAAAAT
The DNA here is from genome assembly GCF_025860055.1 of Xyrauchen texanus. NCBI lineage: Eukaryota > Metazoa > Chordata > Actinopteri > Cypriniformes > Catostomidae > Xyrauchen > Xyrauchen texanus. The sequence continues at coordinate 7,828,418 of NC_068297.1, forward strand.
AATTGGCTGATTATAAGAGTCTTTTTTCGGTAGGAAGCGTATGTTTTTCAGGGTAGATTCAAAAGAACAAGCTCAGAGTCATTCCTTCGGGAATAGGGATACACTGTTCGCACAGCAGATTCAAAAGAACAAGCTCAGAGTCATTAATTCGGGAATAGGGATACACTGTTCGCACAGCAGATTCAAAAGAACAAGCTCAGAGTCATTAATTCGGGAATAGGGATACACTGTTCGCACAGCAGATTCAAAAGAACAAGCTCAGAGTCATTCATTCGGGAATTGCAGCAGATTTAGTAGCGCTGCTGCAGCGCCTCTGAATGGTAGGGCACGAAATACTGTATTTTAGCATGGTGTTGCATGCACACAAGGCACGTTCAAGAACCATTAATGGAACATAATGTTATGAAAATCATGGAAAGTCATAAAAATGGATCTCATAAAGCAGGTACTTTATCGTCAGAGGTTAGTGATGAATTATTTAGTTATTTTTGTATCTTAAAATAAACTAAAACTTTACATTTGTTCTGTCCATTGGTTATCAGACACTTATACAATATATTCACTTAAATAATCAATATCCGTATTAGTCATCAAAAAGGTCAATCTCTACATAACACACCACTTCAATCAAAAACAGTCCTTTCACACACCTCACTGCGCACATTGGAGAGCTGAGAGAACACAAATGGGAAAAAACAGTGAAAGGAAAAACAGGAGTATGTAATAAAAGAACATCAGACTTATTTTTACATTTCAGTGCTGCTTAAGAATAGGCTATGATTTAACATCAGTGGACTATTTTATATTTAGCATCTTACTACAGAAAATCAAACTGTAATTACTCCAACTGTATGAAATCTTAAAAAAAGGAAGATACTACAAAAAAGTGAATGTATGATGAATGGGACTGAAATAGAAAGAACAGGCGGACATGCTGACTAGCACTTTCAGGTCTGCTTCAGAATGAGCAAATACAAAGCCAGGCCAAACAGACGAAGAGCGTTGACTCAACAAAATCCAGTGTTAAATGAACGAACGAATGAACAAAGCGAGCTTTTGAACTGCAGAGCTACTACATTTACAGTTACAAACTGTAATGTTTGTTTAAACTTATATGCACTTTTTTGTTTTTTGGTACACTATGTTAAAACTGCAAGAGAATATAAAGTATCTGCATTTTGTTGTCCTAAACAATGTTGCAGAAATGTCAATGAAAAATCCCCAAATCTTATCATAAATCCACCCAAATGGATCTACTAGCAATCTAAAACCAATATCTAATCAGCAAACACCTCTAAAAGAAATGCGTTTTTACCTTGTGTCTGGTGAGTGGATTACCTCTTGAAATTACTTGTTTACAAAGTACACATAGTTACGTATACTGAAACTGTATAATAAATTAACTTAAGAGAACACAGCTAGCCATCAAATGTCCAAAATATTCAGAGACTTTTTCCCGGGAACTGACTAAGTGACGAACCAACGTACACGCACGCTCAAACTCCAGTGGTCTTAATGCCCACCCTCTTCCTGACAGCTGCAGTTCCATGCTGATCTAATTTCCTGTGTCAATGGAGTCCTTTTCCTGTTGTTAAGGAAATTTGTGTCCAAGCAACACGCACAGCTGACCCCCTAAACTGACCTAAGTGTGATATACATCAACAATCACAATTATTCTCAAAACACAATATCAAAAGAGTCGAATAACCCTAATGACGTCAGGCTCAAGTAAGTTGCACATTTAATATGCAATCCATTAAAAAGGCTGCATTAAAAAGGCTTACCATTGTCACATGGAACTACGGAGTAGGAGTTCAATTAATGAAACGTCACAATACATGCACTCCAGATGATACGACCATGTGTTTATGTATGCCCCTTATGAATGTGTGCATACACCTGCTTATGTTAAAGAAGGACACTGGGTCCCTAATGTGTAAAGTCAGCACAGCTACAGAGAACTAAATAGATATTTAACAGATATATGAAAAAAGACAAAATTCTCAAATGAAAGCTTCATGTTTTGGCCCTATATAAAAGTGCAAAGGTTTTGTCAAAGAATGGACATGAAATAGTCAACTTTTTGTCTGCCTAACAGTTATATAAGAATAAGAGGCAAATGATCTGAAGACACATGAATAACTAAAGAGATATGAGGCTTCACATGGTGACACTTACCTTAGCTATCAGAATCTGCTGCTGTGCTTCGATCTGCTGCTGCTGTCGCATTGCCATCTCCTGCAGCTCTGATAGTGTCAACTCCACACGTGGATTACCCACCTACACACACATACACACACACACACACACACACACACTTGTTGTGTTTCCATGTTTTATGGGGACTTTCCATAGACATAATGGTTTTTATACTGTACAAACTTTATATTCTATCCCCTAAACCTAACCCTACCCCTAAACCTAACCTTCACAGAAAACTTTCTGCATTTTTACATTTTCAAAAAACATAATTTAGTATGATTTATAAGCTGTTTTCCTCATGGGGACCGACAAAATGTCCCCACAAGGTCAAACATTTCGGGTTTTACTATCCTTATGGGGACATTTGGTCCCCACAAAGTGATAAATACACGCACACACACACACACACACACACACACACACACACACAGTATCATAGAATTAGCATTGCACAGATTAAGACTGAACTTCACTTCAATATAAATACAAAATGGATTAATTTAAGTCAAAGTTTGTAACAAAATCTTTACAATGTATCATCCATAAAATGTTAGAATTAAAAATGGGAAAGATTGGGTTGAAATTAGTGGACAACAGTTCTACAATGGCTAATGTTGGTATTTATTTTACATAATATTTACTTCTTTTTTTTTAAAGAAAAGTGAAAATCAACATCATGCCACAAATGCTGTCGACTGAGCTTAACTTGTATTGAACCCAGAATATTCCTTTCAACTTACAAATGGACATAATTATTGGCTGATGTGATCATCAAAATGGACAAATGTCAGATGATTATTCTGCTTTAATATCACACTATAATTAGTTCAAATCAAATTAAAACTTAAAAAAAAAAAACCTCTCCTCTTAGGCATTTAAGAAGACGGCCCTCAAAGTTCATATAGTAAATACACAATCTGACCACACAGCAATATGACGGCATACAAGAAAAATGTAGGCTAATAATATTTACAAAGCCAAGTACCTGGCTGAAAACATCAACCTAGACCAACTAAGCTGGTTAATAGAGTGGACACTTTAAATGACCCGTTTAAACCATCTGCTATATTACCAGTATAATGCCACTTTCATACTGGTTTTAGCATTACTACCTGGTAAAGCTTGTCTACCTGCAACTATAAACAACGTAACTATCTTATGCCTGTAATAGACCTGGTTTAAGCTGGTACAAACTGATTTAAGTTGTTGTTCTTTTTGAGATAGACACCTGTGTGGCATTGGGACTATATCAACAACAACATCAACTCTGCGTGAGGATGACTGGTTCAAAGGGCACAGTTGCACAAAAAGACTCAGCCAGTAATCACCACAGAATCACGAGGAAATGCCTAGAGTGAGTGAACAGGATGCTTACAGTTATCCCATGTCCTTCAATTGTGTATACACACCCACATACTCTATAACATTCCCTCATAGATAATTATATAAGCACATGACTTGCATGATTTCCTGTGAAGCTGCTTTGAAAAGATTTGTGTTGTGAAAAGCACTATACAAATAAAAATGACTTGACATGCATTCATATTCAAATACACAATGTATACTCTGTCACTCAAAAATGCAAAGTAACATGAGTCTATTGTAGTCCATAGTCCTACAAATTTGTCTAGTACAAATTCAAAATAATTGAGTCATAGGCTTCTCCCAATATCCTTAGCTGCCTCACTGACAAGCCCTAGTGAGCCAAAGCAGAACTGTGAAAACCTTGTTTAATTTGTGAATGGTACATGCATCTCGATGACTTCATGGAGGAACCATTAGAACTTTATAAGAAAAGTCAATGTGGCAAGTCGCGGTTAAAATTGAGGTAAGGATGGCCATTCAGCTCATTTTGAACAGAAGGGGAATACACTAATGGAATTGTCACTAATGGGCTTTTCACATTTGAAATTGTTAACCCAGGGTCATTTTAACCCTGGATTAACACTGTTCATACAGTACGTAATTAAATCAGGTTCTTTTAGATTGGGAAAGAGAACACTTTGCAAGAGGACTGAAACTTTCCACACTGGGCCTTTCAGGGATTCATTTACCACCATGTCCCACATTATTTCAGTTTCATTGTGCTTACATTAAGGATTATTTACCAGCAAAATATAATGTTTCCCTCAACCTTGTATTTTAGAGAGTGCCGTTCTTAGCTGTAACCTTGGATGTTCAATCTGTTGGAGGATTTGCCTCAGGAAAGGTACTAGCCACAAAAAAGGAGGTCATCCCTGGGGCTGTTCTAGTGTTGGTGAGCACCTGGTGGTTCAGAGGGAACAGGCCCTCAACAGGATGAGATCATTCATAAAATGTTAAAGGAACAGTTCAACCAAAAATACAAAATCTGTCATTATTTACTCAAATTATTGTATGGCTTCAAAAGACTACAACTGCATTACAATGCAATTTTTTCAAACTTGACAGCTGTGGTCACTTTTAACTAGGGATGCACCAATTATGGTTATAATATATGGTATTAAGCATGTCGGTAATAAGCATAAAAAAACCCAATAAGAAAAAAAGTTGTTTATTTATATTTATCAACACACTTTGTTAAAACTCTGAATTCAAATTCACAATCCAGAAATTATAATAGCCAAAAAATTTAGAAGGGTTGGCACCCGTAAGAACATGTAATATTTAATTTGTATTCTTTCTCGTTCTCACATTAATAAAGACAAACTGGAATTACAGACTTGGCAGTTGTAAAAGTGGCACTTACCTATACATGATGAGTGAAACCATCTATAACCCTTTGACACACTTTGACTTCTGAGACTTTGGTATGGTATCCATTAAGGCTGCACGATTGATTGAGTTAAGATTAAAATCACAATAGGGTCTTGCATGATTACTAAAACTTACACTGCTGATTTTTAAAATGTAGTATGTATTTTAGTGCTTCAGTCAGTACTGTGTGAGCAAGCGGCACCCTCTACTGGTCTGGATGGCAATATCCATTATCCATTACACCATGATAGATTTTAAAAGTGCGTTTTGTTCCTTTGGTTAACACTTTTTATTTTTCCATGATGTGATTGACATTTCCATGGAACTGCCCAAAGTATAAATAATATGAATTTGTGATTTTCTATCTTGTATAAGTTTTGAACTACAAAAACCAAAGTGCTAAAATGTTTAACTAAATAGATTTATTTTTTTACATCAATCATCATGCTATGATATTTAGGCCTATCTTGTGCAAGAAATTGGAATAATTTCTTGTTAGAACAGTATAAAATACTTTGTACATCTCTGTATGTATATCTTCTGAGCAAAACAGTGATGTGACGACAATATAGGAAAGTGGCAAAATATCAGTATCACATAGGTTTTTTGTAAAAATCGGTATTAGACAAAAAATGACATATCAGTGCATCCCTACTTTTATTGTCATTGTATAGGAAAGAAGAGTTTGAGCATTCTTCAAAATTTCTGCTCTTGTGTTCCAGAACAAAAAAGAAGAAAAAAATCAGCATATGGGTTTAAAACAACATGAGGATTAGTAAATAATGACAGAATTTCATTTTCAAATGAACCTGCAAAAATGCCAACATGGCACTGCATATGAGAAATGTCTTCCTTCTCATAAAGAGAATGAGTGATGCTTTGGTTAAGGGTTGTAATATTATTGTCACCATTATTACAGCCAAAAGAACCTATAATATTATCTACATGAGACCTTTTTCTCTAGTTCCCGCCCTCCTCTTTACCACTTCATTCTTTCTTCAACACAATGTACAGAAATGACGTAGCCCATTGGGTCAATGCCTGCCTGCAGCCACTGCTATTCATATCTCATCTGACAAATGAGCTGTAATAAGAGAACTTTTAATTCCACCTTTCAGGAGAACAATTCTCACATTTTTTACTGTCACAAAAATACACTTTATTATCCAAGTCTCATAGAAAATAGTTGGCAGCACAGATGTCAAGTACTAAAAAAAAAGTCTACTGCTCTTCCCAATCAATTCATCAAATGTCACAATGGCAAGGAAATTACAAATGAGATTATCCGCTAAGCGGAGAACAATTTTTAGAACAAGTAGGCTGATTCAGATTTTACTCCTGAGATAAAGAACTCTATATTTGGCACATTTGTTTCAATTTGAATTTCTTATTTAAATTGCTATAAATTCTATTAAGATGTTTTTGGACAAACATCTGAGAAAAAGTTGATACTTCAATGAAACCGAGAACTCCTTTCTAAGTCTTCTTCCAAGAGCTATAAAAGAGCAACCTCTGAGCAAAACAAAATAATCTCTGGTTAATTGAATACAATAAAAATTATAATTGTAATAAAATATCTGTTTAATTTTTGCACATAATTAAATATTACATGACAGGTCAGAACATCTCTGTGCATATCTATCACCTGATATAAGTAGACAACAAAGTAACCCCGATTCACAGTCCTATCACTTATTATAACAACTGGTCAATATCTACATAAATTCAATAATACTTTTATTACATTTTATTACATTAAACATTTTAAAAGAGAAATCACAGAGTCTTGCACTGCAACAGTATTCACATCTGAGTAAATATGTTTTGTGCTTCACGAATCAGACTACAGGAATGACACAGCTCAATGCATAGAAATATATAGCAAAAGGGGAGCACAGAATTTACCTGGTGAGAGTCCCAGGTTATTCTGCATGATCGGACCTTAATTTTGCTGCATTGTCCTTCCGCTGTGAATTCCTGAACGGTCTCGACGTGATTCCACTCCATTTCTAACAATCAGGTGCGCATTCCCGACTCCCTTATAAGAAAATCTTCGGCACACTGTTTGCGGATGCAGTGCGGCTGTAGTAATTGCAGTGAGCTGGGAAGCAGACCCTAGAGTAACACACACAGCCGCAATCCCCTCTCAAAAACCGGAGTGAAGTCATCGAGCACATTAGCGATGAGTCAGGTTGTCATTCCTACAACGCGCGACTGACTTTGCGTGTTTTTGCTTACTATACATAGTTACAGCCTATAATGACTGATGGGTAATAACTGGAGACTAACTCTGGAAGAAAATGCGTGACCTTTATCAAATGTTAACGTGAATCTTTGATGATAGACACTGCGTATGTTTTTTTTTCTCCCCAGGCTCATTTTTGACGTGCAAGCACTTCTCTCTCTCTTGCTCTCGTGTGTGCGTGTGTGCGCGCGTGTGTGTGTCCATCCCGGCGAAGACTGCAGCACACGCGCATTTGTAAGCAATGATTCATATAAGGGAATCGATTCCTTCGGACTGTTCGTTTCAATGAATCGAGTCATCGGGCAGGAGTTTTCACAAACGTTCTGAGAAACTCCAAATTCTCAAGTCTCTTTCAAGATTCAAGATCTAAATAGCTTTAACTTATACATAATAATGTAATATATAGGCTATATATAGTATATTTACATTTACACTGACTACACTATACAGTCTCTCTCAGTGTGTGAGACATATAGAGAGAGAGAGAGAGAGAGAGAGAGAGAGAGTGAGAGTGAGAGTGTGTGTGTGTGTATGCAGGGGCATGTCCAGGATTTGTTTCACAATGTGACAAAGGGGTGGTAAGAGTGGCATAAGGGGTGACAACCGGCATGAAGGCTGTGGGGGGGGTTAATGTTGAATGCTGTTCTCCACTTGATGCCTGGGGGGACCACGTTGCGCAGAACCATGCACGACACGCATGATTAAGGCGTTACGCACCATCTCTAGTATGCAAGCGGTCCGAGTTGGGGTGAGACATATCCAGCTGCAGACCCGCAGCACCACCAGTTTCAGAACCCCAGCTTCAGAACCTGAAGTGAGGGGCGGAGTTATTGACAATGAGACAAGCATGGCGGAGAGCATGGTGAGTTGTGTAACGTTTTTGACATCATGTTGTGAAAAATTATCGCATATATTAAGTTCAGCGTTTATCTGCTAAATATTTAATTTGTGCATAACTTTATCATCTTAATGAAGCTTGAATATGTTGTCATACTTTACTGTATTAAAAAAAAAAATTCTACGGATGGTTCGATACATTTTTGCGTGTTGTAAATGAGCCTTGCGGTGACGTTTTGAAGACATCTTGTGAAGGTGTTAAAGTGTTTGTTCCACGTTCCTCTGTTATATGCATTGTTTGTGAGTTAATGTTACCTTATAGTTGAGGGTTTTTTTACGTTGAGATTATTGTGTGGTGCTTTCATCTCTTGTAGATTCATTTCGAATGAATGAAGACCACAAGGAAAAGGCCGCAACAATCTCCTGGAACAGTCAGAAGCTTCCACAGAGCCCTTTCTATTTCATTTTGTGTTCAGGGATGACATGGAGTTATTTTAGCAAGAATGTAAGGACAAAATGGGCCTGAGAGTGAATTCCTCATTTGATACATTTTAAGTTTAATTTATACAGGATTGTCATGATAAAATGGGCCTAGGGGTGAATTGGTCATTTGTTGTATATATTTTTATTGTTTCTATTAAAATTATGCTGAATTTTCTCTCTTTTTAGTTTTTTGACATGTTTTATTTTACATAAAGAAAAATGCATGCTGCACATGTTCTTGTGAAATAAAGTATATTTTATATAAAATGCCCATAAGTTTCAAGCATTTTTTTTCACCATCATGATCAGGAAGTAACTCTCATAATACAATGAAACGGATAACTATATACAATTATATTACACAAGATCAATGTTATAAAATGCTTATTGTACTGTACCTTAAAGAATCATTATAACATACGTATAAAGTATGATGTTTCGTTTGTAATAAAAGCAAAATACTCTCCAAAACGTTAGGTGGCGCTACTCGGTTTCGAACGTAAGCTCCGCCCCTCACTTCAGGTTCTGGCGCTGGGGTTCTGAAACTGGTGGTGTAGCCTGCTCTCCAAAACGTTAGGTGGCGCTACTCGGTTTAGAACGTAAGCTCCGCCCCTCACTTCAGGTTCTGGCGCTGGGGTTCTGAAACTGGTGGTGCTGCGGGTCTGCAGCTGGATACTATTGGTTGGGGTGGCAAAACCACTGATCTATATATATAACTGGATAGCTCATGACGTCACAACAGTGAAGCTACTGCGCCGCCATTTTGGTATTCCCTAACGTTCTGTATTCCTATGGTTCTCAATGGGAAATCGTCTGTTTTGGTGAGTCATTTTTACCTATCCAATCACATAAAAAAAAAGATTTATGTCTGCATACACTGCATCACAATGCAATCTTCCTAAGTATGTAATTCATTATTTATTTTGACTTTCATATTTTCCCCCTGCTTATTCTAAATGTGAGCGTGTTATGTTACTCTTTATTGCAGCAGCATTACGTTCAGCGGCGCACGTGTTACCTCAATAGAAACAAGTTTAAGAAACTGAGGTAAGATATCAGTAGACATTTTCAAACATATTTTTTGCAGGCTTTAAAGTTTTTATTCTGAATACATAATTATGTTTTGTAGCTTTTGTTTTTTATATATATAGATCAGTGGGCAAAACCCATTTTTACCAGTAGGTGGTGATATGCATGAAGAATGAAAATCACAAAAAAACAAAAGGAGAAAAATGTGGAAGTGAAATTGAAAGTGGAGATTTATAGTAAAAAGGGCCTCAAATATAGTTCTGTTTCTCACCCACACCTATTATATGTCTTCAGAAGATATTGATTTAACCATTGGAGACTTATGGATTACTTTTATGTACTTTTTGGTGATGAAAATTTCTAGCCACTTGCATTGTATGAACCTACAGAGCTGAGATATTTTAAAAAAAATCTTGATTTGTGTTCTGCAGATGAAATAAAGTCATTCACATCTGGGATGGCAAAATAATACTAGTATATATACTAGTATAATAAAACAAAAAGTCCAAAGAAATCTATTTTAAAGGGTGATACCTGTAACCCTGAAAATGAAAAGACACGAAGCTCATGCCCAATTGAAAAATCCACCCAAAGATAATGCTAAAATGAAAATAGATGTAAACTAATGCTAAAATAAAATACAACGGACATCTTATGATTTATTTAGTGATTCAATGATTCATTTAAATATTTTCATTTTTTTTTTTAATATTTCATTATATTTTTTATGACTTATTTAATGATTTATTTAATGATTTCACTTTGAGTCATTTGTCCCTCCATAGGCAAAAGGGTGGTGCTGATTCATCCTGGTACGGGAAAGATTTGGCAAACGAAATCCATATTAGTATTCCAACCGTGATGAGCAATTAAACAAGTTAGTTTTTGTGCCAGCTGGATGAGGTATGTTGGACAGAAATCGGCACAGTCCATAAGCGCTATAATAATGCTGAGCCAGCTGTTTGGATTACCCAGCATTTTAATGGCTTCCACTGACTCATTTACCTGACCACAGTGACTCGCGCCTGACCTTCACATGTCCATGCACTGAAAAACACCAGCCTGTGCCACAGGCATAAATCTTTGCTCTCAACTCCAGCGGACACACGGTACAATATGCATCAGTCAACCATGTTCTTATGGAAATGACTTTGATTTGCGAGAAAGAAAAAAAAGAAAATGTTCAACCACTGTGCTAAATGACAAGCTATGTGATTTATGGGTAGAACACATTACAGTGCCATCTTCCAACACTAAGACATTTCAATTCACAGCATTACCAAGATTTGTATCCTTCCTCTGCTGTATTTAGGCAAAAACACATTGCTCTTTCATTACTGTGCAGGGCACCCTTAGGGACAACATGCCCGATCTTTGGGGACTTTCAAGGGCTAAGCATTCATGTCTGCGGACAGAGCATTTGCATTCTTGCAGAACTCCAAATCTCATTTCATGGTGCATTTTGATTATTTAATAAACTTTTATCTGCCGGGTGCAGGAGGTGCAGTGGGACTGAAATTGCAACTCTATACATCACCAAAGGCAAAGTCTTGTTTTCCAGGAAAATAAAATCTAAACATTCTCAAAATATGATACATTTACTTGAGCTGCAAAATGACAGATATTTTGTTTTCAGAGAAATCTAATAAAATATATGAAAATGTTATTAATATTAATATATTTTATTAGATTTCTCTGAATTATCTAGCACTGTTTTAGAGATAAAAAAATTGACATGAATTAATGACTAATAATTGCACATGTAATAACACATGTGTTTGGCATTATAAGGCATTTATAAGGCATTTATTGGCTAAATCCTTATTCTTGCCTCATAGACCCTTTAAAAAAAAATCCTACAGTTTGATTATTAGGTAAAGACACAATATACCAATAGCTAGTATTGTGCAATATCCTTTATAAGTTCTCTTTACAATGTGTGTATTTGCAGCTTAGAGGTATAAAATAAAAATGGAGTGCGTATATCAACAAAGGCATTCAAAAGAGCGTAAAAGTAAACTCAACTTCAACACAATACAAAAGCAGAGACGGTAGATATTCTAGATGTTGTATCTTTATAATGGGATCAGTAATAGAAAGGTTGTGTAATAAATAAAATGGTGGTATACTGCTCCATTTAACTACAATAACTAAAAATACAGTACTGTCTCCACTTTCGTATAACAGCACTTTGTTATTCAGCTTAGTTTAATGGCTATGTTGACATACACTTTCCATATTTATTTTACACTTATAAGTTGCACATTCACACAGTGTACTAAGAACCTATAAAGGATGTCATTTGGAAAATTCTAGCTATTCATTTATTTTGTTTTTGCAAATAAGTTACATTTTTAGGGGACAAAAACAAATGTAAAAGGGCTATAACGCATGAATAATGAAAAAGCTAAAAAAAAAAAAAGGCCTCATAAATGCCTTATAATGCCAAACATGTCCATAACTAGTTATGTAAAAGTGCTCGTATTAGTCATTCATTATTGTCTAACATCTGATCCTTAAAATAAAGCGTTACCATTTTGGCTTGTTTTATGAATGTTAATATATATTTATGGGAAAATAAGAAAATAATTTTTTCATGGAACACAAAAGGAGAAACTTTGAACAATTGTACTGGTCGCTCTTTTAAGTGAAATTACAATGAATGGGGACCGAACTACCAAAATCACCATGCAAGTATCATAAAAGTGGTCTATACGACACATGTGCTATATTTTAAGTTTACTGAAATCATACGATAGCTTTATGTAATTGTAAAGATCGCAAATCCGACATTGCTACTTTTCTCATAAACATGCCGACAAAAGCTAGGGTAGATCTCATGATTTTAAGTGAATAACAACTTAAATTTTTATCTATTCCTCACTCAAAGCTATTGTATTTCTTCAGAATACTTGGAATCTAGAGCTTCAGTCATTTGGGACAGTTTTATGATACGATTGTAGAGGCCCAGTCCTCATTCACTTTCATTATATAGAAAAAAGTGGCCTGGACATTCTTTGAAAATTAACCTTTTGTGCTCCACGGAAGAAAGGAAGAGGTTTGGAATGACATGAGGGTAAATAAAGAATGATCGTTTTAATTACCTTAAGGCATACATAGACTTCCCGAATGAAGAGTCTGATGCATTCTGACCATGACAGTGATACTGCGTCAGACTATATAAAGATAATACATGACCATTAAAAGGACACGTTGTATGACCTAACAGTGTTACACTGCAAACAGTCATACTCATCTGCCCGGCTGTATTATCAGGGGTGGGTTGATTGTTAGTGTGCTAAGCATGTCGCTATCTAATATTTTGCCTTCTGGCTCTTCGACCTGGTTTAGAGTGCAGCGCATTTGTCGACTTGCATATTACACTGACAGTTTTAGAGTATACAATCAGGCCAGCACAGTTAGTTTAGGAGTTCAAGAGATTATTGGCTGGATGTAATTAAAATATCATCACATGATACTGTCTGTGAAAGAGAAGCCGTCTCCCTCTGTCTGGATTAACCCTAATAACAGCTGCATTATGGGATGTGGGGAGGGCCCCACATCGGGATGCCTTTGGGAGCGTGTCTCTCATTTATAACATAACTGGAGATTCTGGGAAGGTCCCGATGGCCACCTGTTCAATGGTGGTGCAGGCTTTATGATAACACCGCTCTGGAAATTTACTCAATCTAAAGATCTGGATTAAATCTCCAACAGACATAGATTTTCTTGTTCTTAACACTCAACGGACACATTATGAATTTTTAATTATTTATTTTTCAACTCAGCTGTTAGAGTATTTTAAAATGAAGTCTGTCCATAATGGGTCAGTGTCATGTAATTTATCAAATACAAAATGTTAAATTATTAGCCAAAAATGCCAGAATATAAGGCAAAATACATTATTATTAATAAAATGTTATATACATATGTTGAAGAAAAATAAAATTATCTCAGGGAAGCACAAATATTGTGCTTTAGATAAATTTGCTCACCATGTTGACCGGTCTTAAATTAATAGTTCACCCAAAAATTTAAATTCTCTCATAATTTACTCACCCTCATGCCATCCCATATGTCTTTCTTCTGCAGAACAAAAATTTAGATTTTTAGAAGAATATCTCAGATCTGAAGTGATATTATAGGTGTGGATGACAAACAGATCAATATTTAAGTAAATTTTTGCTTGAAATTCTTCTTCCTGCCCAGTAGGGGGCATATTCATGAAGAATGTGAATCACCGAAAACACAAGAAGAATGTGAAAGTTAAAGTGCAGCCTGACTGAGCAGGGAGGAGAATTTATAGTAAATATTGACTTAAATATTGATCTGTTTCTCACCCACACCTATCAAATCACTTTTGGAGACATTGATTTAACCACTGGAGTCTATTGGATTACTTTTACGATGCCTTGTGTGATATTGGAGCTTCAGTATTTTGGCACCCATTCACTTGCATTGTATGGACCAAAAGAGCTGAGAAATTCTTCTAAAAATCTTAATTTGTGTTCTGCTGAAGAAAGAAAGTGATACACATCTAGGATGGCATTTGGGTGAGTAAATGATGAGAATTTACAGTTTTGGGAGAACAATTCCTTTAATACAGAAAATAATATGATTGGATAAAACAGACCCATATGACTTCATAATACATTTAAAAATGATAATACTGCCTGTTTTTCATTGTGTCTTTTATAAATGATGTGGGCTCAGGGATAAAAAGCTGATTTTAGATTTGATACGAGGCATATACTGTTAAAGGAGAACACTGCTTCTTTTGAAAAGCACAATCAGTAGCAAAGTCAGACATGTGGAGTTGGATAGAAAGTACATTACATACAATTTAGGCTTTAACACAGCAAGTTTTACAGTATATAGTTTAGTGATTTTTTTTGTGAAACAATAAAACCAGCATATTTTGTTTTTCTAAAACTTCCTGTTCTTCTAGATGACCCAATCTGCTGCTAATGATTGTGGTGGGAGGCTGGAGCTTATCAGCACATAGCACACCATCTCCCTGCTGCGGAGCTTCCAACATCTAACTTACAACTGGAGTCCCTCATGTGAACCATAATATAATTACATGGCATGTACAGACAGAAACAATGTGCTTAGAAGACTCCCAAGCCAGAGCGTTTGAGATGTGGGCAAGCACATGCTTAATGATAATGGTACATTATGGTGAAACAGTTTAGTATCTAAACGCAGTGTTTATATGCAGTATAAACACTGCATAGTACTCTAATTGCTCTAAACAAAATAAGTAGTGCTCTAATTGCATATGGAGGTTTCTTCAACTTCGGGCAATTTCATGTCCCAGGGGTGGATTTTTTTTTAGAATGGATATTTTTGTTATTCAAGTTCACATTAAAACTTGGAAGCTTTTTACCAGGCCATCATCATTTATTAATGTTGATTTTCAAATGCCTTTTATGTAAAGATTTTACAGTTACAGTATCATGCCCTATATTTTCAATATTAAATAATGGAAATCCATTATAAATGTACAAATTGTTACAAGTTTAAAACTCTGATAATCTAATCAAATAGTTACATTACATAAACCTTTTTAGTATTTGATGTGTGAAAATTATTTCTATTCATTTTGGAATTTTCGAAAAATTACATCAAATTAATTTAGTCTTGTTATCTTGTTTATAGTTTAGTCTTGTGATTGGTTGTCTTGTTTACTTGGTAACTGTGTCCTTGTATTTAAGCCCTCATGTTTGCCATTGTGTTTTGTGAGGTATTGTGAATGTAACTGTTGTTTTGCTCAAGCCAATTTACGCCAAGTCAAGTTTTGTTTATTACAAGTCTTAAGTCAAGTCTAGTCCTTCGTGTTTTTGTTTTGTTTTGATTCACGTTTAATATCAGGGTTATTGGATTCCACATTTGAACAATAAAACTGCACTTGGGTTCATCACGTCATCTTCATCTTCCTGTCACTACCTGTGTCCAGAAACGTTATAAAACAATTTTGCCCCAAGTAAAGTTTCTCAAAGGCTTAGGCTAGTGTAGGCTACTTGTTAACCAAGTTTAACAAAAGTGTCAATGAAGAGCATGCTAGCGGTGAAATATGAGATAAGTGATGTTTAAAGAAAACGAAGAGTAGTGTTATTGGAGATTTCCAATGAAATTTTAATTTTGTCAAATTATGCATAAAGTGTAAAACAATATACATATTTTTAGTTTTGTGCATTTAGTATACATAAAATATTAGCTATGAAATTAGCCTTAGCAAAACAAAGCGGTTAGATATTTTATTTAAAAAACATAAAAATGTAATTTCCTCATAAATCATAATTTCCACCACAGAATTCTAATTAACACCATTGAGATGTGGTGGAAATGACACTGTGGTGGGAATTTTCATGATTTTCAAAAATGACATAAATCTCATGTGACGTATAAAGCTACTGCTGGACACTGATAGAGAAAAAAATGTACAAACATTGTGAGTGTGAGAAAAACATTTTAACTAAAAGTACACATTGCTTAAAGTGACTGAAGTTGAAGAAACACCCATTCAATTATAAAATACAATTTTATTAAAGGCTCTTACACACTCTGTTTTGAGGGTGTGGAAAGATCCGATTCAATGTGAAATCAAGTGGGAATACAGAGAATTGAATTTCCGAAAACACAACATGACCAACCTAGATGCCTACATCAGAGTGAGTTGCAGCAAAAGATACAATTTTCTCAACTTACTTTTGTATGCCGGTTTTCCATGCATGAGAAAAACTTGTTCGCAATGTGTTCATATATAATAATTTTCTCTGTTTTTGCTTTTGCAAGGTTTAAGTGCAAAACACTGTGAACAAGCTCCTCATGCACTAATGAAAGCACAAAGGAGAGCTATGGCAGAAGTTGATTTTCACTGTAAAATAGCTTAACTTTCGGTTAGTTTCTTACCAAAATCTATTGATTTTTTCACAAGCTTTTTAAGGTGCCTTTTTAAGCTTTAACGTGAGTTACTATCAACTTCTGTATAGTATGGAAATCAGTGATAGCAATATATTTTCTTTAAAATATCTCTTATTGTATTCCACAGAAGAAAAACCACATATGGGTTTGGAACGATATGAGGGTGAATAAATGGACAGAATATTTATTTCTGAGTGAACTATTCCTGTAACAGCTTCACACACTATTACACACACACAGAGTGCATGGAAAGTGATTAAATGCTTACTTAAGTGCTGATCTTGTGTTTTGGCTACACAGTTTCACTGTAATGACGTCAAGCCTCAGCGATCAGACCTCATTACAAGCCTTAAATAGGCCAGAAGGAAAGTGTAATTGAGAACAGTGTCAATGTGAACGTACCCCATTCTCGCAGGGTTTGTCCGCGTTCCCTCTGCTCTTCTTGTTGTCCTGCTCGGAAGTCTGACTCCCTGCCGGGAATTAAACAAGATTATATCATCAATCAAAAACTCCAGCAGATGAACAAAGTCAAAACACTTGCAAAGCACTTTTGTGACCTGCCAACATTCATAGCAGTGGACAAATATGAACAGCTTCTGGACAAAGGGGTGTTTTTATATTGATGAGACATCAGCATTTACATTTAAATGAAAAGAACTCCATTAATTCCAAATGGTTTAAACTCTAATCAATATTATTTCATGTCCATTTATGTATTTATTTGGTAAGAAGTCATGTAATAAGCGGGATAATATACAGTCAGCAGGTTAAAATAAACCCATTCAAGGTGATCAGCCCATCTGGGTTTGTTTCATGATAATGGCTGGCTGACTGGGCATTAGCCCTTCCCAAAACATCAGTCAAATCTATTGCTAAAAATGTGAAATATAGAAAGAAAAAGACCTTTCAGTCTAATAAGCGTTTGATCCAGCAGTGGGTCTTTGGTTGGCATTAGTACAGACCTGTTACGTTTTGCCAACACAGTGGGTTGTTTATCAGCATTTATCAACCTCCAGTCATTTCTCTTTTGTGAGCATTTGTTTCGCCAGCACTTCCAACTGTGCCATCTATAAATAAGCAGAAGCTTAATTCTCTAAATCCACGGCTGTGTTGTTATGCGTGTAGTCCTGTCAAAAGCTCTGGAAATACCTAGACCTTCATGAACCGGCACCAGTTGTGATAGGTCTGAGCAGAATCCTACTGACCACGATCTCACAGACTAATTTAGAACAATATGGCACATTTCATTCACATAGATGTCAGTCAAGTAAAAGAGCAACAAACAAATAAATAAATCACCCAAAATACTGGTGGAAATATTAAAAGGAAATTTCCTGAACACTTAAAGGAATAGTTCACCCAAAAATGAAAATTCTCTCATAATTTACTCATCCTCATGCCATCCCAGATGTCTATGACTTTCTTTCTTCATCAAAACACTCACTCAGAATCTACTGGATTGTTTCAGATTTTTATGGTCACTGGACCCCCCCTAAATTTCTAACCCTGCAAGGGAATGACAAAATATCCTGTAGCTTTGTCACAATCACAACTGGTTAAGACGATGGCAACCTTAACGTGTTGTGCATGGTCAGGACACTGCATTATGCCATTGTTACCTACCTTGACTAGTGTTTGTGACAGGAGACTCCTCGTGACGCAAGAAGAACTTCACTTCCTGTCGCCTCTGACCCCATTTCTGTAGGTGTTCGAACATCAGCTGATCAAAAGGGATTGCCCTTTCTGTAAATAAGAACATACAGTAGACACCATTTGTCTCAACTCTGCTGAAAAGCATATTATGCATTTTGGATGCTGATCCTCAGCATGTGCTGCTGGTGTGCTGTTGTCCCCACCTGGCTTCTCATCTAGCTTAAACAGCATGATTTCCTTGGTCAACCAGCTTCATCGGAGAGATCATACTGGTTAACCAACATTTTCTGCTGGTGAGAAGCATGGTTATGCTGCTCCACCAGCTAGACCAACATAAACCAGCCCAAACTAGCATGGAAATTCATGCTGGTCTAAGATGGTCTCTTAAGCATGAAAGCAGGGTGAATTTTTTTTATTCTAAGCTTTGCACAAAGGACCTCAATATCAAAACTGTTTATAAAACACATAACAGGGACTATTTTAATCTAGTCAACATAGTATGAAATCACTTATTTGTACTGGACAAGAGCACTGTGGCAAAACATAGTGGCAATGTCCAGATGAAAAAGGTCTGGGTATCCTTGCTGAAGGCCATCTTTACCGTCTTTGCCAGTGTGGTCCATGTGCCATGTGTAGGACACTGGAATAGCAGGCCCACGGGAGCCGTGTAAGCAAACACACGGGCTCTGAGACATCCTGACCCATATACTACCACCCACAGTCTAGGACAAACTCTGACAAGGGTGTCATTGTTTTGTGATGGACAGCTTTGCTTTCTCTGTGGGATCTGGCCAATGAAGGTCTCCATTAATTTAGTAGTGCAAAAAAGCTAGCAATTTATCTGTATCTGTCACCCATTTTCTGTAGAAAATGTACATGTAGCATATGTCTACATAAACAGTGGTGACTCATGAGACTAGACCAGAATGTACTATATAATTTACAGTAGTATGTAATATTATGTTTAATTCACAGTATCAGCTTCAAACAGAACACCCACGGACCGCCCATGAATCACTCCATTCTGAATGCCTGGCAATATTTTGGAGTCAGAATATACAGGTATTTCCTTGTAGAGTCCATCAGAAAATGAAGGTATAATGCTGCTACAAACGAGCATTTCAGAGGAAGAACTAGTCACAGGACTTGCAAAACTTTATGACTTTCAACTTGATTTTTATAAAGTTTTGTTTATTGGCGGAATTCTTGCCACATGGGAATACACTGCCCATGTGGCTGAAGAGCACAGATCCACCAATAGGAGACTCGTGGCAAACAAACCATGCCAAACAAGCTTCGCAGCGACCGCCCTCTTCCATGATGCACTGTGAATGGCACAATCAACTCGGTCTCCCTAGTACATACTTGATCTACTCATATGTTTAGATAGCTCCTTCCGGCCTAAGCTGGGAGTTCTTGGCCAGAATAATGGGTAAAGTGGGCCATATATGAAGCTGCATGACTAGCTTATACCTATAACAGATAGAGCATTTGGTTTTAGATTGCCTGATGATTATATATCATGAAAAGCATAGGTCTATATGTGCTACAATAGCTAGGGATGTTATTCGTACCTTTGCCTCTCCACACCTCAGTAAGTTGGCAGCCGCTCTCTCCAGCCTCCTTACAAAATTCCACCACATCCTTGCAGAGCGTCTCTGGAGTGATGGGCACCTCGGTCAGCAGCTGCTGATTATCACTTAGGAAAACTGTCAGAATCAGCTGGAAAAGAGGGAATAATAACATCTTACTGTGAGTTAACTTGCAGCCTTTCAAGTATGTTTCTCTATCATTTTGTTTTGCTATGTCATAAAACTGCTCCACAACCGCCTGGTCAAACAAGTATTAGTTGCAAGGATGGATTAGAGAAACATCACAGACTTCAGAAGTTGGGTTAAATCAGGGGAAGTACATGTCTATGTACACTTACAAGAAAAAGCAATCATCTTGCCTGATTTATTATCTCCTACGTACAAAAATACATTGACTAGGACGTCAAACGCAGTCAAATACTACAAAGTACAGTATGTCTTTCGGGTCTGATTTTGTGCATAAACAGGGGAGTCTGAGTTATACCCAGATACAATCTTAAAATTTCAAGCGTTATTTAAAGGGATAGCTCACATAAAAAATTACAATTCTCAAATTACTCACCCTCATGCCATCCCAGATGTGCATGACTTTCTTTCTTCTGCTGAAAACATGCAAAGATTTTTAAAAGAATATTTCAGCTCTGTACGTCTTCAGAATCCATGTCTTCAGAAGTAATATGATAGGTGTGGGTGAGAAACAGATCCATATTTATGTCACATTCTTTGTGCATATCGCCACCTACTGTGCAGGGAGGAGAATTTACAGTAAAACTAAAATTTTATATCGATCTGTTTCCAACCCAGACCTATAATATCCCTTCTGAAGACATGGATTTAACCACAGGAGTCTGATTATGTTTATGCTGCCTTTATGTCCTTTTTGGAGCTTTAAATTTCTGGCCACCATTCACTTGCATTGTATGAACCTACAGAGCTGAAATATTCTTCTAAAACTCTTTGTTTGTGTTCAGCAGAAGAAAGAAAGTCATACACATCTGGGATGGCATGAAGGTGATAGAATGACGAGGGAATTACAATTTTTCGGTGAACCATCCCTTTAATTCACCCACAAAATAAGACCATACAATTGGCCATTGGGTTTCCAATAAAAAAAAAACTTACAGTCTGGTAAACTAAATTAGAAATCAGCATATTTTATTATAATCATGTCTGGCATTTTATCCAAGAAGATAAGATTTGTGAGTGATACTTGCCTGTGCAAAAATCTCAGCCATAATGTTAGGGTGTTCTTACATGGGGCTGCATGTTTTATAATGTATTGCTATGTGGTTGTTTACTGGCCCATGTCAAAACAGACCACACTCAAGTCCCTAAACATGGCATGGGTCCCTCCTTCTATGTAAATCTGAGAGATTTTTATCAGTCTGAAATTCATCTCCTCAACAATCCCCAGAACTTGAGGTATCATACATGTCCATCACATAAACTTTAATAGGGTACGGTGAGTGATACTGTCTTACCATAATATGAGCAATATTAATATTGGTGCTTTCTTAAAAATAAAAATCTTAGGAAAATAAAAGACATGCTAATAATTTGAAGAAAATAAATCTGTCACATTAGATCAACTTTGCGTAGAGTCTGCAGAACAGTAAGAATGATTGTAATAAATACTGTACATCTTTGTAGGCATATAAGGTATTTGGGCAATGTGTGTATTTTACTGTGCCTGTCACCAATAAATGTAATCACACTGATGTATCTTTCAGTTT
This sequence comes from Xyrauchen texanus, assembly GCF_025860055.1. NCBI lineage: Eukaryota > Metazoa > Chordata > Actinopteri > Cypriniformes > Catostomidae > Xyrauchen > Xyrauchen texanus. Next base: position 7,849,855 of record NC_068297.1, read on the forward strand.
CTGTCTCCTCACTTCACTTAAAAATGTAAATACATCTGATAAATCTGTCTAAATTCAATTCCTACCATAGAGCAGGAATGGGGGTACTATCCTCCTACAGTGAAACACAATCTCTCCAAACAACCGGGCACCAGATTGAAAGGGAAATTCTGTAAGGGTTGGATTACAGGCCAGAGCTATAATAATCTGATTAGGAGGGTGTGCAAACATCCAAGTGTGTGGCCACAGAGAGCTAAGGAAACTGTTTCCCTTACTAAAGCCAAACAAATCCAGAGAGGGAAATGTTGCTGTGATCTGTGAAGACAGCGGATAATCCCGATCTGGAGAGCTGCCTGGAATTTCATTGTCACAAGATTTCAAATTAAAATAGCAAAAGTCCAAAAGAAAAAGTCAAATCAAGCTAAGACTTTGTCTGAACAATTCAATGACTGAACAGCCATGAACAAAAGAAAAAAAAAGTAAAGCAAATAAATGAAATAATAAATGGCTAATAAACACTTAATAAATGCATTACATATCATGAACTAACAATGAACATTAATTATTTACAGCATTTATTCATTTTCAATCATGTTAATTTATTTAAAAAAAATACAACTGTTAATTGTTAGTTCATGTAGGTTCACAATGCATTAAAATGTTATTGTAAAGAACTTTTAATTTTAAACATGTATTAGTACATGCAGACTTTAACATTAACCAAGATGAATAAGTTCATAGAAGTATTGTTCATTGTTAGTTCATATTAACTAACATAGTTAACTAATGTAAACTAATACAGCCTTATTTTAAAGTGTTACCAATTAAATAAAAAATTATATAAAAAGAAAACCGAAAGTTTGTGAATCCAGGGAAAATTGTAATTGTACTTAATTTGTTACTTCTATTTCTTTTTAAGGAATGTTCCAGGTGAAATATAAAATTTATATCAACATCATCTGAGGCATGTTGTTACTAGACTTGTTCTTCAGTATTTAAAACAAACAAATAAAAGCTTGCAAAAAGACACATTCTTATGTATAATGTTAGTCTATGGGGTAACATAGCCAATATTGACACATAAACGTCCAGTGTAAATGGATTGCTGTTAACACATTTGTTTGTTTTTACAAGTTGACATTATTTTCTCTGATAATTAAACAGCATTTCCAGAACGTTTCTGAAGTCTCACATGCTCGTGTGCAGGAAACAACAATCCTATTCGAGCATTCCTTAAACACGTGTGTGAATTAGTAACCTTTGACTATCAGTATACTGTGTCTGCAATACATTTCATTATCTATAGCAAGACTTCACTCAACATTACTCACATCCTTAAATACTTAACCCATACACATGTACTTAAACTAACAAAGTATCAGACATCAATCTTCAGAAATCTCTTCTAGCCATGAGCCAGGCATGTCCCGCTATTTTAAGCCAAACACAAGTGCCTAAACTTCTATATTCAGCGTCTCCATATCTTGCATGCTTTTAAACCCTCCAGCTTTTCACCTTAGTTGCCCTGTGTGGCGCCTTCAGTTTCCCCTCCTCTTTTCCCTGCGTCCCTGATCTCTTCTGCAGCCAGGACCTGCCCTTAGAAGTGCTGACCAGGCTGCGTAGCACCATGTTGATGAACCTCCTCATGGAACTTTTTAGGTTTGAGCAGGAGTGGAGGAGCCGGCAGCCCAGGAGCTGGGGAGCTGCCTGCTGCCTTTGAGGTTTACTCGGTCTGTCTCTAGGTGCCTGACTGTCTGTCTGTCTGAAAGTGTGTGAGAGTAGATACTGGAGTAAGAGTGGTTTGGGAAAGGGGAGGGTGGTTGGTGAGGGTGGGCAGGCTCTCTCTCCCAAAACTGCATTCCCCCCAGGAACAACTGAGGTGCCTGGGTGAGATAAGAGGTATCTGATGACAATAGACAGATTGTTCAGTGACAGTTCAACTCAAGGTTCTTGCACGTGTGGCAGACATCAGACTTGTTGATATATTCAGGGAAAAATGAATTGCTATTAGGAAGTCATCCCACTTATGTTATCAAACAAACAAGTGTGCCAAAGGAACAGATAAACAGAGCGCTCTTGATGTATACATTGGCTTTAGAATTTGAACAGATAGGTATGTTTTGTCTAGAAAAATGTTAATGTTGGCTTAAAGAAGCCTTTTCTGATAGTTTAAACTAAAAGGTTTATGGTTATACCATATAGCTAGAAAGTGTCCGGATGGATGGAAAGATAGACAGACAGCTAATCAAGGTCTTCAGCAGTGCTTGAAGATTACAAGGAGGCATTTTGGAGCAGGGCTGGAACTAAACTCTGCAGGGCTGTGGCCCTCCAGGAACCGAGGTTAACACCCCTGGTTCAGGGATTTTGGAAAAACCCTAAACCAAGTCTGCAGAATAACTTTAATTAGATTGCTAGGTGGTTGTTTCCAAAAGAGCCTAGATATGGTTTGGGTCACTCTTTCAATGTGTTTATTTGAATTTTTGGCCAATTTTATCATCTGCAAGTCTGATCGCTTAGAAAAGTAAGCTTCTGAAAAAAGAAAAAAAAATTAAGTTTGACCAAGCTTAAGCATGCACCACTGATAACAAATAACGAAACCATCAATTCTATTTTGTTTAGGCATACTTATCCTTTCACGATTGTGCAGTGTACCCTGTACATCAAAAAGCTTTTCTGATACCAAAGATGGAGGTAAAGTCGCAGTACCCAATGCTTTGCCAATAATAAATCTCAGGACACAGGCTGGCCTTGTCACGGTGGGTCTCAGCCTGTCCTGACAAATAGAGCTCTGGCTAGAGACACTTTAGTCTGGGTATAGCTGCCCAGTTTCCACTGTAAAAACTGTTATTGCTTCCTTTAGTTTTGTATCATCAAGACACAGATTAAAAAGGTTCTTTGGAAATTCCTGAAAAAAAACACTAAACAATTCAGCGAAATATTTGATGCAATATTACATGGTCATACTAAATCCTACACACACACACACACACACACACAAACGTTTCAAGCACTATCTACATATGTATTAAACCCTCTTTGATTTTGATTTAATTAAATTTATTTTTTTGCTTTAGATGGAGAATGTACCCCCTGAGGCATTGTGTAATTGTTAACACTGTGAATGCTCACCTGATTTACTGTACAGGGCTGTCAATAGGGTGTCCATAGCAACAACTGACTCCTTGGAAACATGTCAGTTCCCCTCACTACACTCTTAGTTTAAGACTTGCACACAAGTTAAGAGCAGTTAACGGCAGTAAACAACACACTCAATCTTCTGAGCATTTAATGGCCTGTCAGCTCCTCATTCTCATGGCTGACACCTGGACCCAGTGAGATGATGTTTATTTGTCATGTTTAATGGAAGTTTAGGGTTGGATAGCATGGTTAAGCAACAAAAAGTCAACTGAAAACAATCCATACTGAAACAACTCAAATCAATTAGCCACGGATTCATTTTCTTTTCCACGTATAAAAAATCATTGGTTGGGGTTATGTGATTATGAGATTGGAGAATGTGTGATTGTCACACATTGGTGGAGGGAAAACTGTTTAAAAGGGGGTATGATGGGGACATAAATCGGGGACAGGGTCAATGAAGGCAAGCTAATTGCTAACCATATTGGAACAGTGGTCCTTTTTTTCCTTTACAAAACTGAAAAAATTAAATTGCACTTCTAACATTTTTGTTTATTTATTGATACAACAATAACGTTCCTTAATAATATCTCAAAACAATGTGCTACAATGTGTTTCATGAACAATTATTCATGAAACAACTTAAATTGTCTAATTTAATTGAATGCAGCAATTAATGTAAGAATGGGTTCATGAAGATTGACAGCATTTGTGGAAAATAATTTCAACTCATTTATTTAAAACCAAAAAAGCCAAAAGGTTTAACAGTACAGCTCTTTTGTAATTTAATAGGGCCAATCAATAAATGTTAAAATTAGGGCTGTCAATTGATTAAAAATTGTAATCGAATAAATTACATGGAGTCCCGATTAATTATTCACGATTAATCGCATTTAATCGCATATACAAATATTTGGTGAGAAAGCCCCTCATATAACAAAAATTCAATATATAATGATGAAAAAAATTATACATAGTTATCTTTAAATATTTAACAATTTTATATATATATATATACACACTCACCTAAAGGATTATTAGGAACACCATACTAATACTGTGTTTGACCCCTTTCAGCCTTCAGAACTGCCTTAATTCTACGTGGCATTGATTCAACAAGGTGCTGAAAGCATTCTTTAGAAATGTTGGCCCATATTGATAGGATAGCATCTTGCAGTTGATGGAGATTTGTGGGATGCACATCCAGGGCACGAAGCTCCTGTTCCACCACATCCCAAAGATGCTCTATTGGGTTGAGATCTGGTGACTGTGGGGGCCATTTTAGTACAGTGAACTCATTGTCATGTTCAAGAAACCAATTTGAAATGATTTGAGCTTTGTGACATGGTGCATTATCCTGCTGGAAGTAGCCATCAGAGGATGGGTACATGGTGGCCATAAAGGGATGGACATGGTCAGAAACAATGCTCAGGTAGGCCGTGGCATTTAAACAATGCCCAATTGGCACTAAGGGGCCTAAAGTGTGCCAAGAAAACATCCCCCACACCATTACACCACCACCACCAGCCTGCACAGTGGTAACAAGGCATGATGGATCCATGTTCTCATTCTGTTTACGCCAAATTCTGACTCTACCATCTGAATGTCTCAACAGAAATCGAGACTCATCAGACCAGGCAACATTTTTCCAGCCTTCAACTGTCCAATTTTGGTGAGCTCTTGCAAATTGTAGCCTCTTTTTCCTATTTGTAGTGGAGATGAGTGGTACCCGGTGGGGTCTTCTGCTGTTGTAGCCCATCCGCCTCAAGGTTGTGCGTGTTGTGGCTTCACAAATGCTTTGCTGCATACCTCGGTTGTAACGAGTGGTTATTTCAGGCAAAGTTGCTCTTCTATCAGCTTGAATCAGTCGGCCCATTCTCCTCTGACCTCTAGCATCAACAAGGCATTTTCAGCCCACAGGACTGCCGCATACTGGATGTTTTTCCTTTTCACACCATTCTTTGTAAACCCTAGAAATGGTTGTGTGTGAAAATCCCAGTAACTGAGCAGATTGTGAAATACTCAGACCGGCCCGTCTGGCACCAACAACCATGCCACGCTCAAAATTGCTTAAATCACCTTTCTTTCCCATTCTGACATTCAGTTTGGAGTTCAGGAGATTGTCTTGACCAGGACCACACCCCTAAATGCATTGAAGCAACTGCCATGTGATTGGTTGATTAGATAATTGCATTAATGAGAAATTGAACAGGTGTTCCTAATAATCCTTTAGGTGAGTGTATATATATAAAATATTCAGATAATTAAAATGCATTACATTGTTGTGGCAGAAGAGTTAATAATTGATAAGTCAATACAAAAAGCGGCTTTAGAATACAATGTATTGTTTACTACCATATTATTGATCATAAGTCAATCATTGGCATACAGTTCACAGCAATCCATTTCACAAGTGAATTTGTCAATCAGTTGGAGATTTATTATGAGGGCTTGTTTAAGGACCCGTCAATCTACACCTGCGTCAGACATGCTTGTGTAGCGTCTCGGGTGCGTTGCATCATAAACATAAAATGTTTAGTTCACTGTTTCAAGTTAAATATAGTTTAATACTCAATCTTTAAACACATCTTGAGATCTCTTAGTTCGCATTTGCGCTCCTTCAAGTGTTTTGAACGCAAGAACGTAACGCATGTTTGTGTTGTTCTGCCTACTGAAGTGTTGTTTTCTTCACTGTATAAACTGCGCATTGCCCATACAGCTGAAGTTTCACTTACTGCCCTCTGGAGTAAACAGGTGGTATTACAAGCTTGCATTTCTCAGGAATCTTCCTTATTACTTTGCGATTAATTGCTTTAATTTTTTTAATGTGTTATTTTTTGTAAAATTAATCGCACTGAATTAACACGTTAAATCGACAGCCTTAAATAAGACATAAACAATATACGTGTTAACATGATTATAATGTGATAAAATCACTTACAGGGACTAAAGTTTTTACTGGCTGAACAAAATTTTATGGACTGACTCCATTTACTTCCATTGTAACTACCTTATTGTAACCGCAATTTTTGCTTTCTTTTAATCAAAAGTTGAAATAATTTTTTCTGGTAATCAACATTATAACAAATGTTGATGATTGGAACCTGGAACATTCCTTTAAGATTGGTTTTATGAATTATTTACACATACATTTGTTCTGCTCGTGTTGCATGAATAAGGCCCATATATTACATTATATAATGCTTAACCCTTGTGCATCCTTGTGGACATTTTTGGCTTTTTCAGTTTAGTTTTTTTGATAACTTTGTCTGTGTTAATGCTAACTGCATAAAATTTTCCACAGGTGTGAATTTTTATTGGAATTTTAATATTTCACCCTATTTTCTTTAAAAAAATATTTTTTGCACTAGTTACACAAAATACTCCCTCTTAGCGTCGTTTTGGACAAAAATGGCACATTGAAACCCATTAAAACTGCGATTTTTAATCCCAGTGCCATTTAACTATAAAATTATGCAATCTTGTTTAACATGCTTTCATTATGTTGGCAAGGCTTCAAAATTTACATTTTAAATATTTTTTACCAGATCGTGCCATTTTCTCAGGTTTGGCATATCATCAGCTTTTGTTGTTGTTTTCTGCTGTTTTTGGCTTATGCATATTATAGAGCCAATTAGATACATTATGAATATATAATTGTGTGAGTGTGTTGGTATGGATTTCAGAGTGTGGTTTTTATGTGTCTGAGGCTCTAATAATAAATATAAAAAAAATTCTGTTTAGCATTTATTACATTGAAAATAATTATAATTATTATATTTTTTATAAAAAACAACAGTGGCATTATGTAAACAAACCAGCGTTTAAAGGGTTAAAATTCTAAAAATGAATGAATGTTTGGTCATTATGATTAGAGCTGATGCTGGTTAAAAGAATTATGTCAGTGAAAGTGGAAAAAAATATAAATCTATAATATTTTTATGACAGTTTTTGGACATGGACATTTTTGTCCATAATGAACCTATGTGTAACTTTTTTTAATTGATGCACAAGGGTTAAGATAGATCAATAGTTCATGGAAATATATAAATCAAAGTTTAACAACATTTCTATTTACATTTACATTAACAAATGATCAGGTTAGCATTATATAATGTAATAATGTTTGTAAATGTTTTTATTGAAAGTTATTATGAAGTATTACTTTCTTATCGTACCTAAATATTTTATTGCTATAACCTCTCATTTGGGCAGTGTTTAATACATCATTCCTGTCTTCAGTGCTCATAAATATTTACAGCCCTTTCCTACTGATATATATAAACAAATTTGAACACAAAATATTCAAAGTTGCCATTAATGCAAAGTTCCAGCACAGGAGCCAATTCCCTATGCAGAGGTACAGATACAGTAATACTGTAGCAATGCCATTAAATAACGAGACTCTGGGGAGATCAGAGTGACACTAGTGAAGACTCTAATAACTACAGATCATACAGGCTCAGTCTTACTCTACAGCAATGTGAGAGTGCAGATGAAGTTGTAATTTCACAGCCAGAATGCTGCCTGCCTCATAGTACCAGGGGCGGACTGGCCATAGGGAGAACTGGGATTTTTCCCAGTGGGCCGGCCGTGAAACGGGGCAAAACGGGCAGTGATAAGGTGAAGAGGGCCACGTAATATCCCCATGGCGCTTGTGTGAATAACAAACACAGCATCTGAGAAAGACTTTGCTTTGCTTTATTTACATATATTCTCAAGACTCACGTTACATCAATAATACTCAGATTTGTATTTGCATGTTTATTTGTTGTTTAATTTGTTTTTATGCCTGTTCGCAGTCCTTTTATCCTCTGTGCTGACTTTGCAGTGAGTCCGAATAACTACCGATTTATGTTATCTGATATAACTACTAGCAACTGAAAATTTGTGACGGTTCCTCTGAAAGCTTCTTTAGTTGATTCCACTGAGCAGGATGCTGGGAAGTAAATACATTTCCATGTTAAGTGCCGCAATATGCAAACAAACTCAAACTACATTGACAGGGTATAGCTGTCATAGACATGGAACATAAAAGTTGACAGACAGACAGACAGACAGACAGACAGATAGATAGATAGATAATTTTTAATTGAAAAAAAGTATAACCCTTGTTTTGTTAATAAGAAAATTCTCCAGACTTGAATTAAATTAAGATGAATCATATTTAATATATTTAATATTTTATTGATCTTGTCCCAGAGGGGGAAAATGCTCTTGCATTTCCCAACCGGCAGCTGTAGCATAAATATTTATGACCAAAGCATGCACCAAGGAAACTCATAAAAACTCAAAAGACCAATATGAATGTGTGGTTTCTTGGCAGATCCATATTCAAGCGCTAGCCGGATTTAAGGACCTCAAAGCTCTAGTATTCTTATAGTTACATCATGTCAATTTAAGGCCCTGAAGTTAATTGCACATGTCCGAATTGGAATTCAACATGTCATGCAATGATCTTTCGATCACGTGTTCCTGTAGCTCAAATGGAGGAGTATGGCACTAACAATGACAAGGTTGTGGGTTTGCATCCCAGTGAAAACACATACTGTTAAAATCTATACCCTGAATATACTATATTAAAATTAAAATAGAAATGCATATTGAAGGATAAAGGGGGGAAATCATCTAAAGGGAGTGAGGCACACTCCTGTCCCATCAACTGACATTCACTACAGAGGGAGTGTGTAGTCCATTAACTTTGTCAGTTAACTCTAAATCCAGTCTTTTTGAATTCCAAATGTGACTGCCCATGCAAAGGTGAAAGGTCAACTTCAGCACAGGGGATGTTCCTTTTTTCACCTCTGATCTTTGACCCTATCTGGCTCCCTGCGTCGTCTCTGCTCTAATGTGTTCTAATGAGAGATATTCTCTTTGGGTCTGATTATTTAAACACTGCTTCTACTTGCAACTCGAATGCCAGCTTTTAGAAGTGTATAGTTTCACATAAGACGTATCAGCATGCAGGGAAAGTTTCTGTACAAAGTCTGGAAAATGTGCTCCGGGATTTGGGGTGCGAGGGATTTAAAAGCACTCAACCCTGAGTTTGTCACGATTCAGGAATTCTGACAACTGACCCAACCTCTCCACAGCTCACCCACCGCACAGTGCCTTAAAATACTTCCCACAGGCTTGTGTTTCATTCATAATAGCCACAAACCGCATCATTCTTACACAGGAAACAAATGACATTACAAGAAGAGTGTGGCAGGGTTTGGAACACACACAAAAAGAATATGAGGATATTAAAAAAGAATATAGTCAGAAAACATAGAATTAATTAAATAAATAGTATATACTTCTTTCTGGTGTCAATCATTAGAATTGCAAAGAAAAGAAGCAGAAGAATATTTACTAAATAAGACATAATTTCTAAATGTAGTAGACCAACATTAAAATGTAGGTAAATGTCCACTAGTAAAACTTAGTATTAAGTAGTCCCAAAATGTATTGGGGTATTTAAGTCACATTTACAAATGCACGAATGTGCATTAGATTGCATTTGATGACAAAATATTAGTCAAGTGACAATTCTTTAAAGTCAGATAGCACAGTAAGCAAACCATTTCACTACAGTTTGTAAGGTTTTAGATGATAAAACAATAGATATACTGCTAAAATGTAAGGCAAAAAAAAAAAAAATAATATATATATATATTTGAAAGTTTTCTGAATTTATTATTTTTTTTTGTGATGTCCTAATTTAATGTGATGAACTAACACCTGTTTGGACTTTATATACCCATTACAAATCACCAATTGGTGAAATGGGTTAGTTAAAAATGTACTACTAAGTTAGTTCTAAGAAAAGTTCTAGCATAATTTGCTTACAGATGTTACTTGTACATTTCAGTGTCACTTAAGTTAGCAAATATTCTCAACTATGTATATACAGTATATACACATTTTATAGGAAATTATAGCTCTAGTTCTTCTGCATGTCACTCACTCTGGATATGAGTTAGTCAATAACATTCTTTTAAAATCACAAGAGTCATATACATTTGTTGTGGTTGTAACACACAGAAATAATGACATATTACATGTCATAATTTACCTAACCTCCTCCTTTAGAGAATATTAAACCCTATATAAAGCAAACACTATTGCATCATTAATTTGTTATAATCAGCAGTAGATGATAAGCCATCTGAATCGCATTTCTTCATTATAGGCTAATCTAATTATAAGCAATCCAACGGAATGTAAGAAGCGAAAGTATAGATAAGTTCTGAATGAATGTTCAATGCAAGCTGTCAATCATCTCAGATTGACTGCTCTCAATCTGAGCGGCGCAACAAAGTATCATCAGGCTGTTGCAAACTTACCGGCATCATGATTAGGGACTGGCAAAATCTAGACTCGAATAAAAAAGAATGTCCTCTTTTTTAACTCCCTCTGTCCCGAAGAAGTGTGGGCTAATAGTGAAATGACGAATTATATCATTCATGCCCGTTGTGAGTTTGGTCTTGTGAAAGGACACCCCATCTGAAGTGGGTCGTTTACGTCAGAGCAACGCCCCAATTCTATAGCTTCGATGTTTTGTGCAGGTTTAAGCAGTCCGGACAGAGAAGTTACGAATTCTACTACTGCGAAGGCTTAGCTCAAAACTATTAGGTAGACGCTGACGTTGCTTGGTAACGTTCCTGGAGCGTCCGGTAGGGTGAGGAGCCGTTTAATCCAAATGCTGTTTTCCAATTTTTTTTTTTTTTTTGTATAATCTCGCACAAGCGCCCAGCCTTTATAGACGCCTCGAAAAGTAAAAATACCTTCAATAGAGAAAAGTCTCAAGAAACACAGCATTCTGTTCTATTCGTTGTGCTACAGCTAGCTTTTTAGCGTAGCCAATGAACATGTTCGGGTTGAACATCCTCAATTAATATTCATGAATAGGGCCTTCACCATAGTAGGGTTCGTAAACTCGCGTCTGGTGAATCTGCTACATTGCACCGACTTGCGGTCAAAATAAGAAAATTCAGCCAATAAGAAAGGTCCACGTTCCAAAATTGCACGAATATTCTCGGCGTTTGAACTGTATGCATTAAAGAAGCGGGACATATATTATTACATTTTTTTTTATGATTTTAATGTCAACTTCAACATATAAACTTTAACAGATAATTTTCATACCGAGGACATGTAATAATAGTAATGTGGTTAGTAATAACTATATAAAGTTATAACTACATCAGTTTTAAAGCTACAACGTGCATGCACTAACAAAAAAATACCATGGATATCCCATATTTTTGGATATGTTACCATATTGGCATGCTTTTATAAATGGCAGTGCCATGGTTTATTTTTTGAATACTTTGGTCTACTATATGAATATGATTATCAATCGGTACCAGTGTCCCATATGATACCATCACTGCACCATGGTACTGCCACAGTACTATTATGTAAGGGTAACAACAACCAAAAACAGTTTAACTGCAAAATTTGTGGCTGGTCAGACAAGAATATGTTCTCTTTCCACATTATGGCCAATTTAGTGTAACATGAGACAACAATATGAGAACAATGGCAACAAAATATTTAATACTTTTATTATTATTTATTCGTTTTTGACTCATTTCAACAATCAGTTTGGAGAGGGACATGTGTTCTTGATTGGATAATCTGGGATTACACTGATTCCTCCATTGTATTGATGACCAAAATCTAGTGTCCATCAGTCCTGTTAATAAGTCTTGGAATGTTTAATATCTATAGCATTAGATACAGTAGTTGTGCCCATGTAACTTTGGAGAAGCTGAGAGTCTTCAAGAACTGTCCATTATATGCACCAACACAGTGACTTTTTTTTTAATCAATGCAGTCTGTCTGATGATCACTGTACCATGATTTGTTACACAATCCAGACAATTTGGGGACACCAAGTTTTAGAGAGCTGTCATAAAACACTAACAAATGCAATCAATCATTATATCAATGTGTCATGAAAACATCACTAGTGATAGACTGCATTGTCTGTGAGTTTACATGACTGAATAGAGTTTAGTTGTTCAGTTAATATAGCGATCCAGACACTAATACTGACTAACCTGTTTGTGTGCTTGGCACTGTAATACAGCAAAATCCTGGTCCAAAATAATAAATCAAACAAAAATGGATAATAACAACACTAACAATAATAATAATGACGACAATTTTCAAAAATCCTTTGACGAATGTTACTTTACTGAATGCAGCAGTTTTGACCATTGGCATCCTTGAAGCGCAGGCGCATCTTGGGTTTGTATTTTTCAAGGTACAGAAGTTGTTTGGCGTTAAAAGCCCCACGCCTTTTCCTAAGAAAACATTGTCAACCACATTAAATAAATATCAACAATATCTGTGGAATATTACAATTCTTTAAACACTTTCAAATATCCTGAAAAGAAGAAGGCATTTAAAAGGATAGATCACCCAAAAATAAGCACAGTTCTGTCTATCTTTAGTCCCTCATTGTTGTTCCAAACCTTTTTTATGTCTCAGTCATCATTCGTTTTCATTGTATGGGGGAATGAAAGGGAATGGAGACTAACGCTAGCATTCTGCCTAACATCTCCTTTTGTGCTCCACAGAGGAAAAAGGTCTGAAACAACATGAGGGAGCAAAGAAAGAAAGAATTTAACATTTTGCTGAACTATCCCTTTCATTTGTGAATGCATTTAACAAATGGTATTGCAAAGTGTGACTCACTGCCGAATAAACTGGACAGCGTCTTCATACATCATCCCACACTCGATTAAGGCTATGGCCACCAAAACAGGAGCTCTGGTCACAAAACAAATGCAGTGTTCGGATTTAAAAACTCAAAAATATTACATTAGCGTTCCATTATGTAAAGGACGCATGAGTCAGAGACTCTGATTCAACAGCAATTTCCTTTACTGATCTAGCAAAATGTTGATTTATCATACCAAAGGACCAAATGTTCTAGAAGGACAGATCATGTTTCTGCACATCAGATCCAAGATTTTTCTTGTTAATACTTACCGTCCCAATCCGGCAACGCAATGTACTGCAATGCAGCAGCCTGGTTCATCTTTAAATTTACATTTGAGGAGGTTCAACCAGTCATCAACAATTTGGTCAGGGGGCGAACACCCATCATCAAAAGGCCAATCCTAAAGAAAAAGATAACCTTTGATTTAAAGGAATAGTTCACCCAAAAATGTCCATTCTCTCATCATTTACTGACCCTCAGGTCATCCCAGATGTGTATGACTTTCTTTCTTTGCAGTATGCATGAATCAGAATGAGCTTTATTGCCAAGCATGCTTACACACACACACACACACACACACACACACACACACACACACACACACAAGGAATTTGTCATGGTGACAGAAGCTTCCAGTGCAAAGAGGATGCAACCATATACACATACATACAAACATATACAGTTAAACATATATACATATAGTGACATAAAAATAAGATAACAGATAAAAAAGAGAAATATCCAATAGAGCAATACTGTTGTTCGAATATTTTATATACAGATATACAGTTATGTTCAGGTGATGTAATGTATTGAAGAAGGTAGGATATGTTAAAAATATAAATGAAATATAGATACATGAATGTATGGATTTAATTCTGAGCTCTCTACAGCGGAGGATGCAGCAGACCACCGTGATCTGACTGACACACTCTGCCGGGACAGTGACACTGTGATCCAGACAGCTGGATCATCTCTTTAATGTGCACATTTGTAATTTTAGGGGAGCTTAAGAGGACCTTGTTGTCAAAACAGGTGCGTCATCTCTGGTATAGGTTCACAAAAGCCGACACAGATTAGAAAATGTAATCTGCAAACTGTGTCACGTGATAAAAATTACATGTGGTAATACAAACGATCTTTATTACCAATTTATAACGAAGCACGCTAAAGAATAGTATGGAAGCCAAAAGATGCGCTCTGCATTAATTCCGTCTTTTTTTGCAAGAAGCGTTAATAAATATAGTTTAAACTTATTTTCTGCAAGACGTGTTATTTTCGTTGTGTATTGTTTACTAAAAATATGTAACATTCTCTTTGTTACTTTGCTTTGAAAAGATCTTTAGTTTCTTGAGGAACGTTTATAGTATTATTGGACAACAACATATCAGACAGAAATGTGGCATAATGTGAAATTGAGTATTATGGTAAGGTTGATTTAAATCTGAGTGTTTATTTAATTTTTTTACTTTGTCAAGTTCTAAATGAAGAGAAAATTATATTAGAGGAAGTAGTTTTTATTCGATTTTCTAGATTCGATTTTCCAAAAGTAGGCATTACACTATGGTTAGTTATTATGTTAACCTATATCATGATATATATTGTTATCATGATATAAAATTACTCATATCGTGATATAAGATTTTGATCATATCGCCCACCCTTAGGGGTTAAAAACAAATCTCACCAAAACTTCAATGCCTTCTTTTTCCACTGGTGTCTTATCATAAGTTGCATCACAAACCCGAACAAGCGTCTGCACTTCGAAGCTCTTCAACTCCTGAAAGTTATTGACAAACAAGAAATATTAGGCTTTGGCACAGCTGCTAGTATTGCTATTTATTCTTGGTTATTCATAGAATAATAATCATCTAATGTTGATGTGACTTACCTCTGTAAACTTAGTCAGCTGTGAATTGGTGGGATTGTGGGTGATGAGAAACCTCATGCAATCGTAAGTGATCTCAACAGGAGCAGGGCGATTCATTTTGACAGTCAAATGAAGGTTTACTTGCACTTACACTTACAAAAACTACTTGAGGAAAATATTCCTCCAAAGGGAAAGAAATAAATAGATCTAGCAATATGCGTTTAGGTAAATCTCTGACTATTTTCAAAAGAAAACAGGAGGTGGGTACCACTTTCACGATCCCTCGGTTTCAAAAATAAAAACTAAAGAAGGTGACTATCCTTCTGGTCAAAAATTTCAAATTACCCCATTCAGGAGCGGAGAGATTATCAGCTGGCACCAGAGAGCGGAAAAATGCTGGACTGGCTCAAACCGATTCATACACTTTAGCTTTGGACAATAAAAGATGCTCCCCAAAAGTGCAGAACATAAGACGGGCAGTCAGGTAGTACAATCTTCATATGGCAGGCCCTCTTTTCACTTGTCTACAATGACTAGGTGTTGTGCCTGGCAAAAGTCTCCACTCACACTGACAAACGCCATAAATGTGCAGCCTGGAATACAAAGAATGATGGTTGAACGTTAAAAAACAGGACACTGGATCCTAAGGCACATCACAACTAGCAAATGCAGTAAATCAAAATATGTCACCATTAACACCAAATGATTACTGGATACAGCCAACAGCTGAAGGGAGACCTCAGACCACTGCTTTTTGCCATTGGATAGATTATGAAAAAGCTCTCATGATAAAGCAAAAGCATATAAGCTACAAAGAGAGTATTCTAACACGGTGGTATACATTAAAATGAAAAATATTTAGCAATAATCAGTTTAAATTAGGTTTAGTTATATCACCGCTTATGCAAAAGAGAACTTACTTTCAATAAGTGAACAGAAAACAAGTTGAGAACTCTGCATTCTATCCTCACCATTCGTGACTGTCTCTGCTTGGCACCTATAAAATATATTTAACATTCATTACAGTTCTTATAATTTTAAACCAACAGGATTTTCTGACTGTCAGCTTTACACACACATACTGTATATATATGTGTGTATGTGTGTGTGTGTGTGTGTGTGTGTGTGTGTGTGTGTGTGTGTGTGTGTGTGTGTGTGTGTGTGTGTCACATACATTGTTGAAGTCAGAAGTTTACATACACCATAGCCAAATACATTTTAACTCAGTTTTTCCCAATTTCTGACATTTAATCGTAGAAAATCTTCTCTATCTAGTTAGGATCACTAATTAATTTTAAAATGTAAATTTGTCAGAATAATAGTTGAGAATGTCTTATTTCAGCTTTTATTTCTGTCATTACATTCCCAGTGGGTCAGAAGTTTACATACATTTTGCTAGTATGTAGTAGCATTGCCTTTAAATTGTATAACTTGGGTCAAACATTTTGGGTAGCCTTCAACAAGCTTCTCACAATAAGCTGCTGGAATTTTTGCTCATTCCTCCAGACAGAACTAGTGTAAACGAGTCAGGTTTGTAAGTCTCCTTGCTCACACATGCTTTTTCAGTTCTGCCCACAAATTCGATTGAGGTCAGGGCTTTGTGATGGCCAATCCCATATCTTTTGTTATTAACCATTTTTATTGATTCAATCACAAAATAAATAAATATATAAAATAAATAAACAGAAAATATTGAATCAAATTATACAGATTAAGCCCCCCAAATTAAATAATAAGAACATAACAAAAAAAAACATTATGAATGCACATACACATTTAAAACTACAAATCCCTCTCCAATACCCCTCCCCGAAAACCCTCCAAAAAAGCCAAATATCTAGCCCACTTCCTGTTAAACAAATTCCATTTTCCCAGCCTTCTCTATATTACCTCCTCGAATGCCACCAACCCGCCCATCTTTTTGCACCATTCCTGAAATGAGACTGCTCCAGCCGACTTCCATCCCCTGAGAATGATCCATCTGCCGATCAAAACTAAGGCTAGGACCCAACTTTTTATATGTCTATCCCCTATATCAATGGCCGCCCTATCGCCTAAGATACAGAGTGAGGCAAAATTAAATTTGAGTGTCCAATACATCACACATAACGCTCTGAACCCTCAACCAATTCTTGGATCTTATCACACCACCACCCTATCTTCTGATTGGTATCACCAGGAGGTGGGTGTGTCTTTAAGACCAAGCCTATACAATCCAGAGGGGTCCAATAGAATCGATGTAAATCTTAAATTGCATCAGGCATACATCTCTAGATGTAGACTTGTCATTTTTCAGAATACTAGCCCACACTTCCTCCTCCAATACCAAGTTTAAATCTTTCTCTCATAAATTCTTGAGAGAAGTTGAAGCTCCGTCCACCAGACTCTGAATTAACAGCGAGTAATAGAATGAAGCCTCATGACCTTTTCCAAAACCAGTAATCACCAATCCCAGAGTATCTGCCACTTTAGGGGGTGTATGCTACTCCCAAAAATAGTACAGAGCATGTGGCGCAGCTGTAACTGCCTAAAGAACTGAGATCTGGGAATCCTAAAATGTTGAACCATATTTTCAAAGGATCTCAATTCCCAACACTGCACTCTCATATAGGTCAACGAGTGTATTAACTTCCCTCACAAACCAATCTGATCAGCAGAAAGGGGACTTATTAATACATAATTTTGGGTTCAGCCATATGCTCAAGACAACATTTAAATAAATGTCAGAATTAAACACTCTGGACACTTTTGTCCATACCGAGTGCAAATGCGAGATAACGGGGTGTAACATCTCCGGTTAGTTTAATAGAAATGCTTTGCAATGGTGAAATAGGGGCAAGAACTTCCTGTTCAATACAAAACCAGGGAGGGGCTCTCTCATGTGTAAGCGACCAATGAGCTAAATGTCTGAGACTGAATGCAAAATTATTAAACTAAATCTTGGGTAGGCCTAGCCCATCTTTGTCAATCGACTTCTGTAACTTATTGAAATGTAATCTGGGACATTTACCATTCCAAATGAAGGAATACGCTACACTATCAAATTGCTTGAAATAACAGAGGGGGACATCTACAGGGAGGGATTGTAGCAGGTAGTTGAATTTTGGAATACAATTCATTTTAATAACATTAACCTTCCCCAATCATAGATAAATGTAATTAAGCCCACCTGCCCACATAGCTCAAAAACCATTTATTAAGGGGTCAAAATTACTAAATCACACAAATTTGCTGGGAATAAAATACCCAAATACTTAATGCCCTGTTTGGGGCAATGGAAGGCGCCCAGCTGGAAAGCTATTACTGGGCAGTATGCTGTAAGAGCTAAAGCTTCAGATTTAGACCAATTGACTCTGTTTCCTGAGAATTTAGGAAATTAATTAATAATCCTGTTGAGTCAAGGTATAGATCTAGTGGGGTCAGAGACCAATAATAAAATATCATCTGCGTAAATCTAAAAAAACGTTTGTGCCATTCCTCCCGCCGCCACCCCTAGAAAATCATCTTTCTTATCACGGCTGCTAATGGTTCCAGGGAAAGACAGAACAATAATAGGGAAAGACAGCAACCCTGCCGAGTGTCCCTCTCCAAAGTACAATAATCTGAAATGAATCCATTTGTTTGTACCACCGCTACCGGGGGTCTATAAAATAACTGAATCCATCCAATAAAAGTATTCCCGAACCCATACATTTCCAAAATCTTTAAAACATTCTACCATATCAAATGCCTTTTCGGCATCAAGTGAGATGGCAGCGAGCCAATCCAATATCTTGAATTTGTTGTCCTTAAGCCATTTTGCCACAACTTTGTAGGTATGGTTGGGGTCATTGTCCATTTGGAAGACACATTTGCGATTGAGCTTCCTGGCTGATTTCTTAAGATTTTGCTTCAATACATCCACATAATTTTCCTTCCTCATGATGCCATCTACTTTGTGAAGTGCACCAGTCCCTATTGCAGCAAAGCACCCCCACAACATGATGCTGCCACCCCCATGATGCTTCACAGTTGGGATGATGTTCTTCGGCTTGCAAGCCTCACTCTTTTTCCTCCAAACATAAAGATGGTCATTATGGCCAAACAGTTAATTGTCCGTTTCATTAGACCAGAGGATATTTATCCAAAAAGTAAGATCTTTGTCCCCATGTGCACTTGCAAACTGTTTTGGAGCAGTGGCTTATTCCTGGCTGAGCAGCCTTTCAGATTATGTCGATATAGGACTCATTTTTACTGTGGATATAGATACTTGTCAACCTGTTTCCTCCAGCATCTTCGCAAGGTCCTTTGCTGTTGTTCTGGAATTGCACTTTTCGCAGCAAACAACGTTCACCTCAAGGAGACAGAATGTGTCTCCTTCCTGAGCAGTATGATGGCTGTGTGGTCTATTGTGTTAATACTTGTGTACTATTGTTTGTAAAGATGAACATAGTGCCTCCAGGTGTTTGGAAATTACTCCCAAGGATGAACCAGTCTTGTGGAGGTCCACAATTTTTTTTTCTGAGGTCTTGGCTGATTTCTTTTGATTTTCCCAAGATGTCAATCAAAGAGGCACTGAGTTTGATGGTAGGCCTTAAAATACATCCACAGGTACACCTCCAATATCAGAAGCTAATTGGCTAATTGTTTAAGGCCTTGACATCATTTTCTGGAATTTCACAAGCTGCTTAAAAGGCACAGTTCACTTAGTGTATGTAAAGTTCTGACCAACTGGAACTGTGATAGTCAATTAAAAGTTAAACAATCTGTCAGTAAACAATTGTTGGAAAAATTACTCGTGTCGTGCACAGAGTAGATGTCCTAAACAACTTGCCAAAACTATAGTTTGCTAATATTAAATCTGTGGAGTGGTTAAAAATTTGTTTTAATGACTTCAACCTAAGAGTATGTAATCTTTTGACTTCAACCGTATGCATGTATGTGTGTGTGTGTGTTTAATATATATATATATATAAATTATTTTATTATTATTTATTTTACCTCTTCACCTCATATTTAGTGGCATTCAAATTAGTCTCTTTGACTTGAACATAATAGACAATTATATGTTCTTAACATGTTCAAATTAAGAACGCTAGCGTTGTGGTACACCGATGAGACACTTATTAAATTCTAAAATCTAATTTATAAGAATCATGTTTTATATCTACAAATAAGAACAAACCAGCACACTGTCTCATAGTGAAGTCATAAACAGTTTATAAATGCGCATATATATGTAATTTACGTCGTTAATTAGACGTTTATTTTACTAATATTTTATATAATATATTATGTGTTATATGTTATAATTTCACTATTATTACCTAATAATGGTAAGACATTCTAAAAAGAGCCTGTGTTTTCACCACATTAGCTCGCTCGGTCTTGTCCAGCTAGCGTAGGTGTTTTCGCTGCTAAACGCGTATTTATTCAAAACAACATGAACAACATCACAATCCATCTCTAGTTTATTCTTCATTAAAAAAAAAACATGTATAATATCATATGGATACTTACAAAGAGCTGGCGGCACATATGAATACGGTTATGAAGAGGCTATGTCTTTAGAGACGCTGCTAGCCGGCTAACTCGCAAGGGCTTTTAGCAAGTCAGTCCACTATCAGCCTTTTTTGGAACGCTCTAGGGAGGGTATTTCCAGTCATGCCAGTGCAGCTCCTATCTACTTAAATGGTGAAAGAACAAAGTCTAAAAAACGGTTGATAAAGATTACGATCAAAGAACATATTTCAAATCAGCAATAAACTCTTACAAAACTGGAATCATAAATTGTGATTCTTTACCTCATATTACGCTTAAAAAACGCAATTTTCCCTGCTTGTATAGCAAACGCGCATACGCGTTCTAACGATGATTGACAGATTATGTCTGTATCTAAAAGGCTCTTTTAACCGTAAAACCAAGAGCTTCTTGGTTGAGAGTTCCAATTTCTCCAATTAATTTAACAGAAGCGGCCCATCTCTGCTAAACAGTCTCTGCTAGCTCTTGTACTCTGTCCCTTAACAAGGCGACAATTCCGGTGTTTTGCCGAAATCTGACTCCCCGCAAGATTCTATCTCCGCTCTTATTGACTGGTCCCTATCCCTAAAGCCCACCCCCAATCCTTTCCATAGTAGCTAGTCATTGGTCCTTATCCCTAAAGCCCACCGCTAACCATTGGACATGGTCTTTGCCGATCCCCCGACTTCTTTTGTTCCATCACTGTATGACGACTATATGTTATTTCGATATGTATTTTTCTAATTTATAGAGGTTATGTATTATATGATTTCGTATTAGAAAAATACATATCGCAATTACATATAGTCGTCATACTTGAAACACGTGGTGCCCCCTAAGCACGGTGTCCAGTCCAAGACTATAATGATGAGGAGAATTTAGAGTAATAATGGATTTAAATATTGATCTTTTTCTCCCCCACACCTATCATATCACTCCTGCAGACATTTATTTAACCACTGGAGTCTTGTGGATTACATTTTTACTGACTTGTGTGATTTCTGGAGCTTCAACATTTTAGCACCCATTGACTTGCATTGTATGAACCAAAACAGCTTTTCTAAATATTTTCAAAAAATCTTCAATTGAGTTCAGCGGAAGAAAGTCATACACATCTGGGATGGTATGAGGGTGAGTAAATGATGAGAGAATTAAAATGTTTGGGTGATCTATTAATTTAAGTTAGGTCTGTGCCTTATGAGTGTTACAGTTCGCTCCTTGTCCTTAACTACTATTTGTGGAAAATATATACAGGTTTTTGACATTTATTTTGTTGGTAGACAAATAAAGATATCTCATGAGAAAAAAAATGCTCTTTTACATTAAAGGGATATTCCGGGTTAAGCTCAATAGACAGCATATGAGGCATCATTATACAACACAAAGTTGTATAAGGAAGTGAGGCACTTACAATGGGAGTGAATGGGGCCAATATTTGGAGCATATAATGGCAGAAATGTGAATCATATAATTTTATATAAGCACTTATATTGATTCTTCAGTAACAACTTGTCTATTATTTGAGCTTTTAAGTTGTTTAAATCAAAGTTTTAGGGTTAACAGTGTTACAAACACATGGCAAATTGTAATATTTGGCAAATTGTAAAATTGTATAGAACTTCACACAGAAAAGGTTAATAAGCGATTTTGTCACAATAAAACCATGTTAACATGCATGTTGTTTAAGTCTTATGGCTAAACTTTTCAAACAGTGAGTATTAAGTGCTCAGAGATTTTGCACAGATTTTAAATCCATCATGAGGTAGTATCTCCATCTTCTGTTGAGAAAGAGCCACTGTATCTGAATTAAAAATATTTTTGAGAGTGAAATTCATAGTAAGTTTTCATCAGGTTCATTCATCTTTAATGAAAGCATGATATCTCTGCAGTCTTCTTTGAAAAAAGCAGTCATATTTTAGTAAAAATAAATATACAGTATGTGCCTTTTAAAAAGACTGCATGGTTTCCTATATTGGGATCATGGCCTAGGGTGCCAGAATGCTCTGAAATGGCCCTGCAAGCACCACACCTTCCAAATGAAGAATACACCCGGCTGTCACAGCAGCCTCACACCTGTTCTATGTAAACCACTGTTACATTTATTTATGGTTGCTAGGCCCCAGATCAGGCTGGACAGGGATTTCCATTTCACCCTTTTTCTGTCTTTTCTTTGTGTTTCCTGTTTCAATGCATCTCAGTTGTGCGGCAGGACACAGTAATACCTTCTATGCATTATTGAGTGGGAAACGTTTGGTATAATGCAGGCCCAATAATTTGTTATAACTGTCACACATTGTGTGCGCCAAACACGCTATTTTGGGGTTGTTCTAATGTAGAATTTTGCTTTTAATATTTTTTGATGACTATTTTGCTGAGTAGTTACCAATCAAAGTTGAGTGTTATCAATATTAAAGTCATAAAAAGCTGTAATGAAAACATCTAGGCATACAGAGTAAATCAGTTGTAATAGAATAAGTTTTATAGTAGTTACAATTTTTAAGAAACACAAAGTGAATTCATAAACAAATTATTTTTTTAGATTTATGTATGTATAAACATATTTCAAGAAAGTAAATTGTTTTTAACTGCTAAGAAACACTAACTTGTCTCATCCATGTACACACTCCCTTGCTGTTTTTGTTACACACCTCCACTTAAACAAGTAGGAGCAACAATGAGACATCTTAGCTGTGAAAAACCCTGGTGTGATCTAACAGTTACATTTCCAGGCAACAGCATGACACCAAGTATTTATAATGAGTTAGGTGATTGAAAGCTCTGTGGATATAAGTGTCAACATAAGCTTATATATTGAAATGTGTCATTCTCCTTTCACAAATCAGTGATTGCAAAAACAGTCCTATCCCAAAATAAGTTACCTGCCATAACTTCCACTTTAAAATAATGCATAATACATTTAGTCTTGGAAAAAGAACAGTGTTTTCCAAACTTTTCTATTAGATATAGAAACATTTTGGGGTACCTGTTACGCATCGCCAAATGCCTCAGGAGTTTAAATATTAATCGAAGATCTACACTGGCTAATTAAAAAAAGACCAACACAAAAAGGACATAATGAAAACCCATTAAAGTTTTGATTAAATTTAGCCCTTACTTAGCCCATACACCGTTATCAAGAGATTCCTTGACCCAAACTAGGATGGCCTGGTTCTCTGGATGTATCCTTGTCACTGTACAAAATTACAACATTATTATTATTATTATTATTATTTTACACTTTACAGGAAGGTTGTATTTGTTAACATTAATGCAAAAGGTATCATGAACTAACAATGGTCAATACTTTTTATTTATCTTAGTAAATGTTTATTTATGAAAATACAATTGTGCATTGTTAGTTCAAATCATATTGCATTTACTATGTTAACATATACAACTTTTAATTTTAAAACATTTATTTGATTTTTGTTGACATAAATACATTGACATTAATTAAAATGACATTAATTATCATTAATTATTCCTATATCTTCCATAACAGGTTGGACAAGTTATGCAAGTTATGCTTGATCACATGTGATCACAAGGGGTAGATAGACAGACAGACAGTAAGACAGACATGTGGTTGCTAGGGCATTGCTAGACAGTTGCTAAGGTATCCTGAGTGGTTGCCTGGGTGTTTCTACGTAGTTGCTAAGTAGTTGCTTGGGTGTTCTGGGTGGTCACCAAGGCATTGCTAGGTGGTTGCAAGGCGGTTGCTAGGGTGTTCTAGGTCGTCGCTAGGGTGTTGCTATTTAGTTGCTAGGTGGTGGCTAGGCAGATGATAAGGTGTTCTAGGTGATCACTAGACGGTTGCTAGGGTGCTCTGGGTGGTCACTAGGGCATTCCTATTTGATTCCTAGGCAGTTACAAAAGTGCAGGTACTCTCCTGTTAATAATATGCATTTATTTTTTTTATAAAAATAGTATGTAATTACATAAAAAAAAAAAGGTATTTAATTAACATTTTAAAGGTCTGACTGTACATTTTAATTTCTGGCTGTAAATGAAGAACAAACATGACCTCACACCCTCAGATAACAAATAGGTTTTGATTAACTTTACTTTGTAAATAAAAACATACAATATGGTTATTGCTTCTGAAAACTGAGGAAGAGCCTTTAGATCTGCTTAAGTCTGTATCTTTGTCAATATCAACACGCATATGAGAACAATGACAATCTAATGTTGAACTGTCTTTTTACACAAAATAAATGTTGTCTAAAATTGAAAAAAAAAAAGAGCATTAAGTCTGTTTTTCCTTTTTATTTATTATCCTCCCATTCAATGAGGTGACAATTAGCCTTTTCTTGTCCTGCACACATGAATTTGAACACAGAAGCCATATACTTGGCTGGCCTCATCGCATCACTGACTTACATTACATAAAAGCATTACATTGTACAGGTAGACTCTGAGAAGTGGTGGTATGCAAGAAAACTAGCAGTACTCTGTAGACAAAATTAGAGAAGTGCAGGTACTGCATACCGGCCCACATCAAGCACAGGTTACTAGGGTGTTTTGGGTGGCTCTAGGGCATTCCTGGGAAGTTGCTAGGGTGTTCTGGGTTTTTAGGTGGTTGCTAGGACGTGGATGGATTAGACCCCGAAGCCGCCGCCAGGCGCCGCCATTTAGAATTTCAGCCGCCGCCATTTGCGCCATTTAGAATTTCAGCGGCCGCCAGCCAATAATTTCGTAAGCCAAATTGAGCCGCCATCTGATAAAGTTTGGCTGAGCCGGCTTGAATTATTTGCATCAAATAATAGAGACATACACACACGAAATATATAAACAATACACGAGATCTATTTTCCCACTGGATTCATAACAGTGCAGTCTTGTGCCCGTTGCCACGATACACAGACTCACAGTGAATTGACGAATTAAAATTGCTCGTTTTCCGTACAGAAGAAGCGATGCATGTTTTTCTCGCACTGAGGTGAAATGGCGGAAAGAAGCAAGCAAGGTAATTTTGATCTCACTTCTCACATACTTTCCTAATTCCTACTTACTTTTTTCTTAACTTAGGCCTACCCAGACTTTTGTTAAATCTTCAGGGCACGGTTGCACAAACACCTGAATCAAAGATTGATGTTATGAACCAAATATTCTGGAACGGAGAGATTTATAGCACTGAACGTGCTATTACTGCAGTAACAAACCACCGTTTCCACATTGCTAATTCACGACGCATGCTTCAGTGTACATTGAAGTGAAATGTGCAAAACTTTGTCCAAAATAATAGGCTACTGATAACAGTGTGTGTTTATTAAGGCGAGACACGGCAGGCAAAAACATAGTTTTTTTTTTTACTGGTCAATTTTGAGATTTTTGGATATTTGTCTTCAATAACATGTCTTCTTTCAGACTTGTGGTGAAAAAAAGTCCGAAATACACATTTAGGTCTTTATTTTACTACACTTCGTCTGTTCGCGTCTGTAGATTTCTCATAAAATTCAACAAAAGTTTGCATTCTTAATCAAGGTGTAATATGATAAGCTTCATCCATGATAATGCCAAGTTATTGTATACAACTTAGCCTACATGCATTTAGCCTAAACACAACACATTGTAGGCTATGTGAAAATGTTTAGTAGCATACAGACTACAAAATAAATATGTACATACGTTGTGAACGTAAAATCTGGTGTTTTCTTTATTACATTGTATTGCATTTTGTAGAAATATAGTGTAAGCCATGCATTGCTTGGAAATATTGAGATCTAGTAAATCAGTATAACATAGACAGTGGTGGATCGAAGTACACATACCATGTACTTGAGTTAAAGTAAAGATACTCAAGGTAAAATATTACTTAAGTAAAAGTAGAAGTGCTGCCTTTAAAAATTCACTTGAGTAAAAGTGCAAAAGTATTTGCCTTCAAATGTACTTAAGTATCCAAGTACTATGATTTTTTATGGCCATAATGTCCTATTATAATTTGTCACAAGACTCTTGCTTAACTCAGTCTACATGAAGACTAATGTCACTCTTGGCACACCAATCTATTAATAATATGACATTAATTAGTCAGATGTGTGTATATATATATATATATATATATATATATATATATATATATTTGAATTGAATAAATTTTTTGTGTGTTTAATTTTGGAGGAAGGGACTGTTCCCATAAGGTATAATACATATACAGTATTTAGTGTATAAATTTTTCTCGAGCGTCTATGGTCATAATTATTAACATCCTAATGTTATGATACATTCACATAAACCTGCACAATGCCATTAAATATAAATATATATATATATATACACACGCACGCGCGCGCGCACACATACATAGATATATATATATATATATATTCTATGTTATGGGAGCAGCCAATTTCCCTCCAAAATTAAACACAAAAACGTATTAATGCAGTGTTTCTGCTACTCTCCAGAAAAACAATGCTATTATATGCAAGTCATTTTAGTGTCACCATAATAAGCAATGTACATTATGCGTCAATATTTACCGATAATTGCTGCAATAATAGCTGCTGCTCTCTGCCCTGCTTAAAATCATTGGCAACGCAATTTGTTTGGAACTATTGAGAGCTACACGAATCACGTGACCGCGCGGCGGCGAGATCACTGTCGCAACCGTCTATGTTAGCAACTCTCATATTTAATGGCTCTGGGGTGCGTTTCCGTACAACAACGTAACTTGCTGCTCCACTACCGTAGTACGATGCACTGTTGAAGAAATCAACTTGCTAGTCACGACTGTTTCCCAAAACCGTATTGTCGCAAATTGGTTGTTCAACCACGTTGGTTAATGATGTCACACATGTGGTGGATTAAAAACTACTTTTAATGAATCTGTTCGAATTAATGATCGAATTAATGCTAGATGTTTTGCTATAAAT
Organism: Xyrauchen texanus; assembly: GCF_025860055.1. Classification (NCBI taxonomy): domain Eukaryota; kingdom Metazoa; phylum Chordata; class Actinopteri; order Cypriniformes; family Catostomidae; genus Xyrauchen; species Xyrauchen texanus. Next base: position 7,876,934 of record NC_068297.1, read on the forward strand.
TACGGACATGTCATCTGAGGACTCTCTCATATTTTTCTCAGTTATTTGCTTTATTTCCAGATTCAATCATAGGCTCGTTCTTACGCACTAGAGCACGTTCACACATGCGCACTCTTCAAAAACGGTGCTTTAAATCTATTGACAAACTAAAAGACATAAAGGACATTTGTATGTCTTCTAAATAAAAGATACTGATTGTACTGAATGTCATCTTGCTTATTTGGCTCAAGATAATAATTTATTAAGCCCACATGTTATAATAACAAGAAACTCTGCTTCTAACCACAGGTCGAGAGCTGTCGTTCCAACCACACAACTCTGCGATGCTGTTTGCGAATGTTCGTTGGAACGATGGTTTCGGGAAACACCGACTCGTTGAACTATGATGATAACGACGGAACTTGCTACCATAGTTGGCTAACGATGCTTTTGGGAAACGCACCCCTGGTTCACGCTTAGCAGATGCCGCCAAGGCAAGTTCAAAACAAAGCGCGCGACTGTACTGTGATTGGTGGCTCGTTTGACCAGTTACATTTTTATCCACTCATAAATAAAAAGGAACGACTGATTTTGAAAATGTAGTAGAGTAAAAAGATATTTGACTTTGAAATGTAGTGGAGTTAAAGTAAAAGTCTCCCCAAATTTAAATACTTCAGTAAAGTACAGATACACAAAAAAGCTACTTAAGTACAGTAACGAATTACATTTACTTCGTTACTGTCCACCACTGAACATAGACATCTGTAGACATGAAGTGGCAGCTTCACCCATTTGCAGCTATGAAAAGTTTGGCGGCTGCAGCAGCCATTTAGGTTTTGGCTGAGCCGGCTAGCCAGCCAATAACTTCATCAGCCAGGCAGCCATTATTCTCAAAACAAATGGCTTCGGGCTCTAGGATGGATGGACGGATGGATAGATAGAAAAGACAGAAAGAGTGATAGATAGATATACAGACAAACATTCAGGCAGGCAGATAGACAGATAGATAGATAGACAGACAGACAGATAGAAAGATAGATAGATAGATAGAAGGGAGGGTGAGATAGAAAGAAATACAGGTTGAAACAGACAGAAAGAAATATAAATTAGATAGCGCAGACAGAAAGAAATACAAATTACTAAATGTCCTTATTCACACTAGCGCCATTTTGATTTTTTGTGGGAATGACAATGAGGCTGTGAGGTAGACTCATCTCTTCAATGGCACGAACAATATACTGTAAAGCTGTATAAAGCTCCTAGAACATATCTGACTTCCCACAACTCGTGTAAAAAACTTCAGTTCAGCCCATTGAAGAGACTGTAAGTCTATCCCTCAAAGCCTCCTTGTCGTTCCTATTAAAAATCAAAGATGGCGCTAGTGTGAATATGGTTGTGTGTGGTTAATTTGTATTTTGACAGTTGGAGTTTGGATAGTCTTTGCTCATTTGAATATTCAATGAATGTCAATAGGATTTTTCTGACATTTGATCATCCGCTGTGGGAAAACCATAAGTATGATAAGTTAGAAAAGATATAGCACACTATTTGAGATCGGTCTGAAGGTGTGCAAAAAAACTGTAGGAATTATGACCCTTTTATATCCAGGCCTGGAAAACACAATTTTTAAATTCCCTGATATTTTCAGGTTTTCAAAGAAAGTGTGATGCCTGTAATTGTGTGTGATGAAACATGAATCGTTTTTTCTGTGTGTTTTTGTAAATTGTGATTATAGATGGACTGGTCAGGACTGGAGGCTATTCTCAGCGGGGTTAACAAATATTCAACAGTGTTTGGCCGAGAGTGGGTGTCTGTAACGTTTGTGTTCTGAGTCCTTGTGTTTGTTGTGGTGGCTCAGAGTGTTTAGATCGATGAGAGCAAAGACTTTGAGTTTAACACCAAACAGCCAGGCTGGACCAACGTCTGCTATGACAGCCTGTTCCCCATCTCGTATCCATCTTTGGGCCTTGCAGCTCATCTTTGTCACTTGTCCGTCTCTCATGGTGGTAGCCCATGTCAAACACAGAGAGGAAAAAGACAAGAAGTATTCCGCCATCCTCCAGGGCACCCGTTTATGCCAACCCCAGGAAAAAAAATGGGGGACTTTGGTGGACCTACCTGCTTGAGGTGAAGCCACCAGCACCACTGCAAAAACTCAATAAGAACTGACCCCACCAGGGCCGGACTGGGAAACAATTTCAGGCCGGGAAATCCTACACCATTCCAGGCCATCCTATGCACCCAAATAAAATTTTGAAACACGGACAACCTTTATTTCACAGTATGACCATAACATAAAAACATAAACAACCAACCTAGAAGTAAAGCAGTCCTAATATCAAATGGGTCTGCACATAACGTCCTGTGCACTGCAATTACAACTGCAATAAATAATGTTATGAGATTGATGTTTTAAATAAATGTTTGAATATAAAAAAAATGCAATACTTAAACATTAAACTAAACCGCCAATAGGTGGCGGCAAGTGACCGTCTCATTGTTGCCAACTTAGCGACTTTGTCGCTATTTTTAGCGACTTTTCAGACCCCTTTAGCGACATTTTTTCAGAAAAGCGACTAGCGACAAATCTAGCGACTTTTTGGACAAACCTTAGCAACTTTCCAAATTCCAAATATCGCCAGTACTGCAAGCGTGAGGTCTTACTTCCCCGCTGCGTCTGCTCTGTTCAGTGAGCGGCTGAGAGGAGCAGCACATTCCGTTGACTGCACGCCAGCGGACATAGACATGAATGAGCTGCGCATGTGCACGCTGTGTTAGCAGGAACCAATCAGTGATCACATAGCAGCTGCCTTCTCCTTTGTTTTAATTCAAAACATTTAATTTGACCGTTTTTTCTTGGCATGCGCTTATATTCACTACTAATCAGAGTTTTAGTTCATTCGGTTCGGTTTCTGAACTCTCCGACTTCAGATCGTATATTTACAGACTCTATACATTTTACTTATCCAAACACAACAATAAACCTTCTTCAAACTCATAAACATGTAACGTTAGCTAAGTTCCGTTCCGTTCCGTTGTCTAACAGAAAATATGTAATTGAGAACCGTTTTACTGGACATTCGGCTGTATACGTATATAAAAACAGTATGAGCACGGTTTAGGGGAGATAACCGTTATTATAAACTGAAGTAGGCTACAGTACCGACAAATTAGGCAGAATGCAAATACGACGCGATGACGTCATTAATATGCTAATGACGCATGACGTCATCTGGCGACATTTAGCTACTTTTCGAGCAGGCTTTAGCTACTTTGGGCCCTGTCCCAAATGGCACACTCCGGACTTGTGGACTTCCTCAGAGTCCACACTTCGGTGACGTCATGTAGTGCAGACTTATAGGGCCCCTCGCGCAAGTCCACAGGGGCGCATTGAGAAGTATTTTTGGGACAGACTCGATCGTGAAGCGTGGTTATTGTTGGACAGGAGATGCAGGTTCGGTTCGGGGAAATATGCTGCCTATTGTTGTTGTATTTACTATTGTGTTTGCGAGATGGCTTGCCATGCAGAGAAATCACATTTATACGCTCCGACGTCGTAGAAGACAAGATTATTTTTCATGCATACAAATGCTGATGTTATGCACGGAGGAAAGGGTAAGCAAGTAAATGTTATTGACTTTGTAGATAAACATATAACTTGTCAAAAGTCGTTAATGCATTAAGTCATTATTATTTGATTTACTGTTTAATTTTCTTTTTTTTCTTTATATATACATATATATATATATATATATATATATATATATATATATATATGTATATGTATATGTATTTTATATTTTTTATGTGTACCTTGTTTTTTTTATGTTGTTTTTAATTTACAGGTTTAAATATCCATACTTCACTTACATATGACACAGTAAAGCCCTGCCATTCGGTTCTATATAATGAATCGTTATGCGATCAGCCTATTATTCAGCGCTATTACTATGTTTGAGACATCAACCACTGGTCGATGACCATAATGTTTGTATAAACTGTAGGTAACAACTGGTAAAATGTACACAGTCATAAAAACCATAATGATACTTACACTTAAATATTTTCTTCTCAGCCATGTTATCAATTGTCTGTGTCCGTGAGCGAAAGCGCTCTTCACACCAGTTGTCTGATTGGCCTTTCGCAAGGACTCCTGGGTACTTGAAGTGCGTGAAGCCTGGATCTATGCGGGCTTCGCGGAAGACCGCTTCAAGGGTACAAAGGGGGCGCTGCTGAGCACAATTCAGAGCGTTAAAATGCTAAATGGGACGGCCTACGGACTCGTAGACTCAGCGAGCACGCGCAATTTAAGTCCACGAGCCCGAAAGTCCGCATGAAGTGCGCCATTTGGGACAGGGCCGAACCATTGAAAATAGTTGGCAACACTGGCGTCTTAATTAGTGAGTCATACAAAAGATTCGTTAAAAACGCCGCGCTGCTGTAGCTTTCCTTTGGAACTATTTTAGTCTGTAAAACAGTTAATATAGTTTGTGTCTAAAATGTAAGTAACTTAATAATAAATATTAACTACGCTACTTGTTTATTGAACAATAAATTAAATGTAACATTTTCAATCGTGATAATATTCAGCAAAACAGCTCCCTTAGTTGTGTTATGTTAAACTAAATCATATGTTATAAATAAAAAACAACCATTAGAATTTTTACCTCAGTACATTTCTTCTGTGAGTTTTCTGTGTGCACTCATTTGTTTTGATTTCTCCACGAATGTAACGTTAGACGGGCGCTACCGCTTACATTTGCTAGCAGTTCAATACTAAGTTAACGAAGAAAAACAGATTTACAGATGAAACTGACCTGCACTTGAAGCCCTGAACAGGTCAGTGATTTTTGCAACATTTTGCTGCTTCTTGGAGTGCTTTCTTTTTTTTTTGTCCTTTCCCTCTCTGCTCCACCTGGCCGTTTTCTCTCCATCATCGAGTGCTGCTCGCATTTTCTGTTTAACCGTTTGGTTTGTCTGAGGCGTAAAGTCGAATCGTAGCCTTGCCAGTCAAGACTAACAGATTCATGATTGTTTTTTTTTTTTATTGTTATTAATATTAATAATAATTTTATTGAATGACGAATTCAAAAATGATCACTGGTAAAGGTAGTAATATAAAATAATAATAATAATAATTTAAAAAAATAAAATAAACGCTGGCTGGCAGCAGGCCAACTTAGTCGCCAGGCAAGCGGGAACTGTCCCGGTGCTCCCGATGGCCAGTCCGGGCCTGGACCCCACTGTTGCCAGCAACCAAAGCTTGAGTTCACGAAAATTAAAGGACACCAAAAAAGACAAAACAAGTCTTTAAAGACAGAGTATTTGAATGTTTATGGACTGTCAAGCCCTATTAACTTCTATTGTTAGCGCCTTACTGTAACTATGATTTTTAATTTTTGTTTAATAAATGAGGGATGAGTCAAAACTATTTTGTGGTAATCAACATTATGCCACAAATGCTGCTAATTAAGCTTAACTTGTATTGAACCCAGAATGAAGAGGTATTCATTCTTGGAGTGTCCCGCATTCTTCACAATCTTGAAATATATTTGATTTTAATTAGTTGTCAATATACTGAAATTCTTTACACCTCTTGTTACATTCAAACTATATATTTTATATAGGTTTATATATATTTTATATACTTTAGGTCTTAGGTGCGGTAACCAATTTTTCGACCGTCTGTTTATGTTTATGTCCAAATGATCTATAACCAAAATGCATTTTAGGGAAAGGTTAGCTTTTCTTTGAATACACCATATTCAATGTCAGTTTGCTATTTTGCATGTACATTTTGAGGTCGATACGATATTTGTAATAGCAGTGCCAATGTTATGGGATCGATTCCCAGGGAATACACTTAGACAGATTGTATACACAGAATTAATTAATTCAGTCTCTTTTTTGGTGTTTACCAAATGCATAAATGTAAACATGGAAATGCACACATTTATTCAGTATACATAGCATTTCAATTTTTATTTAAATGTAGGTATTGCCAGTTTTCCTGTTTGGAGTCTGCTTTGCATGGCATTCTTATATTAACATATTCTCAAGGAATGAAATATTCCACCACATCAAATCTCTTCCAGATTTTCAAGCTCTCATTATGTACCTCTCACGCTGTCCTTCTTGGTTCGTTTTTTCAATCCATACTGCTATGCCTACACTTATTTTGTTCCTAGAACACATTTAAAAATAAAATATTTTAGCGCATAGTGCCCAGTGCACTTCCATTTACATGTTACATAAGGAACACCTCTTGATCTTTTGCCTTCAGCAACCAGTGATTACATCCCTCCTACCTTTTCTATCGCTCACCCACAATCTGTACCACACTGCACATTGAACACAAAAATAATGATTTATTACATCTTTATTCATGTTTTTCAAAGATAATATGAGAACAGAATGTGATCCTTTCATCCAGTGTGTTTTACCTGATGAACCTTAATTTCAAAGCATCAACCGTGCAGATCATTTTTCAAATCTTCAGCAAATTGACCAGAATGAAAACAGCAAATGTTCTAATCTATGATTCACTCACTCAGTGCTGCTCCTCCTACACATGTGCCCTGGCTTAGCCTCAAACACACACAGATATGCTTTCAGCCCTGTTCCTCCTCTACATCAAAATATTGGTGTTGAATTTGCATTTAGGTGGCAAACATGATGCAGAAGTGTATTTTGAATTTAAGGAAACTTTAATTTAAAAGAAATTAATATGCTGTAAGTGTACTTATCAATACATTTCATATTTAAATGAATTACCCATAATGTTTTCGTACACACAATGGGAGATTTCATGATACAACCAAATTTGCCTTGAAATTTGTATTTAATTATATATAATTTAATTAATGAACCTTTTTCAGTTCCTGTGAATCCAATTCAATATCCTATGGGGCGTGACCAAATAAATGAATTTTGTTTTACTAATTAATATAAAAAGAGAAAATTCTTAGTCAACACATAATACACAATTCTGAGAGAAACAGGATATTCTATGGGGAAAAAAAATTAAGACAGGAATTTATTTTATCCATTGGGACTTTATTGGAACATGAAAAGTGGGCGTGCCAAACTGAATGTGAGCTTTCTAAAAAGAAAGGGCTAAATAACTACTTTGCTATTGGGTAACTTTATCCAATAGCCTGCATAGACAGACAGATAGCAAAATTACGTACCAGCTGGCTACCGTTAAACTCACCCCCCCTAAACCTTACTCCCATCCGGGTCACGGCACCAGTGTCCTAAACGACCTGCTCCGAGCGGGATTTAAACCGGGGATCCCCAGCATGGGATCATGGGCATTTTGACACGCTAACATGGAGGCTACAAAGCCATGGCCTCTAGCCTTGGTCGCTAATGCGTCTCTTGAATCCAGGAGAGTGAGGTTTACACACTGCAAAACTATCACGTACCAGCTGGCTACTGTTACATACGCGAACATTAGTTAATGCATTATGAACTAATATGAACAAACAATGAAAAATAGTATTTTGAAACATTTACATTAACCAAGCTTAACAAATTGTATATATAAAAAAAAGTTGTTCACGCATGACACATCATGCATTAACTAACATCAATGAATAGAACTTCATTGTAAAGTGTTTCCATTTTGACTTTAAATTCAGAATTTTTCCCAACCCTGATAGCAATGCATTATTTAAAATAAAATAAAATAAAATAAAAACATTTTGGATCTTTTGTAGAAGCACATGAAAGCACATAATCTGCAGAATATGTCTCAAGGGTTGCTGCAGGATAGTCAGTGCAAGACACAAAAAGATTCAGGTTGAACCCCAGGAACCACAGTGACCTTGTTGATGCACATTATGTGTAACAGATGGAGGTGAACAAAATGAGCATGATGTAGGTTAGTGAGGAACAACAATGTGTGGCACCAAAATCCTATGCCCCTTAGTAGCACAGACACCAGTATGTAGTGTTGGCTGACACTCGACCCACTTATGTATTATCATGGCACACAATGCATTCAGTTTGGCCTCATTTACAATGAACTAATTAATTTAACTAAAAATAGCCCCTTTGGCCCCTACATCACCACCAGAATTTCAGGCTCCTTCACTCTGCTCCCAAATAATTCACATGAGAAATCATATACAGTATATATAGGCCATGAGACAGATGGAGGGATGGAAAGGAGGCTAAGGAGGGGTGGAGCTGCAAAAAATCAAACAGCATGCAGAATAAACAGCTAAGAATGACAAAAACATTGACTTTGATCCTCCACTTTTATTGGCAGCCCAGGCAGTGTTTATAATGCATATCCTTTGTAACATGTTAACAGGTGAAAATGGTCCCTGATAATTACAATTTTGCTTTTAATGAGCTAAACACACGCTTTCACTGCATATTAAGCATTATTTGTGTGGTAAATTGTGATTTTTATTGACAAGGTCCTTATTTCTACACTAGTCATTCAGTTCTTTGTCTATCACAGTTGATTCTTCAGAAATTAATCTTGTACAAACAAAATGAACTATTGTTATATATAGAGCACACAGCATATAGCAAATAGATATCTATTATTGACATAATAGTGTTGCAGTGTGCAATAGATTTTTAGCTTCTAAGCTTGACATCTGATGAAAGTCACATTGTATCCTCAATTACATATTAACAGCCAGACCTATCAGTTAATATAAATACATATTGTTTAACAGAATATTTAAATCCTATACATAACTCAATAAAGCTCTCCACCATGTCATAAACTTTGAAAGAGAAAAGAGAGACCTTAACTGTGCTTTAGAAATTGCTTTGAACACTATTAAGAAAACAACACAATTTGTATTGTGAATCCCTAGATGACTAGTGGATGCTAGCATTGTCACTATTTGGAAATAATATTTACATTATTCAATAATTAGAAAGACAGAAAAACAAAAAACATAAACTACCTGTATATAATATTTAGAATGATTAAATGGGCATATTTGAATATATTAGGGTTGTCAGTGCAGAAATAAGTGTTAGGATACAGACTTCACCTCAGTGTTTCATTGCCCCTTGTGTGTCCTGTTTGGACACCTCTTCCAGCTCTGATCTCTCCTGTCCAACAATAGTAGACAACTCCCCATGTTGGCAGGAAATCTGCTGAGCTTGGTTGCCATGGAGCAATTTGTCTGTATCTGATTGGTCCTCACCGAATAGCTCCTGCAACACCCCCTGCTCTAGCTCCTCCCAATGGTCCCATGCAGACTTGGAAGCGTTTGGCTCTGTTTCAGAATCAGTCAGGTCTGTGTCCCAATCGCTATCTTCTCCTACTGCAGAGCCTATAACAAAGTCTGCCTTAGAACCACTGTCCTCCGATTCAGAATCTTTTGAGTCACCATATAATGAATGCCCCTCTGTGACCAGCAAGTGGCAATCAGGAGCAGCCAGGTAAACAAAACTGTCAGTAGACAGGAAGTCACATTCATCAGGGTAACGGCAAGGTTTGGTAAAGGACATAGGAGGTGATGGCTCCTCCAGTGCAGTTTTAGTCACACCTTCTTGTGTGGATGTGGGCAGTGAGACTGCCAGGTAGACAAAACTATCAGTGGCAACAAATGGATCCATGTCACTCTTGCCTAATACAGTCTTTTTAACTTCATGTTTGGAGGGGGACAGTGGTAAAGGCACATCAGTTTTTGATGTGTTCACAGTGTTGTGAATCTCTTGGGTTAGAGATCCTTTGTCCACAGCGATCAAGCGTTCTTGCATTTCTGCAGCTTTGGTTGTAATCTCTTCACAAAATGATTGCCTTAGTAGCTCTATGTTATTAGCTCTCAGTCCAGAGGGTTCTTTTTGGTCCAAAGTTGCCTTTGGGGCTGGAAAGCATGTCCCAGACTTTCTGTGAATGCTTTTTCCCTCTTCCCCTTGGCTAAGGGATGAAATACTTCCAAAAACTACATCTGACATAGGTCTGTCATTGTCAGAGGTGATGTCCTCTCTACTGGTTTGGCTGGGATTTGACATGTATACACCACTTGAGTCTGACTCCAGCGTCAGATTGGAGTCTGGTGATTCGCTGTGGCTATATTTGTTTCCCATTTGAGCATAAATGGTGTCAAGATCTAAGCTGGTTGGAATTGTGGCTTTAGCAAGCTTGTAGCCTCCTAGCTGAGTCACAACAACATTCTTTCTTTCACATATTTGCAAATGGGATGCAAATTGTGGTTCTTCATCGTCTTGGCTTTCTGTAACCTCTCTGTTCATTCTCTCAATCTCCAAGAGATCTTCAGCACCCAATTCAGAGCTTGTGCCTGATGGAGCTTGTGAGCCACCAAACCCTGAAGGAGGATGTAAAAGAGGCCAGCGCCTTAGTGAGCTAACATTTTGTGAATCACTCCACGTTTCATCCCAAAGATTGTTAACCATCTCCAACACAGCCTCCCAGTTCTCTTCTTCACCTTCAGGATTGGTATTTTCATCAATGCCTGCCTTGGCACTCTCCTTTATTAGCACCATTTTGCTCTCCCCTTCTAAAGCTTCCTTCATCTTGTTGTCATTTTTGGATGCTCCAGCTTTACCTTCCTCTTGCTCCCACAACATCTTCCATTCTTGAAGTGAGCACTCTTTTAATTCTCTGGTTAATGTAGACTTACCTAGCTGTCCATCTACATTTCCTTGGTGTTCAGGAAATGGTGAAAGGCGAGGGATAGTCTTTTTGTCTGAGACACTTCGTATTAGCATAGAGGGAAGTGGAGGAAGAATTGGGAGATTGTGGACTGCACCACCTTGTCTTACTGTCCTCCTCCTTCCGATCAGTCGTCGTGGCCAGGTGGATTCCATTGGAGAAGGAGAGACAGCAGCAGGTCTTTTTGATGTTTGGGAGCGCAGAAGGGGAGTAGTGTCATTTTCAGGTTCTGGGGTGGTGGATGGCTGTACTTTCTCTGGCTCAGTGTTCTTAGGTTTAAAAGTCAGGAACAGCTGATCTTTTTGCATGTTCCCATCATCCCTCATGTCCTGCTCTTGGTCATCTTGCCCACCCATAAGGGCACTGACTGATAATTCCAACAAAGGTGGTCTTGGTGAAGAGGGTTGGGTGGGTAAAGACTGTCTGTGGAATTGTTGATGGTAGGGCAAGGGGGAAGGGGAAAAGAACACAGAAGGTGTATGTGTGCCAGTAGAGAAAGGTGATGCAGAGAAGGGTGAGATCTGTGGGGAGATTAAGCTGTTTGGAAAGAAAGCAACTCCTGGGTTTAAATAGTTATTTTCTGCTGGGGAGAGTTCCAATACTTCAGGGTACTTTGGCGGAGACAGGACTTTCCAAGAGTGGCGGCAGAGGTTGTCCTTCTTGCAGCTGTCCTGGAGATGATGCCGTTTGTTCATGGATCCACTTGGTGCTGAGCTGCAGGACACGCTGGGGGACGCTGACCTCACAAACCCTCTTGGCGACCTACTAAGCTCATCATTTGCCAGTTTTAAAGAGTCAAAAATGAACCGCTCATCCAATTTTCTGCCACTGGTGACCAGTACAGAAGACCTTGTGTCAAACATGTCTCCACCTGCTCCCAGGGAGCCATTACTGGAGAAGTCAGTTTCTCGACCCCTTCTCGAACCCAGAGTGCTGTGAGCAGAACTGTGGTCGATCTGTTCATTGATGCACATTGTGTCATAGATGGAGCGTTGAGGGATGTACCCATCCTCATTGTAGCCCTCTCTTTCATCTCCTTTAATTGAACAACAAGGGCTCTTCCGTAAGCAGCCTGGCCGGCTTAATGGCTTTCCCATTGTGTCACTCCTTGACAATGGCCTCCTAAAACCTCCAATTCAATCCTCCAGAAGTCAATCGTGTGACATTGCCAGAGCATGTGTATGTGGGTCTTCTTGGCAGTTATTGAATACAGACGTTTGTTTTACATAAAATCCCAAAACTTTTCTTAAAACTGGTCTTCTGATATGACTAGCAGAAAGATGAATATTTTTTCAAAAAAATGCTTCTATCTCCACTTGAGATTAAAGTAATGTAAAAATTAAACAAGCCACCTTGAAATTTGTCTCTCAACAGCAAGTGGAAAGGAAGCAACTTTTAGTCAGAAAACATTACACAGCCTTGTAAGTAGAGTAGCTTTTACTTAGCTTAAAAAACTGGCATAAAAAGCTGTATCTCCTCAGTTTGATTCTAAAATTAGAGCACTTCTGCCCTTGAGACAAGATCTTACACTTTAAAAACAAACAGTTAAATGGCAAAAACTCACTCTTCCTCCTCATTTAAACATAACATGACAATTCTCCATGGTCTCTTCACATTGCTTCTTCATGTTGGTAAGCATTGACGTAACTCTAGCAATCATAGCACTGCAGGCATGACAGATGGACAGTCCATGTCCCTTGTGTCCTGGTAGTCCAGGTGTGAAAAGTGTCCAGGATCCAGTCTGTATTCCATCATTATCTATCAGCTCTCAGAATCTTGTGCTTCCTCACACAGAAACACTGTTGGTTTGATAAATAGCCTCTTATTTCAGCACCATCGGCAGCTCTCTCTCTCTCCCACCTCTCTCTTACTGCCTCACTATCACTCTCTCAGCTCTCCCTCCCCTGAGTTTTGAGGCTGCTTCAGGGCTTTAGCAATTATTAGGAGCTTTAGACTTTTTGCCTCACTCATTTCAGCCTTTTTTTTTTTCATCTCAATTTGATTGCACCACTAATAAAATGGCTTAGATTTTCATAAAACAACATCCCCATTTGCCTATATCCTTTTCTTATTGGTTTGTAAAAAGACCTTATTTAAACAAGAAGCACATTAGGCCAAATGCATAAGATAAGAAAAGCAAGTATGACATTTATGCTGTCATTTTATGATTGTAAAATAAAACTAGATGAAACCAGTCATGTACTGCCAGATTGTCTTTGTTGTACTTCTCTCTGTCTCCCACACACTCCCCTCATTCTTGAACCCTCTCGAATCACACCTCATCTGCCCGGAGCACGCCTACACACTTTTTTGAACAGGCAACATAAACGTGATCTGTCCTTTAGATACGCTATCCTTCAGTCCGTCATGACAGATTGTACATGTGCAAAACAATGGTGGGAGATGTGGCGATCAGACAAACGTTTGCCCTTTAAGTATCGTAGATAAAAATAGTCCTGCTGGCCATTTTAACCCCCCATGAAAGCTTGGCAATGCTGAAAGTCACTGCAGACTAAATTAGGGGTCCTGATATGGGACATTGTTAAGTTAAACAATAATCCCTTTACTTAAGGCTGACACATGTATACAAGTGATTTTCATATCTGAATTGTGTGGCTCTTGACAGCAGCAGCACATTCAGAATCCAGTGTGAAGCACAAGCAACAGCTCTTGTCTCTGTTACCATGGCAGCGAATGACAATTGGCTTAACATCGTAGGCTGGCGCTGCATCTATCTGTGCAAATATCAGCATAATCATGTGGCTAAACACTGCTTAGTTGATTCACCATTGTTGCCTTGACAAGGTCCTGTCACTTGAACTAACAAAGCAGGACTGCCCTCTGTTGACTGAGACACAACATTTTGACTCAAAAGTATCAGATTAATAAACATTGCTTTAAATATTATTTTCTAGAGGCAATGATATCTAAATAAGTCAGCAAAGCAAGATCTTGATTATTGGGACAAGAACTATTTTAAAGTCAACATGAAATCAAAATTGACCCTATTTACTTTCTAAATATGATTTATTGGTGCACATTATTCCAAAGAAAAACTGGTATCCGTAACCTTTCATCAAAATGTAAGAGTTATTAAGCCCTATTATTTTTCAACAAACTGTCATATGAGAACACACTTCACAATCCAATCCATTCCCAATGCATAAAGACAAGTATTGCCAAGCATTCTTCTCATTGAATATCCTGTTTCATTCAGAAAATGTCACTGAAATGAAACTTCAATTGCCTGTTTCATGTTGACTTGAACTATGGGGGTCGGTTGCTAGTAGCAGTTCCTACGTGATTGCTGCATCCAACTCTATCAGACGGCAGATTATGTGACCTTCACTTTCTGCTTAAGTGAAGCAGGTTTTGTGCTGCTAACAGAAAACATGTTAAAGCAATAATTCACACAAAAATGAAAATCCTTTCATAATTTACTCATCCTCATGTCATTCCAAACCCATATGAGTTTTTTTTACAACTAAACACAACGCAAGTACTCATGAACATGCAAGCCACTGTGAACAAGCTTTTCTCATAACGCTCATTGACGTGCAATGGGCAAAATTACTCAAATTTCAGGTTGTTTCTCACCAAAATGTATTGTATGCATTAAGAAGACCTGGAACATGATGTACGAGTCACATTAACTACTTTTATAATATTTTTGCTTCCGTTTTCAAGCTTTAAAATGAGGCACTATCCACTGCCGTTGTAATGAAAAGAAGGACCGATATTTCCATTTTGCATGTTTAGAATGACATGAGGGCAGGTAAATTACAGAATAAAAATTTTTGGTTGAACTATCCATTTAAAAAGGCCAACATTTACAAACTTAACCGAAAGAAAAACAAAGTCATACATCTGAGAATTCATATATTTTCCAAAGGTCACAAACAATGACAAAGAAGAATGTTTAAACATAAAAAGATTCTGCTATATAATTCAGAATACTGAGAAACAACGTCTACTGCAATGTGTCTACTATGATGCAATCTAAATAAAAACCAAAAATGTTCCTCTTCATTTTTCCATCTTACACTGGTCTTTAACAATAATGACATAGAGAAGATGACTTGAGGAATGTCTGGTGAGTGTGTCCACATGGAGAAGAGGAAGTCTACAACAGTAACAGTCTCAAATTAAACGGTCATAACTTGCTCTGCCTCCCATTCCATTAGAATAAAAGCAGATGCCATTAAATGTCTCATGATTGGCTTTTCTGTGTATCGTTTGCTTCATTCAATTTCAGTCTCATGACTGGTTTTTCTTTGCTCCTTTTGAAGTCTGGGGAGATCCATGATTTGTTCTTTTTTAAAAGCAAATGTCCCTCTTCCAATGAGCGGTTTTTGGGTTCTCATTAAGAACTCTCTTCTGACGAGTCCTGGGACTTTTGCTGCTTAGAGTCCAGGTGAATGTCCCTTACAGCTTTGATGCGTGTGAGCATCCTCTCCATCATGGAACTGTCCAATGGCTCGGCTGAGTACCACACAGGACTGCTGGGGTTGCAGGAACTCTCAGGCTGCAGGTAGAACAGGTCTTGACGCTGCTTGACAGAGTTTGAGCTGTGGAAGTAAAAGAGAATGAATATTACACGTCTCAGTGATGTCTCAATATTAAAAGTGCCAGCATAAAGATTAAATAAGAGACCCGTTCCCTCTAAGAGCAGTTTGAATTAAGCATATTTCTGTGTGAAGCTGAGAGGCATCATTCAACGACATGCACTGTAATTCAAATTCAATTTCAAAACATTCATTAAAAACAACATTTTTCAAATAATAAATCCCACCTAAAACTGGACAAAGAAACAATTATATAAAATGTCAAGTCGAGAGTGTTTTTTTTCTTCATGTTTTGATGTATTTTCTATTGAAACACGAAGTCTGGGTTAGGGCTGGGTGATGGACAATGCAATCGGATATTGACGATATTTTACAAAGATCACGATTGTGACAGTCAATTGACAGACAATGATCGACAATATTGGGAAATGGCAAAAAGATGGATCTGGGAAGTCTGCTAACATATTAAACAGTAGCCCAGGGTGTAAAACTAGCACCCGCCACGCGCCAAATTCGCAGAGACTGAATCCGGTTCGCAAGCTCCTCGTCCAAATGCATTTCATGCCCAGGTAATGTTGCTCATCTACCAGCAACAGGCGGGTGATCTGTAAGACGTCTCGGAGTGACACATGATAAAGAAAAGCTGTTAGTCAGAAAGACTCGGGCTTAAAAAAACACAATTATATTTTTAAGAACAGACACATTTTTTTTGTCATTGCTCTTGTCTGATTTGCTGTTTGTTCAGAGGCGTGCAGCATGAGCTTGTCTTGTGGAACACACACACGTAGGCGTGCAGTGTGAGAGCCTGTCTTATGGAACAGGCTAATATAACAGTTTCAATCATCTGGAAACTGTTTGCAAGAATAATGTGGTCTATGAGAAAGCTGCAAATGCAGATCATCTCAGGAGGTGCTGTGAGTTTAGTTCGCTTTGTTTCCACGGACCAGTTTGTGGTTAGCTTGCATTGTGAATGCAACTCTGCAGGTTCAGTAATATATATCTTTGTATTAAAGAAACAAAGACAAAGTAATTAAATCATAAATACAAAACATGTTCACTTTGAACCTAAAATGAGTTCTCTTTTAATTCCATTTTTAGTTTAAAGTGCAATTTTAATTTAGAAATGTCTTTTGTTTAGGTTTTTCTTGTTTCAATAAAGGAATTAAAATTTGAAAGCAAAATCAATTAAGCAAAA
This sequence comes from Xyrauchen texanus, assembly GCF_025860055.1. NCBI lineage: Eukaryota > Metazoa > Chordata > Actinopteri > Cypriniformes > Catostomidae > Xyrauchen > Xyrauchen texanus. The sequence goes on from NC_068297.1 coordinate 7,893,327, forward strand.
ATATTCACCGACCCTCAGCAGGGGGGGGTCGACAAAATAATACTGCAATATTTTTTATGGCGATTAACGGCAAAATAATTTTTACATATAACCCGGCCCTAGTCTGAGTATGACATATTGAAAGGCTTGTATCTTAAAAAAAAACAAAAAACAAGACAATTGCCCTTAACTCTTTCCCCGCCAGCGTTTTTAAAAAAAAGTTGCCAGCCACCGCCAGGGTTTTTGACGATTTTCGCTAAATTTTAATGGCCCGCAGAATATTTTCTTCCATGAATATATGAAGATGCTATATATCAAAATAAAGATCTGAGCCTCTGCTTTTAGGCAAAAAAAACTATTTTATTTTATCTTTATTTGTTCTTTTTTTATTGCCACTTGAACAGAGGTAGGTTTAGTCAAAAACAACATTTCGGACAAAAAGCTGAGAAAAAGGCATTTTTATCAAACAAGTGCTTTAGTATTAGTATGGTGTTCCACTTCTTCACGTTTGAGACGATCGCAGTCTGTTTCTTTGATCAAAGAGTTGCGTACTCTTTCAAAACATGCGCGCGGGTCTTCCTTACCGTATACCACCTAAAACACGGATACCCGGAAAATTCCGTGTTTGGCGGGGAAGCGTTTTTTCATAAAACCCGGAAAATTCCGTGTTTGGCGGGGAAAGAGTTAATGTTGATCACAGCAATGAACCATAATTTGCTAATTGCTAGTCGGTTGCAGGAGGTATTTGGGAAAGCGTCATTCTAGAGAACATTTGATTGACTCCTTTTGCACTGCACTGATGTTTGTCCAATCAAATGTTTGGTCTTTTTTCCCCCAGAAGAGTAAACTGTACATTTTTAATTGCATAAATCAGCTAAAATCGATTTTGTCTACTTTTATGAATACACTAGCATTTAGATACATGCAAAACTAATACAAATGGACTAAAAGCCAGAAAACTTTATTTTATGGGGTCTTCAAAATAAAATTGTCTCCCAGCTTGGTTGCCATGTCACAGCCTCATTTCTGCTCACCATTTAGAGAGATAGAACTCGTACAGTCGAACGGGACAGCGCAAGGGGTTCTCAGAGTTCTCAAGCATCTCCATAAATTCATCATCCACTGTTTCTTCTTCTCTCCTCCTTTTAACCGGTGCTGGATTTTCATTAGAAAACAAAATGCACTAAATATTATGAGCACAGATGAATACTCACTGTAATAACCCTAAAATAACAAAAGTGTCCATTTACCTTTCTTTTCCATGCCTTCATCCTTGCTAGGTAGTTTGAACTTAAGATAAGAGGTCTTGCCCTTTTTGATCATTTTTGAGCAGTTGGTGACATTAGAGAATGCAAGGTGTTGATGCTCCTCAACCGTTTTGAGGTTGAGCAGTTTAGCTCCAAAAAACAGCAGTGTGTTAAGCAGAACAATAGGAGATAGGGCACCCAATTGCTTGCACTCCCAAAGGTACTCCTCCTCAACCCTTGAGTGTATATACCCTGAGTATAAAACAAAATATGTCATGGTCACCTTAAAGGGAATGGAAGATAGAAAGTCATATGGGTACATGAGAATTTGTTAATTTCTTTTTTAAAAGGGTGTCAAAAAGAAGACATAACAGGTGTGTTTGAAAAGGATATGTACCCCCAGGTGACAAAGTATTTCCCCAGTCTTTCAGCAGTGTGGTGATCTCTGTAGTGAACTGATTGTAGAGGGAATCTGTGAAGATATTCTCAAGACGACCATTTTCGAGAAGGCACTAAAAAGTGAACGAAGAGTATGTGACACTAATGAAAATACTGAAACAATGAAAATTAAATACATAAAAAGAATCAAACTTGTCAAACTAAGTATGTTAACAGGTATCAATAACATTTGTCAGAGGCATAGGTACAAAAAGGTGTAGTTTGTGGAATGGGTTGATTCCCTTTCACAAAGTACTGAGGGGCAGTTTGGGTTAGGGATGTACACAACTACATATTTTTTTTAACTCGACTTAAGCATACTAAGGCCACGTCCACACCAATCCGTTTTAGATTAAAAATCCCATGAATTTTGCTTCACTGAGAAAGGAGCTTTTCAAAAACGGACTCAATAACCGCATACTTTGGAAAAAGTTTGTTAAGAAGCTGACGGAACATGGTTGTCTCTAGAAACGTGTTTTAAAAAGTTATTTTTCTAACTTGACAGTATCTAAAAAGTGTGGCACTTCCACGTGAGACGCTTATGCCGAGTTTACACTACATGATTTTTAGCCTGATTTTCGCTCGCCAACAAAAGCCTGAAATTGTAGGCAAATCGGAGCTCGCTGTGAGCGACAAACGCAATGTGTGAACTATCAAAGACGCGATTTGAGAGAAGCGCCGACGCGTCACCGACGCAAGCAGATATCTAGGATGTTAAATATCTGGACCTGTCTGCAATTCCAAATCGCGCAATGTGAAAAGTGTTTTGACAGAATACAGCTGCAGCGTTGACCAACAGCCAATGAGAGAGCAAGAATAGGGGCACGGGAAGGTTCAGTGGGAGGAGTCCTGACGTACCTGCAACAGAACATCAACTAGCATGGCTGCGGTATCAAGAAAGTCTCATTGGACTGAAGAAATGGAGGAAATATTTGTGGAACATTGGCAGGAGTACCAGCGCCTATTTGATGTTTCATCTGAACTGTACCACAACCGGGTGGAGTAAGAAGTGTTGGAGAGAAATTGCCAATTTTCTTGGACAGTGAGGTAAGCAAATAGATCGATTTTTCAGTAGGAACTAAATTTTCATATTACAACCAATAAAATATATGATTAAAAACATACACATCATATTCTGAAATGCATTACATATGATCAGGCATGTTTTCGTATCTCGTATCACTTCTCGCATGTACTCCATTGTGAAACGTAATTTGGAGTCCAGGCAGAGTCATCGGGGATTCGTCAATAGTGAAATGTTTTGTAATGTGTTCACCACTGTAGCCAATTTGTCGTGTAATTTGAAAACGCCACAACTTCCATGACAAGACAGTCAGATGTGTAATGGGAACGGGACCACGATCCGACGTCTTTGAAAATTGTGTAGTATGTAGGAGGCATTAAATAACACCAAGATGCATCGAAAACAAACAACATCCACACCCAAATCTTTTGCACACATGCATACATACATACTATTTTGTTTTTCATCTTTCCCCTAAAGATTATCTGTTTTGAAACATTATTGTTCTATATGTTCTAACATATACCCGTCTTTCCACTACATGTACCTCCAATCTGTTTGATTTAGAATAAAAATAAAATTGTCCTCCGAAGAGGGGGGTGGAAGGCGGGCCAAAAAAAGACATCCATCTACTGCATATTAACATAGAAAAAAAAATGAAAAATTGTGCAAACGCATTCAGTGTGAACGGCCCATGAGGATAGTTTTAGGATCATCGGACCCCATGCTAAACATAACCAAATGGCCAAAGATTTCCAATTGTATGTGAATGGCTGTAGTGGTAGTGCTTTAAAGAGGATGAATTTTAAGATACAACTTCTCTAGAATATATCTTTTATATAATAGAAAACCACACAATTAACAAAAAATCAGGCTTGATTTAAGGAAGAGTAATTTAATTTTAACCTGCTGAATTCCCAGGCACAGGTAGTAGATGCTATCTGGTTCGTAAGCTTCGCCGTTTGGCCTGCGGACCTCTTTGATGAAACAACACAGACCGTAACTGAGCTCTGCAGAGCTGCACTGTAACACATCCTTCTTTATAGTCATGGGGCATGCTGAAAAACACACAGTGGGAGAGGAGAAAGCTGCTAAGACACATGGTGGGTCAATGCAAAATCAACACTCCGACTGTGAGAGCGACCTTTAAAGATGACACATTTGTCTCAGAGTGAGTCAAGGACACAGGATTGTATGTTCTGACCAATAAGTGTAAACTTACAGGACTCTTGGTCATCCTCACTGTCTGTTTGTCCTGTTCTCTTCTGCACCCAGCTGGCCCAGGCTTCAACTCCATACATTTGGTTCAGCTTTTTGCTGGAGGAACTGAGCCAAACAGCGCCAGAGGTATCTGCTGCAGATCGCTTACGACCCTGCAAGACACAAAAATATAATTTTCATCACTATACAAGCAAAGTCCAAGACATTAAAATGGGAGTGTGCAATTTCTTTAATTCAAACAGATTGTCCTAATACTACACCATCTTGTATTGTTTGGACAAACAGATAGTCCCGACCCAAACTCATACCATTGGTTGAGCTTTATGTACGCCATGTCTGAAAATACGATCAGAGAAGACATTGAGAAACAGTAGTGTGACTGTGAAAGGCCTCTTCCACACTCTTCATTTGAAAACTCATTCTTTCATTGTTTTCAGAAGTATGCGGTTAAGGAGACCATTTTGGAAAGTCTCCATTTTTAGTGGTGGAAAATATAGTTCCAGTGTTGATGAGGTGTGTAAATGAAGCAAAATCAATGTTTTTCTGTGGGTGTGGCTTAAATTACTTCTTATAAAGCCATACCCAAACACAATTATTTTCACCTTCTCATTTATTCAGCCAAGACATAAAAAAAGCAATTCAATAACCAATGATCAGCTTGTTGGTGCTCCAACCCCCCAAGAAAACAAGCTTGAATTTACATAATGCATTACTGAATCCCACTAATACAATAAAAAGGTCAATTTCAGGTATACTCAACCATGCTATACCATGATGAAAACACAAAAATTATAAAAGCCAACAACATAATAAATGTATCTAGACAAATAAAAAGGTCAAAAGGATAAATAATAAATAAAATAAAAAAATAATGTAAAGGACAAAGAAAGAAGATTTTTGAGCCAAGTATAATTCTGAAACAAATGCCTGAACTATGCACAGTAATTTCCTGACATACTGTCCAAGTAGAAAGCTAAGCAATAACTTGGTAAACTACAGTAGGCAGACAGTTAAGTATAAAATAGAAAAACATTTGACAAAGATGCCTTTAAGCATCCATTCCCACCCGAACATTAATTTCCTTTTATGGTGACTTTCTTCAACTGCAGCAGCCTCCATGGCAACCACTCCTCCATCTCCTTCACGTTCAGCTTTTTCTGTACCCATATGGCCTGCGCATTCAGTCTGCTTTAATTTTACTGTATGGTGTGGTGTACAAAGTTCTTTTCATAAAAGCCTCAGCCTCAGACTTTAAACAAGTTACAAGGTAGACAGTCCTCTTTGCCAGGTACTCCCTGTAGGGATATGAACTTTTTTTCATGTATCATTAGAGCAAAATATCAATTTTCTTTATTGGACAGATCTTGGGTAATAAATTAGCAATGCCAAAGCAAGACTAATTACTGAGATCTACAGTCTTACAGACAGGGAGATTACCCGCATTATTCCTGTTCTGACTGCTTTGAATGCATTCCTTAGCACAGTTAGAAGAGTTTGATATTCGGTTTTCATCTGTGGATTTAATACTGCAGGAATTTCTCTGGCATGTAGTGAATGGTATTGTCAGACAATTTGTGGTATAATTAACATTGCGACCCAATAAATTCACTACATGATGCATCATGCAATCATCTTCACTGCCATTCAGAATTTGGACAAGAATGGGAATGCGTTAATGTTAGATTTCTGGCCTTGTAGCCCCACATTCATCTGCACCTTTTCTAAACAAGTCAGTGGATCTTATGTGGGTGGTAGTGTTCTGTTGAGCAAACAAATGAGGGTTGTCTGTAGGCACACAATATTAATGATGTTCGGGGCCTGGGTAGCTCAGCAAGTAAAGAAGCTGACTACCACACCTGGAGTCGCAAGTCGAAACCAGGGCGTGCTGAGTGAATCCAGTCAGGCTTCCTATGCAACCAATTGGCCTGGTTGCTAGGGTGGGTACAGTCACATTGGGTTAACCTCCTCAATGTTGCTATAATGTGGATCTCGCTCACAGTGGGAGCGTGGTGAGTTGTGTGTGGATGCCACAGAGAATAGCTTGAAGCCTCCACACGTGCTAGGTCTCCACGGTAATGCGCTCAACAAGCCACGTGATAAGATACGTGGATTGATGGTCTCGGACACGAGGGCAACCGAGATTCATCCTCCGCCAAGCGGATTGAGGCGAGTTACTGAGCCACCACGAGGACTTAGAGCACATTTGGAATATTTTCAGAAAAGAGTTTGCTCTTTTCAATTTGAAGGACCTCCAGGTTATGCTGATAAATTCTTGCAGAGCAGTCAAGGTAAAGCAAGCCCATCTTTCGACCTCTTTAGAAAATGATCAGGAAAATGATCCAATTATCAAATTAACTTCTTAGCTGTGAGAGAGCAGTGAGAGCTCGACTTTGAGCTGGAAACACATCTGGACCTTGAGATCTGGTTAACGAAATATTCCGGATTCAATACAAGCGCAATCGACAGTATTTGTGGCATAATGTTGATTACCACAAAAATATATTTAGACTTTTATTTAGTCCCTCATTAAAAAAATCAACACAATGGGTTCCATTGCTCAGGCACTATGGAAGTTAATGGGCCAATCCCTAAAAGTTTAAATACTCACCATTTCAAAAATATAGCAACAAGACATAAACAATATGCATGCTAGCATGATTTTAGTGTGATAAAAATCAATTACTAACCTTTTCTGTGTAAAGTTATATCCAATTTTACAACTTTGTTGCCATGACAATGTAATGTCAACAAAACCAAAAATGACTTTAAAGATTACAATTTAAAAAAAAAACATTTACAGCTCAAATAATACATGAGTTTTAACAGAAGATGAATGTAAGTGCTTTTGTAAATGATAAGCTTCACATTTCTGCCTTTAAATCCTCCAAAGATAGGTCTCATTTACTTCCATTGTAAGTGCATCACTGTAACATCCATTTTTGCAATTTCTAAAGAAAAGGAGGGATGTCAATAGTTTTTTGTGGACATCAACATTATGCAACAAATGCTGTCGATTGAGTTCAACTTGTATTGAAGCTGTGATAATCCTCTAAGGGCTAGATTATACTGGCAAATAAATGGACTTTTTCAATCTTTCCAGCTCATTTCTGTAGTTGAGGCAACAGTATTGGTTGGCCTTCAACCTTAGCAATAAATGGAGGACTTCTCATGCTCTGTTGAAGTTGTGAACCATATGGCATACAGGTGTCCAATGCATAATTACAGTTGCCCAAAGTTTCGGAACATGAGGGGTGGGAATCTGCAGCTTCATATAGGCACAGGAATCTGATCAGGGCAAAACTGCAGACTGATTTGGTTGAGAGGCTAAAGATTGCCCAGTTGCACCATCTAGACAATTCTCTGACTCAGTATTCTGAAGGCAAGTTCTTACAGGGAATCAATGAGCGTGACAAATTCCTCGACTTGAGTGGCAGCCTCTGAATTATCAGCAATACTGCTCTTTTTCAAACACAATTTCAGCTCCTTGTCATATGGAAAGGTGCCTTGGATTCCCTTGAATACTAATAAAACCCACAAATAACATTTTTGCAACCTCAATGGACAAATTGAATTTTGATTGAGATCCAATTCTTTCAAACTGTAGAGAACACAAATCTGGATATCCTCTCAAGTAATAGTATGCATTTGTTTTTATCTACGATTACATGTCATGAATCCAACACACAGTCATAAGAATACAAAATGACTAATAATATGAACCTGAAGCTCAGCTTATACAGAAACTGGAGCCAGTATTCTATGTTTTTATGAAGATTGAGATTTATTTTGGTCAATAACCTTGTAGAGATTGGTAAAGAACACAGAATTTATGTTGTTTGAAAACTGGCTCATCAAAACCATAAAGAAATCACTTTAAGACAACTAGACTAATTTAAAAACTTCAGCAGCCTGCAGAGGATGATGGAAATGACATCTACACCTGTCTGTTCAAATTTAACAAAGGAAATATGCAAGGACGGATCATCAAGTAGGAGTGGATTTGCACCTGTCTTAGCAAGAACTGAAGAATTTTTCATTTGTTCACAGCCAGCATGAAAGCCTTGTGATTTGTAACTGCTGAATGAATAAGAAAGAACTGTGATTTCTAAATCTTCCAAGCATAAACAATTGTTTTCTTTTGTGTGTATATAATTAAAATGTCAAAACTGTAAACAACCATAATAAACCAATGCAAAAGATCTTTAATCTTAATCATTCAATCTCGATATTTAAATTTGACTGATACAGCAAAATGATCTTATTTGTCCTAAAATAGTTATTTCGAAAAACAATTTGCATTCTTGATTTTTCACAATAAAGGACAAAATGAGTTTTGCTTCACACCAAGTCTGAATAATAAATTTTTGGCCATTTATTGATTCCTAACAATTAATAAATTAAGTAATTCCTGACCATTAAAAGGGTTTTTCAAAATGTTAAAAAAAAATATATATATGTCTATGTTAAGATTTGACATGAAATTACTATTTATCCATATTTGGATTAGACACTATTGATGCACTTCCATCTTTATCACTGATATAAGTTGGGAAATTACCCAAAACACATACTTCAATCATCCAAACTGTGAAAAGATTTGGGCTATCATGATAAATGAACAGAGTTAATATTATGCCAGAAATCTGGTTATTTTCCATTTGTTACATACCCTTTTTCTGGGAGAGTGGCTGTCTCTGCCTTTCCTGCGTCGCTTCAGTGTCAATATCAGTCTGTTCTCCTTAGATGCTCCAGGGTCAGCTGATACTGTGAAATGACAAGCACAATATTATCATTTTGGGGGGATTTTAACATATTATTATATCACTAACTGGCTATTTATGGTCAATACATTTTATATACAATGTTTTTTGGATATCTACAATATTAAAATTAAGTTCAGGGTTCCCACACCTCTTGTCCAATGAATTTAAAGTTGTTCCAAAAACGTTTCTAGTCGATCAGTGTTTTTCCTGGGTCATAAATGGTCTTCAGTGTTGGCTACCATTCACGTTCATCAAACATTTACATTTATGCATTTGGCAGACGCTTTTATCCAAAGCAACTTACTGTGCAATTATTACAGGGACAATCCCCCCGGAGCAACCTGGAGTTAAGTGCCTTGCTCAAGGACACAATGGTGGTGGCTGTGGGGTTAGAACCTGTGACCTGACCAACAGCCCTGTGCTTTAGCCACTATGCCACCACCACTCCACTCAAAAGTTTTTTTTTTTTTTTTTTTACATAATTGCAATTAATATTTAAGATATGTTGTAGCATTTCATGATTGTAATTAATATTATTTATTTCTGATCATCTAGAAACTTCTGAATTCAACTGATTTTGTAGGGGGAAAAAAGTGCTGTAGGAAATTAAACTGCCTTAACCTCTGATTTGGGACTGTAAGTCATTTTTTGTTTGTTTCTAACTGCATAACAGATCTTCTTTTTCCTTTATCAGACTCTTTAATGCTTTAGGAATTATTGTGATTCTAGGTATATCTAAAGCCAAACAGAACAGTTTGATCAATAAATCATCAGTAAACATATTACAAATGTTACACATGTCTTTCTTCATAATTTCTAAAGGTCCAGACTTTAATTCTACATGGTAGCCTACTTGTCCTTGTGTTAACCATAGTTAAGACCATGGATGGCTTCTCAGTGGTTAGTTAGGTCAGTCTTTCTTAAAAAATAAACTGTTTATTTTTCCTGAAAAAAATAATAGCCTAAACACACAAATGCCACAGTTGTAATGAAAGAAATCTATTAAAGTTTACTGTGATAAATGTTGGTAAGGGTGGTGATGTGCAGATTAAAAAGTATTTTAACTGATGCTAGTGCAGGGCAGGTGTTTTCTTTTCCCCTCTTAAGTGCTGTTCAGAATGTAAGTGCAGTAGCTGTTTTAAATGGTTGAGTTGCTCCACAGCGCTCTAAAATAAAAAATTCTCAAATACAATTCAAATGGGTTTGTTATGAGCCATGATACCGAGAGAACTCCAGTTTAATATCGCATGTGATCTGCTCTGGGCTATCCTGTTACCGGAGCTTGCATACTGAGGGAAGTTCGGTTTACACGCAAAAATTTGAAATGCAGGAAAAACCCATTTTATTTAATTCACAAATATTACTGTTGTTATGCATAAAAAAAAGGCATGGAAATTTCTTTAGTGAATATAATTTTTCTAGCTATAATCAGCTCTAAAACACATTACAAGAAAAAAAAATAAATATATATATATATATTCAGAATGGAAATTTCCATGTTTTTTAGATTTGTCATTTCCACGACTTTTCCAGGACTGGAAATCGTAATTTAAAATGTCCATGATATTTACAGGTTTTCCATAACCATGGGAACCCTGCATGTTTTAGGATTTATACCATGATAATATCAATGCTTATGAACATGGAAATCATGTTCCATCGTTTCTATCACATCTATACCAGGCGGTCTGTGAAGAAAGCTCGGAGGATCATCAGAGACTCCAGCCACCCAAGTCATGGGCTGTTCTCACTGCTACCATCAGGCAGGCGGTATTGCAGCATCAGGACCCGCACCAGCCGACTACATGATAGCTTCTTCCCCCAAGCAATCAGACTTTTGAACACTTGATATCTCACGATCAACAATCAGCACTGCACTTTATTAATCGTCATCTTGTATCACACACTGGACTGTCAAATGTATTCTCCCCAATTCAACTACTGTATATATATTTTTATATACCCTTACCCTTATTTTTATTGTATGTGTATTCTATATTGTGTGTATTGTTTACTGTACATTGTATATTGTGTTGTGTAAGTATGTGTACATTTGTTATGTAAATTGTGTTGTGTAAATATGTTGTTTATTGTAATTGGTACTGCTATGTTATTCGGAACTGCAAACAAGACTGTGACAAAGTGATTTGATTTTGATTTTTGATTTTATTACAATGATATCTGATGCTATTACTTTTATGGTACCACTACAAAAAATTTTCTTAAGGTTGTAAAATAAGAAGTATGAAAAATACTTACTTCGGGGAAAATCTTTTTCCAAATCTGGCTGTTCTTGCAACAAAGATGTGGTAGGAGCGGTAGGTGTGGTAGAAGCAGGAGCAGTAGGAGCGGTAGGTCTGGTAGAAGCAGGAGCAGTAGATCTGGTAGAAGCAGCAGTAGTAGATCTGGTAGAAGCAGGAGCAGTAGTAGATCTGGTAGAAGCAGGAGCAGTAGGAGGCGGTAGGAGTGGTAGAAGCAGGAGCAGTAGGTCTGGTAGAAGCAGGAGCAGTAGGAGTGGTAGAAGCAGGAGCAGTAGGAGTAGTAGAGGCAGGAGCAATAGGAGCGGTAGAAGCAGGAGCAGTAGGAGCGGTAGGTCTGGTAGAAGCAGGAGCAGTAGGAGCGGTAGAAGCAGGAGCAGTAGGAGCGGTAGAAGCAGGAGCAGTAGGAGCGGTAGAAGCAGGAGCAGTAGGAGCGGTAGAAGCAGGAGCAGTAGGAGCGGTAGAAGCAGGAGCAGTAGGAGAGGTAGAAGCAGGAGCAGTAGGAGCGGTAGAAGCAGGAGCAGTAGGAGCGGTAGAAGCAGGAGCTGTAGGAGCGGTAGAAGCAGGAGCTGTAGGAGCGGTAGGAGCTAATACCAGCTCCTCTAGTTCTGCTGATGGGACCAATGGCTTTACATTGGCTCCAGAATCCTCATTATCTGCCCAGCTGAAAGGTGTTGATATGGCCTCTGACTCTAGATCTGCACTGTATGTGCTACCCTGGTCTGAACAAAACAATAAATCACAATTTAATTCAAATGTTGCAGTACAAATATAAATAGAAAGTGACATCACAATATAAATTGACCCTTTGCAAAATTGTACTTTCTTGTTTTACTTACTGGTCTCATTGCACGTTCTTCCAAAAAAAATAAATGTTTGTCTATATACAATGGCAAGAAAAAGTATGTAAACCCTTAGGATTTCTGCATTAATTGGTGATAAAATGTGATTTCTTATTCAAAGTCACAAGAATAGACAAACACAATGAGCTTAAGCCAACAACACACAAACAATTATAATCTTCCATGTCTTTATTGAACACATCCATGTGAACCCTTGGATTTAATAACTGGTCAATCCTCCTTTGGTAGCAATAACCTCAACCAAGCATTTCCGATAGCTGCAGATAAGAAGGAATTTTTACCATTATTCCTAACAGAGCTGCTTCAGCTCATATTCTTAGAATGTCTGATGTGAATGGCTCTATTGAGGTCATTTCACAGCATCTCTATTGGATTAAGGTCTGGAGTCTGACTGGGCCACTACAAAAGTGTTTTTTTTAAGACATTCTGTAGTGGATTTACTTCGATGTTTAGGGTCATTGTCCTGTTGCATCACCCAACTTCTACGGAGGGTCAGTTGGCACATAGCCATCCTGACATTATTCTCTAAGATATCTTGATAAAATAGCAAGCGGTCCAGGCCCCAATGCAGCCCCAATTCATGATGCTCCCTCCACTGTTCTGCACCATTGGGATGATGTTTTCATGCTGGTATGCAGTGCACTTTTTAAGCAATACTTAAATAATAATAATACTTGCTGTGTGTTCTTTGCAAAAAATTCTACATTTTTCCAGTAGCGTTGTGGAGCGTCAAGGTGGAGTGTCAAGGCTTTGGCAAACTTCAGGCATGCAGCAATGAATGTTAGAATGATGTTTTCAGTTATGTACAAGAACTTGCACAATTTATCGTATTTTAATTGCGATCACGATTTCTGTCTCTCACTGATATCAGTGAGCTAGCAAACAGAAGTAATCAGTCAGGTAAAGTTGCAAATTGTTGTTCATATTCATTATAGGCTGTGTCTACAGAGGATATACCAAATCACAAGCTCTTTCCTAGTCCATTTTCAACTCTCTCTTCAGAAGTTCGCACCGCAGCTGTTAATTCCATCTCGTGCTTTGATAATGGCTCTCATTTGGAAGGCTGCGTCCTCCGGAGGTCGCATTCGTCGGCTGCATATGTCATCAGAAAAGCGAGTAGGACACTTAGAATGCAGCCTTTGTATTCAACCTTCTTTCACGGGAATTTGGAGGATGCATGAGGTGTATCCTTCGTGGGCACTCACAACCCACAATTCTTTGCTTTAACGGAAATATAAAAAAATATATATTTTTTAAAAGACACCAATTTGCACGTAAATATGAAGTTCAAACGCAAGGAATGTTAATTCCCAAGTTGAAATACCTCAGTAGATGAGTGCAGCGTATATAATATGCATAATTATATTAATATATAATTAAAATAATGTATTACACTAAAAGTACACATGTAAAATCTATTTTCTTTTCTCTTTATATCATTATAACTCTCCTAAGATGTACCTCATACATTCCCTTCCAAATGGACTTTGTTCCCTTCTCACTCAAAACGCTTGCACTTGTTAAAGAGTGGCATGCTGTCATAGCAACCATGTTATGTTCCGTTTCTGTTTGTTTCCGTTTAAACGAGGACGCTCGGTATACTGCAGCCTTCAAAGGACACGTCCTACCTTGCATGCAGCCTTCGAAACGAGATACAGCCAATGTATCTTTTATACAGAACAGCTGTGCTACGAGTTCAGTTCAGTTTGTGCACATCACTTATGTGCGCTAAACAGGTTATTTTAAAGCGCTAGCATTTACCTCAGATGCACATTTGCCTAATTCCAAATATGTTTTGCCATAATAAGTGTGTAAACAAATCTCAAGTAACCACAGGGGTTGTGTGGAGCACAGAGGAGACGAGAGTATTTCTCCATGTATGGAAGGAGTACATAACGCCACACTGTAACATCTGCTGGTAACACACAGAAACAATACTGTCTTCATTCAAAATAAAAGGCTTGATAAAATAATTAGGCTTCATTCAAAATTGACGCTTGAGACAGTAGCCTATATATTACTGTAGGGTATGGGAATATAATAATAATGTTAATAATAATCATTTAAAGAATGGATCTTAAAAGAGGATGCAAGTGTAATCACCCCACAGAGTAACTGTTTCTATTAGCAGTAAAGAATGGGCAAAATATGCTTTAATTTTGGTCAAAAGGAATCATTTACTAGTTTTGCAGTTCTAACAACTTGCTTAACATGAGAGCTAACTGTTTAATGTAATTTTATGTTCTTTTAGAATCAAGATCTAAGTAGTGGCAACAGTACTTATTGATTTATTTTTGTTCAAATTGTTAAGCCCTATATTTACATTTTTGTTTTTTATTATTAATAAATAAGAGAAAAATCGCGGTTATCATTTTCACCATTATCATGCAGCCCTAACAAGAACAATATAATAATTTGTGTATTATTAGATAAAACAGATTGTTTATTCTTTATTGTAAATTAGATGAAGATTAAACCAGATTTTAAGACAAATATATACATAAATGCAAGTAATTCAAAAGGGTTCACATATTTTTTTATTGCCAACGTAACCATTTATCAGCCTCTGATATGACTCTCTCAACCTCTCTCTTTCAGCCACCTGTCTTATGATCCAATATATTCCTGATGCATAAAATAAAATAAATCTCTCATTGAATGTCCTTTTTAATTCAGAACTATGTAAATGTACAGAAGTACAATGGGCTGTGAATGCCATTTAATGACTTTAAAGGTTACTAGCCAATACTACTTCAGCTACTGCCATATTGTGAAACCAAAAATGTTTTTCTTGTCTAATGCAAGTCCATACAAGTCCTGAGTGGATAAGGCGGATGAGCTTAGCAAAGGGTCAAACAGTAACAAAAATGTTATTCACCATGTAAAACAGGCTTGTCTTTCCCCTTTTCCACCTCATCTTCTTCCACAGAGCTCTGAGCAGGCAGACTGGATTTAGTGTCTTTTGATTCAGGAGTGTCTTGAGATCCAGGGATGACCATAGGAACAGGCACCTGCATGCACAACAGCACAAAACAATAAAAGATGACATCGTAATAGAGTCTAAACTTTAGCATAAAATGAATCACATTAGATTATATCATTTCAAAGACATCAAAAGGATACAATAGGACGCACTGGTAAAGGTAGTCCCAGCGGAAATGGTGTGTACTGGGTGTACAGATGCATTGGCACTGGGATGTAGACTGGCATCGGAATGGGCACCGGCACTGGCACCAACCTCACCTTTTCTCCATTTTCTTCAATCACTGCACATGGAGAAAGAAAACCTGTTTCCTTTGTTCATGCATCGTTCGAACTTAATATACACATTACTTCTTGTATAGCATAACTGGTGTATAAGGGGTGGAAGCCGACCTATTCCGGGCAGATTTGGAGGTGCTGGAGGCTCTGGCTCACATTGTACTGCTTGCTCTTCAGTGATGGGTCTGCACATCAGAGCTTTGTTCTTCAACATTCTTCGATATGGACTAGCAGGCACCGCAGCATCAGTTTGTGTGCTGGCCTATTAGAAATACAATTACAATTATTGTATCTGCACTGAATTGAGTCACCTTCATATTATAACTTGCTCCCTACTGGAATACATGTTTGAGATTGGCCAACTGTGCGATTCTTTATTCAAGTATTTTTTACGTACACACAGGTACCTTTATATACTGTATATTACTGGGTACCTAATGCAACACTGATTTTGAGAAGTATGTGCATCAGTACTTACTTCCCCAATGTTTTTTGAGCTGGCATTTGAGGTAGGGAGAGCTCCTGCAAATATAATGTTTAATCAAATTAAATACAACATGCAAATAATTTAAGATATTTTAATTCAAGGACAGAAAACACAAACATATGATATGTGAATACCTGTGAGAGCAGTGTTTCCAGGTAATGTGGAGGCCAGTGACACTACACCACCAATAACAGGCATGTCCTTTGAAAGAGATAGTGGAGCTTGAACTGTAGTGGATGTAGATACGGTCCCTTCAGAGATGAGACCAAAACAAAATAGAAATTCATGAAAAAGTGTTTCCGGTATCAAAAGGATTGCAATCACATTTTTTGACACCTCATATCTCCATCAAAATATCTTCTTTTGGGTTCCACAGAAGAAAGAATGTCATACGAGTTTGAGACAGCGTAAGGGTAGAGTAGATTATGAGTGAATTAACATTTTAGGGTGAACTATTCCTTTAAAAGTTAACTTTGGTAGCTCTACTATATTAATTTAAACAGGATTTTCATATGGAACTATATTATGACATGTACCGTTGCTTGCTGGCTGATGATGTCCGACACTTTTTGAACAGAACAGTAGCAAACAGGACAGATTACAGAAGTGTTGTGTGGTTCCATCCCAGACGAGACTTTCTTTGAGTGAGCCCTGTTTCTTACAGCCATGACACTTGGCCATCTGCAAAAAAGGAATCATGCAAAGGAAAAATTATTACAACTAAGATTTTTCTTAATCATTATCCTGTTTTTAGAGGTGCATAAAACCAATTTCATAACACATAACTATATTTCTCTTTAGGGTGGTATCACATTAAAATGGGTTTATGTACCATTATATAAATGCATAGAAATATATTAGGATTATTGGATATTGGATTGTGCCCAGTGCTTGAAGTGGGCAGGTACTCACCGGTACGCAGAACCTGCACTTCTCTAATTTAGTCAACAGAGTAGCCTACTGGCAGTTTTTCTTGCAAAACACCACTTCTCAGAGTCTCCCGGTACAATGTGATGTTTTTATTTAATGTAATTCAGTGATTCGATGAGGCCCGCCAATAATATTATCTGACCTTCAAAATGATTTTGATAAAATTGCGGTAAATATCCGAGCGCTCTCTTCGCAAAACTCAGCGGTGAGTTTAACATCACAACATGTGCGACAGCAGCGGCCGGCGGTCATCAAGCGTTCTGTGGTCCAGTTAGCTTTTTATTCTCCATTCTTTTCTGTAGTGCTCCTAAAATGATTTTTGACGTGTAACTGAACTTGCCAATGCATAAATCCTCACGGTGTTTGGTTCTACATAACAGATGTGTCAGCGTTCACAATCCTGAACATCGTCATATCAGTTTGTTCACCGTTCCTAGTGATTATCTGCAAAAGTATCGGGCTCATGTGTCTCAGTATGTGCAGGACAAGAAAAGGCTAATTTTCCCCTCATTGAAGGAGAAGATTCAAAATTAAAAGGAAGAACAGACATAAAGCTCTTTTCGCAGTTCTACATTAGATTGCCATTCTTTTCTTAAGCGTGTTGATATTAACAAAGATAAAGACTTTAGCAGATCTAAATGCTCTTCCTCAGTTTTCATAAACAATAACCCTAAATTGTAGGCTATTTTATTTATTTTTTTATCCGAATAGCCCTGCTGTAAATCCTTAAGTTTATATATTTATTTTTAACATATGTTATGAACAAAAAAACACAGCATCGTTTTAATTACAAAAAGTTACGTTTTTAAATGTACAAGTTTAACACTAATAAGGGGAGTATCTGCACTAATTTTCTTCCACTTCAAGCACTGATCAGCCAGTTAATCTACGGATAGTTTGTTTTTGTTCTTTTTTTAAATCGGTAGTGCCTATAAAAGGCACTTTATCTTTGAAATACACAGGATACTCTTATTTTGAAATGTTTGCTACACTGCTTCCAGCTGCTCATTCAAACAAATAAGGGATATAAAACCTGCACTCCTACAATCATATACAACATATTACAAAAAAAACATTAAAAAATGAAAATTGTCATATTTCATCAACACTATATCGTCATCATCAACAGTTGATCTTTAATGATAGCTTATCATATATGTCCGATATGGCACTCACACTCACAAGCCCCTGTCTGTTTTTGAGAAAATACAGCAGTGCCACATTTTCACTTTGAAGGATGCAGCGCACAAATCATATTCTTTTGAAGTTTGATAATCACATTTGGTCATTTCACGATTCCTGTCTTTCCTCCCCCAAATTTAAGACCTCTTTAAATAAAAATGAAGACTTTTGTTGTATCATTTAAGACTTTTATGATCTTACATTTTGGAAAACTGAATTTAAGACATTAAGACTTTTTAAGGATCTGCGAGAACCCTGAAAAGGAAGGCTCACCCTAAAATGAAAGTTCTCTCATCATTTACACACCCTCATGCCATCCCAGATGTGTATGACTTTCTTATTTTTAGAAGAATATTTCAGCTCTGTAGGTCCATACCAAGTGAATGGTGGCCAAAACTTTGAAGTTCTACAAAGCACATAAAGGCAGCATAAAAGTAATCATAAGACTTGGATGTGAACAGACCAAAATATAACTTTTTTTTTACTCTAATACTTGATATCAGCAGTCTCCTAGCGCTCAGCGCATGCGTCATGATCGTGCCTAGAGACTTCAATGGCATAAAGTACAGTGAAAAAGGAGTTATATTTTGGTATGCTCTTACACAAAACAGATTAGATTGCTTCAGAAGGCTTTGATTTAAGCATTGGAGTCATATGGATTACTTTTATGCTGCCTTCATATGGTTTTTGTAACCTCAAATTTTTTGTCACAATTCAATTGCATAGTATGGACCTACAGAGCTGTGATATTCTTCTAAAAATCTTTGGGTTTTGCAGAAGAAAGTCTGTCATACATATCTGGGATGGCATGAGTGTGAGTAAATGATGAGAGAATTTTCTTTTTTGGGTGAACTATTCCTTAAAATGTCCAAATACTTTCGGGGCCATCGTAATGTCCCAAATATGAGTCCCCATCTCTAACCTCATAAAAGAGCACGGTGTAGAGGGACATGCACTCTTCTGCACAAAACTCCTCCAGCTTGCCCCCAAAGAAGTTTTGAATGGTTTTGTGGGTCATGTTTTGACAGTAGGCACAAACCCGGCATTGACCTCCATGTCGTTTAGCAAGGTCATGCTTAAAAAGCAGTTTGCACCCTATAAAAAGAAAGAATAAAAAAATAAGCAAGCATGTGTAAAAAAGAATGTGAAACTGGTCATTTCCATCAAGCATTAATTAAAATGCCACTCAATAGCCATGAGAGAATAAACAAGCTGGAAAATAGAAGAATCAAGTCAAGAGGTCGAACAAACCTTCACAGCAGAAATATCTGGCTTGCTTTTCATATGACATGATGTCTTTGATCACCCGCTCTTCTTTGCAGTATGCACACTCAGCTTTCACCTTGCTTTCCCTCTTATACGTGTCACAACACACCCGAGAGCAGAACAACCCTGCGTGACCCTAAGAGAAAGACACAATAGTTTCATTTTTTTATTGAACCTTTACTACTTTTAACCTCCAGAACATCCCATATGAATAAAGTACAGATGAACAGGACGATTTTTGGTAAAATGTATTCCATATAATGTATCTTATTTTAGTAATGTAACTAAAGTAATGTAACTGTAACATATCTGAAAGTCAGTAACTGTAATCTGATTTTAAAGAATCAGAATTTAACATATAATCTATTACATTACTTTTAGACAACAACAACAAAAAAAAAAGCATTCTGATTACAGTAACTAATTACTTTATAATTGCATTACATCCAACACTGGTAACTAATATCAGAAGCCACAACTCCACTGCTTTTGGACAGATACACACCTTAAATTGGAAAACCTCAGGCTTTGTGCCAAACTGACTCTGGCACTGCTTGCACGTCAATCGAATCTTCTCAGAGGAAGAGGTGGGCTTGCTGGGCCATTGCTGCTGGGTTTCTTGAGGGTTTACCAGAACAGGAGCAGGTACATATGATGGAACTGGATTTTGACTTGGTACAAAAGGTGGAGGAGGGTTGTAGTTTGGGCCAAGCATGCTAGTTGAAGAAGTCTGTGAGGGCAGGTGATGGTCAGTGGAGGACCGTTGTACTGCAGTGATCTGAGGTCCATGAGAGTTCCCATTCATCTGGTTATGAGGTACAGGTGGATTCATTTTCTCCTGCACAAAAGAAACATTTAAAATTAAAATTCACATCTACAAATGTTCCACGATCAACATTTCTATCTAAAATGTCATTTTAACAACCCAAGAACAAAATATTCACACACTGGAAGACAAAACACTGCATGCATGTTGAATGTAATACCTGGAATTTGCCCACACAATCTAGAGAGCAGAAGTTCCTGATGGATCCATCAGAAATGGCAAGGTGATACTGAGGGATAGCCATCTTTTTGCAGGTTGTGCATGGGAAAGAGGTTCCTAAGAGCAAAACAAGATAAATCAGCACAAAAAAATAAACATGTTTAGATCATATTTCACCTAATATTCAAAAGAAAATAATAAGAAATGATATACTGTTGGAAGAAAACCAAATCCTACTTTAGGATGGTTAAAAAAAATGTTCATGACAATTTATATAAAAACTAAAAATGACTGTTAGTTTTTTTAAATTTTACAGTACTGTTCTGCATTTACTTACTATATACAGTTGAAGTCAGAAGTTTATATACACCTTAGCCAAATACATTTAAACTCACAATTCCTGACATTTACTCGTAGAAAACATTCCCTGTCTTAGGTAAATTAGGATCAATATTTTATTTTAAGAATGTGAAATGTCAGAAAAGTAGCAGAGATAATTATTTATTTCAGCTTTTATTTCTTTCATCACATCCCCAGTGGGTCAGAAGGTTACAAACACTTTATTAGTATTTGATAGCATTTCCTTTAAATTGTTTAACTTGGGTCAAACATTTTGGGTAGCCTTCAACAAGCTTCTCACAATAAGTTGCTGAAATTTTGGCCCATTCCTCCAGACAGAACTGGTGTAACTGAGTCAGGTTGCACACACTTTTTCAGTTCTGCCCAAAAATGTTCTATTTTTGGATTGAGGTCAGGGCTTTGTGATGGCAACTCAATACACTGACATTGTTGTCCTTAAGCCATTTTGCCGCATCTTTGGAGGTATGCTTAAGACATAGGACAAACACAGAATCACATGAGACTACACAGACTAAAGAAGACCTAGACATTCCTACATAAAGTGTACGTGCAAATGTGTGCAAAAATTACAGGACAGTACAATAATTACTAAAAATGAAACAGGCCAATAGGCACATTGTAAGAGACAGTGCAGCGCCGACTAGTATACATTTCTAATCTAATTTAGAAACCTTTCTATTTGTGACTGAGCTTTAACTTCCTGGCTGATGTCTTGAGATGTTGCTTCAATATATCCAAATAATTTTCCTTCCACTTGATGCCACCTATTTTGTGAAGTGCACCAGTCCCTCCTGCAACAAAGCACCACCACGAAATGATGCTACCACCCCCATTCTTCACAGTTGGGATGGAATTCTTCGGCTTGCAAGCTTCACACTTTTTCCTCCAAACACAACCATGGTCATTATGGCCAAACAGTCCAATTTTTGTTTCATCAGACCCGAGGACATTTATCCAAAAATTACAATCTTTGTCCCTGTGTGCACTTGCAAACTGTAGTCTGGCTTTATGGCAGTTTTGGAGCAAGGGCTTCTTCCTGGCTGAGCAGCCTTTCAGGTTATGTCAATATAGGGCTTGTTTTACTGTGGATATAGATACTTGTCTAACTGTTTCCTCCAGCATCTTCACAAGGTCCTTTGCTGTTGTTCTGGGATTGATTTGCACTTTTCACACCAAACTAAGCTCATCTCTTGGAGACAGAAAGTGGCTCCTTCCTGAGCATTATGATGGCTGCGTGGTCCCATGGTGTTTATACTTGCGTACAAATGAACATGGTACCATCAGGCATTTGGAAATTGTTCCCAATAATCCACTTGTGGAGGTCCACAAATTGTTTGAAGTTTTGGCTGATTTCTTTTGATTTCCCCTGATGTCAAGCATAGAGGCTCTGAGTTTGAAGGTAGGCCTTAAAATACATCAACAGGTACACCTCCAATTCAGTACACCTCCTATCAGAAGCTAATGGGCTAATTGCCTAAAGGCTTGACATCATTTTCTAGAATTTTCCAAGCTGCTTAAAAGGCACAGTTATCTATTGTAAAGTGTAAATGTAAACGTTCTTACCCACTAGAATTGTGATATAGTCAATTAAAAGTGAAACAATCTCTCTGTAAACAATTGTTGGAAAAATTACTCATGTCATGCACAAAGTATATGTCCTAAACGACTTGCCAAAACTATAGTTTGCTAATATGAAATCTGTGGAGTGGTTGAAAAATGAGTTTTAATGACTCAACCTAAGTGTATGTAAACTTCTGAATTCAACTGTAATAACAACTACTACATTAATTACTAGGTACTAACCCTAAACATGACCCCATCCCTAAACTTAACGCATATTTAAGTACATTTAGTTACATCATATTACTAAATAGTTTCTTGGGTAATTACACTGCAAGTATACTGAAAGTACACATACTGTAAATTAAAGTGCAACCGTAATAAGAATCACCTTTGGAATTAGAATAATGAAATAATAAAAATAATTGGATAATTATTTAAAAATTGGGTATTTCTTATGGTCATCAATTATGACAGCAATATTTACCGGTCAGACTGGGAGATGCTTGACTCATGGACACGCATTTGTGGGAGCAGAAGAATTCCGTCACACCCTGTATGTTTGTGCCGTCCACCATCTGATCCATATTTTTGATTTCTTTGCAACTGGGACACATAAGCCTCTTGCCACTCTTCTGCAAGACAGTGAGAACAGGTTTAAAGACCCCATGAAATTGCTTGGAGAGTGCAGTTATCTCTCCCGAGTTGACGTCTTTCCTATTGAAATAGCCAGTAGGCTTTGGATTACATCACAACACATCAATGAACCATGATTTGTTACTTTCTAGTCAGTTGCATGTGGTATTGGGTGATTGAAATTCTCATTATAGAAAGCATTTGATTGGATTAAAGTCTGAGTGGTGCGATATTTTTCCATCGATGACTATTTTTTATCCATTTTCCATAAAAGAGAAAGTCTAAATTTTAAATGCATACAAGAAGGAACCTGAAGCAGACACAAAGAAGGACAAAAATGATGACAGTCCAGGATCTCCAAAGAAGAAGAAGGATGTGAAAAAGAAGTTCAAGCTAAAACCTCATGAGGACCAACTGTTCTTGGATGGAAATGAGGTGTATTTTTGGGGTTACGATCCAGTCCATTTTAAAACTTAAAGCACATTTTAACAACGGAGTACACTAGCATATAGATGGCTTCAAAGCTAAAAACAGACTAAAAGCCACAAAAGTTTGGGACTTTTCAAAGGTGGACCCAGTAAGTTTTTGTTCATGTTGTCATGGACTTACACTGGCACATATTTGTGTAGATGCAGCATCATTCAAACGCAATAGTTGATAACCTAACAGATAAAGATGCTACTGTAGAAATTCACTATTTACAGACCGTCATGATTAATTTGATCCATTAGTGAAAGAGTCCAATATCAGGGTGGTTACTGAGATTAAGCAAGTAGTATTCGGCTGGTCATGTGATCCAAACATGATCGCCCCCATGAGGGGACCCACTCCATATAGAATAGCAAATCTTTTTCAAGGTTACTGATACGACTGGTGACTGGTGTCTAAGATTAATACAGGCCATGCACGACGGACACACCTTAAGCGAACACATTTGAGTAATGCTGAATTTGTACCTGTTTGTAAGTGCTGATGCATTCAGTGCAGCAGAACTTTTTAATACTATCCTCTATCTGAACCAGGTGATAATTTCCTGAGGCTGTACAGTTGCCACAGTTCTCACAGTAGCTCATGTAGAGGTTTCTTGAGGACCGAAAGCGTGCAAAGCATTCATCGCTGCACAGCTTGTGAACAACACCAAGATGAGTCACTTCATGCTGGATCTGTAAATTTAAAAAGACAAACAGTGCATGCCTTAAACTTTAATATTCTCTCAAAAACAGCATTTAATTGGATGGTCTCCATGTTGAAGAGCCATTCTATGACTTTGTAGAAGACTAAGGGGGTGTTATTATGATTGGTGCTATTTTCAATTGTTGGTCAATGTACAAAAGCAGTCAAAAGTTTGGACACACTTTCGAATTATCTTAAAACCATTTCGGTGTAAAGCTTATGCTTCAATGTCTGAAATTAGTTGTGAAAACTAATATAAATTGTGCCTATAGTATATTTACATTTCTTTACACAAGTACAGTTTTGATTCACAAATAATAATAATAATAATAATAATAACAACAACAATTAAATGGATGAGTAAGATGCCAATAAATGTCCAGCACACATGGGAACTCCTAAAATACTGTTCAAACAGCATCTCAGGTGGATACCCCTAAAAGACAGTTAAAAGAATGCCCAGAGTGTGCAGAGGTATACTATGGACAAAGGGTGGCTACTTTGAAGAAACAACCATATAAAAAGTTCTGATTTGTTTCAAATTTTTGGTACCTACTGTACATAATTCCCATATTTCTGTTTGTTATTTAATGTTTTTGCTGACTATATTATTATTCTAAAATGTGCACAATAGCATTATTAAAGAATGAGTTGGTGTGCCTGAACTTTTGACTGGTAGTGTACACATGCGTCAAGACAGACATACTTGGCCATTACACTCAATCTAGCCATCCTGTGTGTTTGGTCCAAATTTCAGTCTTCTAGATTCTTTTTTTTTTTTTTTCATTCTTAACTTACAAATAATTTACTTTACAATAAGTTTTACATTAATCAAAATACATTTCAGCCCATATGTATGTACCAAAATAGTATATGGCAAAATGACAACAAAGCTATGTTGGTTTACATTTTGAGCATGGAGAATGCGTTAAGCTATGCCTTACCTCTTTGACCAACTTACACACGTTGCATTGTGTAAATAAGTCCGGAGGAGCGTCTTCAAATCGATTTTTATAAATATTTAGACAGGCTGGGCTGCAGAATTCCTTAAGTGTGTTCATTGAGCCCACGGGGATGGTTATCAAGTCTTTTAGATTTACAATGACCCTTTTGGACAATAAAGATGAAAAAAGATCAACTCCACATACTAATTTGCATCATGTCAAATATTAGCATTTTTATCAATCATCCTGAACTATGTAAATAACTTTGGCATTTTTAATTTAGAGAAAAACGTCATTATGTCTTACAGCTAAGTATAGCTCTCACAAGAAGGGATAGACCGATAATCGGTTTGACAGATTTTTAACCGATATTGTTATTCCACTTAATCGGTTATCGGTCATATAATATTGAGTTTCCCGATAAAGTTGGACACACATTTTGTATATTTGCAACTAAAGCCTAGTGCAGAATACAGGACATCCTTTGATGTTTTGAGTCAGCGATGAGAAGTCTTATATCGCACGACGAACAGCCTTGAGTGTACACTCCGGCGACATACCGAGACTAGTCCCAGACGCCATGACATTTTTTAAAACAGCTGGATATCTAGACTTCTTATCGCCAGGTGTGCACACCGTCCCGATGAGTGAGAGACCAACAATGAACAACAGCAAATTAAATATAGAGAGATCGCAAGAGAAGGGCAAAGCATTAGGAAGCAGAAGACAAAATTATGCGCAAATAAAATAAAATTTCACCCACACCTCCCCACCTGCTAGCTTTATTATTTTCAGCAGACTTTATGATTTGTTTCCTTTTCAAATGGTGCTAATAAGTGCAAAAACAGGCAACAGACGTTCTTTTATCTTTGTTGAAATATTATCAAGAATAAACTGCACGAGTTTACAAGATGCATTTTGGGTGATCCGTTTGAAAGGGGACGACATTAAAGCAGTTAAACTCAGTTACAGGAACTTCACTAAAATAGCTCTATAGTATAATATAATTCTGCTCTAAACGACATGTTTGTGAATAATTAAGAGAAACTGTGCAACAGTTTTCAGCTATTTCTTTCTCATCTTTTACGTTTTTGCGCTTTATTATAATTCAGTAAAACACAGATTTAATGACTGGTGCATGTCATCTAGGGCTGGGCAATATGTCCAAATTATTTGACTGATAATCGCCTTAAAAATACAGCGATATACAATTATATCGTGAATATTTTTGCTTAAATGTATTAATTTATTGAAACACAAAAACATAAAATACATTTCTAAATTCAAATTGCACTTTAAACTAAACGAATAAAGCAATTAAAATTTAGTCACCAACGGCCTTATTTGCCATTAAGAAAGTATCAATAAATGACAACAGGTGGAAAATTACTAATAGCATAGAGATTAAGAACTAAAGACAGTTATACATTTAAAGATAATAATCATAATAATTCCCCTTGTGTTCCCAAAATAATACTGCCAAATTTGTGTTCTTATCGAATTGGTTTCGGTTTAGCGTTTTGGTAATACAGTTCATGTAGCCTAAAGAAAATAAAACAGAACTCAATTCTAGGTTCAAGGTGAACGTGTCTTGTATTATTTTATGATTTAATCACTTTCGACTTTGTTTCTTTAATAAAAAGATATACATTACTGAACCTGCAGAATTGGCGAACTGGTGTGGAAATAAAGTAAACTAAACTCACAGCGAAAGAGAGGAAAAAAAAAAAAAAGTGAAAACTCTTTACATGCACTTGTTCCACGAGACAGGCTCATGCTGTACGCCTCTGAACAAACAGCGAATCCAAATCCATAAAGTGTCTTTATGACTAACAGCATTCCTTGTCATGTGTCACTCTGAGATGTCTTACAGGTCGCCTGTTCCGGGTAGATGAGCAAAATTACTTGCGCATGGAATAGGCCTACATTCAGATGAGGAGCTTGCGGAGTGGATTCAGCCTAACCGCATTTGGCGGGTGCGTGTTACACAACCTGGCCACTGTTAACATATTTGGTGACTTCCCAGATCCATGGTTTTGCCATTTCCCGATATTGTCCATCATCGTCTGTCAGCTGAGTGTAGCAATCGCATCGGGATCTTTGTAAGACATCGTCGATATCTGATAACATCGTCCTATCGCCCAGCCCAAATATCCTAATGACTCTCTCCTCAAAATTCAAACACAAGTGGTCAAAACGTGACGACCAGGTGTGATGGGGGATGTGTCTCGCTTGTACATTTGTTGGATCACCCAAAACGCATCGTAATACCGGTGTAGACATGGTCTCAGTCGGGGACAAACAGTTGTGTTGTTGATACATGACAGTTCTGTATTGTGCACACCAGCATGACAAAAAAACAAGAATGTGAGTCGCAGGCTCCAACTGCAAGCCATGTAGTGCCTGCTTGGCTTAAAACTAGTCAAATGAATTATTTGTAGACTATGCACAATATCAGTTTTGTAAAGCAGTTCACCAGAGCTTAAAGCTAAATGATTAAGTTGTTAATGTGCCTAAAAGCAGAAATAAAACAAGAATTAAAAATGTATCATGCATATTGGTTATTGGGCACTTAAACACAAAAATAATCAGTATCATATCAGCCATAGAAAAAACAATAATATCGGTCGATCTGTACTTACAACAATGACAATAGACATAATTTACTCACCATCATGTCAATTTCATACCTTTATTTCTATAGTGGAAAGACAAAAGGAGCTATTTTGCAGAATTCCTGAGCTGTGTTCTTTTCCAAATGACAAAAGCACATATTGACCAGAGGCTGTTAAGCTCTAAAAAGGACAAACATTTACATTTAGCAGACGCTTTTATCCAAAGCGACTTACAGAGCCCTTATTACAGGGACAATCCCCCCCGGAGCAACCTGGAGTTAAGTGCCTTGCTCAAGGACACAATGGTGGTGGCTGTGGGGATTGAACCAGCGACATTCTGATTAACAGGTATGTGCTTTAGCCCACTACGCCGACACCACCACCACTCCGTTGTGGTGGCGAACCAATTAGCAATAACCAATTAGGAATAATTTACACCAAACTATGTGTCATATATGAATGTAGTCTGTAGAAAAACGCAAACGAGATTTGAGAGCTATGGTCAAGGGCAAGAGTTTCAGTAATTAACAACCTACATTTTAAAAAGGTTCTCTTACAATGCTATCGCATGGCTGTAGAAGACATGCAATATAGTTTGTATGAACTTTTATGGTACTTTTATCCTTATTGGAGCTTTATGGCACATGGTCACCATATGTTAAGGTTGTACGTTAAAAAGCAGCTCAGAAATTCTGCTAAACATATCCTTTTGTGTTCTATAGGAAGAAAGAAAAGTAATCGGAGTGTGGAATGACATGGCAAGACAGAATTCTAGGCAAATAGTTCACACAAAAAATGAGAAAATGGCAAATAATTAAATATTCCATCATTTAAAGTAAAAAAAGAATCAGAACTTACTTAAGGCAGAGGTGGCAGGTTTTCTTGGGTGCGATAATAGGGGTAAACTGAACCGAGGGTAAACTGAAACTAGTAAGACAAACAGTGGAGCAAAACAGCTGATTGGAGCCTTTTCGCTGGAACGCAGTTTGACCCTTCTGCAAGACTTTAGAGCAGCCTGAGCAGCAGATCCTCACGGTGGGTGGAGGGGCATGGAACTGAGGCTGGGGGGGCGGCTGTAGGTGAGCTTGGGACAGCATTGGCATCGGTATCCGGGGGTGAGACTGCATTTGGTGAGCCATTTGTGGCCTGGGATGCACCCGCAGGTGAAGCTGAGGTTGGGGTTGGGGTTGGGTTGGCAGAACTATAGTGGTCCCTCTGAGTGAAGCAGTAGACATAACTGAGAATGAAGATGAATGGGAGGGTCCCACAGAAGCTGCAAAAAAAACAAACACATTAGAAAGAACTGGACGTGAGCAAAAACATGAACACTCTTATTGCTAATACATTTTAAAGGGGCTACATTTTACACTCCGTTGTATAGCATTTCCCGCCGTTGTAACCTTATTGTGTCAGTCAACGATTTTTGCACCAACTAATTTAGTTCCATAGAATTAAATAGGCTGTTTGTGCATCTGCACCTTCAAGATTTCTTTCAATCTGTTATGATTGGCTAACCTTATCAGACCTATGTTATGATTGGCTAAGGATTTCATCAAGGAAATTCCTGTTTTACATGACAGTTCAACCAATATTAGGATTATATTTAAAACTATTTAAATTCACTATTAAACTATTAATATTCAATTCAGTGAGAGAATTTGATTTACTCTGCTTGTGACATCAATGATAAATCAGTAACACTTTACAATAAGGTTCCATTTGTTAACATGAACCATCAACGAACAACACTTTTAAAGCATTTATTAATCTTGGTTAATGCTAATTTTAACATATGCAAATACATTTTTAAAATCAAAATGTATTTTTAAACATTAATGCACAGTGAACTAACAAGAAATAAAAATGATTTTTTTATTTATTAAACAAAGATTAATACATGCTTTAAAAATAGATATATATTTTTTTTATGATACCTAATGTTAACGGATCAAATCTTTTTTTTTTTTAAAACAAATTTTTATCTTTATTTTTTTATCTCAAGGCTGTTTAATTTCCCTTCTCCCAACAGGCATAAAACTAGTTGCGTACATACAACACACAAATCCACAAATCAGTGATTACACATGAATACAAAATAAACAACAATAATACTAATAAATTCTGACAAAAATAAAACAATTATTTAAGAAGCACCACAAAATATGAACTTAAAAACAACATATGTAAACACTGCTGTTTCTATGGTTACTGTATATTAATTTATAATCTAAATGAATGGAAACCTATAGTAAATTACAGATAATTCACACTCTATTTGTGATACTGATTTTGACCGTGTCATTAGGCCAAATTTGCAAACCTGCCTCATCTTGTGATTTATATTAAGAGTCTCTGAATAAACACTAGAAGCAAAAATTGCTTTAGAGTAAAAAAAAAAAAAATGCTATTAATTTCTGTGAATCATTTCAAAAGGTCCATTTTAAGTAACCATTCGACAATGTAATAAATCATTCAAGCACAAAAAAATATTTTTTTTGGTACAAATATTTGAAGGTCAATATGCAAACACAGTGCAAAAATGCCTTGATTACTTTTAACCTGGTTTTTACTGAATTTCTGTTCTTTCATTAATCATTCTGAATCTATTTGGCTTCAATGGCTGGTCGAAACAATGGTCCTTCTGATTGAAAAAATAAAAGTCAGCCTTATAAGCCATTTCAAGGCAAATACATAAAACCCAAGATATATATTGAATAATGTCAAAAGGCTGCAAAATAGAGATATAGATGAGATATGACTTTAAGTTCCAACACCAGCCCTAATGTAAAACGGATTAACAGCAAATCTACTGACACTGTAAAGTCTGGCAGAGACAAAGTGAATCGTGTGCTCTCACCAGAAACTGCCTCACTGCTATTTCCTCTAACAGAGAAAACGGAGCTGATCCTCAGCTCATCTGATGGAGAAGAAGCCTGAAATAAGCCGGTAAGACAATTTTTCACAACATACAAAGGAAACAGATTTGTTTAAGTCAGATTGAACTGCATTGTTGCTCAGAACTACTGTAGACCAGAGCTTACCTCATTGTCAATATTGTCCAGCTCCTCTTTTATACGACTGATGTCAGACTGGGGCATTAAAGCTTTATCATAGTCTTCATCTATCGGCTCGTCCTTAATTCGTATTGGTGAGCAAGGCATTTCTGTATCCGTGCTTTCCGCTGGAGGATTCTGCTGTAATTGTGAATAACGGACATTTACACACTCTGTGTTTGACAATATTATCAGAGTTTGAAAATCATTTATTTCTTTTTTAACCAAACTTACGTTTGCACCACTTTGTAATCCCTCAATCCTCATTTCAGACTGTACGTCCTGGAGATCTGACACAGAAGGACAAGTGAAATACATTGAGATACATGCAGTTCAATAAATTGCTTAACAAAGCATGCAGCTTATTGTGAAATCAGAGTATTTACACTAAAGTAACTTAGTCAAGATGTATGACTATGTGTGCATTGTAAATATACTGTGGGTTGGTGGTTCGATTCCTGGCCCACACGACTCCACATGCCGAAGTGTCCATGGGCAAGACACTGAGGCCCAAGTTGCTCCCAATGGCAGGCTAGCACCTTGTATGTCAGCTCTGCCATCATTGGTGTGTGAATGTGTGAATTAAATGCAGTGTAAAGAGCTTTGAATACCGCCAAGGATAAAAAGGCGCTATATAAGTGCAGATTTACCATTTATTATTTAATTTTACCTATTATAGTGTCTGATGAGGGGGTGACAGGGTTGTCCTCAGAAGCTTTTGCTGGCTCCACATCCATTTCTGAGGCTCCACTGAAAGAGGTACTATTCTCTTCTGTAGTCAGAGAGAAGCTCCTTTTAGGCATTATGTCAAAACCGAAGTCAGGAGTTTAAAAGATTAACTCACTCAAAAATGAAACTCCTGTGATCATTTATTCACCCTCATGTCATTCCAAACCTGTGTGATGTACTGGTCACTCTTTCCCATGCAATTACAATGAATAGGAACATGTTTTTTATTGAATAATGACTTTGTTTTATTGATTAATTGAATAATGTTTCTCACACAGAGTTATCAGATGTCTTCTGAAGATGTGGAATATAGTGCACAATTTGTTGCAAAACAAATAGCTTTTGTGGCCTTTTATTAAGTTTAGAAGTCTTAATCTTCATTAAATTAAACTGTACGGACAAGAATGCAATTCTTCTGTATTTCTCCTTTTGTGCTCCATGAAAGAAATACAAAACAACATGGAATGACATGGGGATGCTTAAATAATGACTATTATAAATAATGAAGACTATTCCATTAACGTTATTCCATAAACCCACATTAAAATCAAATTATGACTTGGCTGTTACAGTTAAATACAATATCACTGCAAAAATGATCTTGAATGTGATGTTTATTCTGCCAAAACAATTTGCTTAGTAAATGATTCTGGAAATGTAAACTTGCCTGCATCTGCACCTCTAGCCGATGCTCCATCTTGACTTTCATTTTTATCGTCATTGTTCCTACCTATCCGAGAGTAAACTTTGTGATTGGAGCTAAAGTCCACATCCCAATCATCTTCATCTGCCCCAAAGACAGGAAGTCCATCAAGCTCATCTTCCACTGAAGTAATTTGAGAACATTCAGGCTGAGCGTTGCTGCCTTCACCCTGATCAGTGGATGTGACAACTCCAAGTCCTTCTAAAGGAGATAAAAAAACATAATAAGATGAAACATAAAAGCATGCACGATACAACAAATGTAATAAAAACTTAAAAGGTCATGTATTTTCTGAGCCACTAGCATCACCAAATGAAATTGTAAAAAAATTAATATTTACAAACAGGTTTTCTAAACAATCTCATCTTCCACTGGTTGGACAAACAGGTAGTCCCACCCAAAGTATATGTAATTGGTTGAGCCAATGATACCATGTTGGGCTGATCGGGATTCGCAAACAAAAATAGCAATGTTTTGATAGCACCACAAAGCCATAGTGTCTCAACTTTTTGGGGGAATCAGCCAACAAATGGTTTATTTCTAGTTTTATCTGCATATTTAGTTGGGATAAAGAGAAAGTATTTTAAGGGAATATTCTGTGTTCAATGCAAGTTAAGATCAATTGACAGCATTTGTGACATAATATTGAATACCACAAAAAATCATTTTGACATCCCTCATTTAAAAAAAAAAAAAGATAAATCAAGGTTACAGTGAGGCACTGAATTCTTCTGTTAAAACTGATGTATTATTTGCTATAACCTTCCACATAAAAGGTAATAAAGTGATTTTATCTCACTAAAATTATGTTTACATGCAAATTGATCATGTCTTGTGGCTATACTTTTAAAAAAGTTAGTATTTTAATGTTCAAAACTGGCCCCCATTGACAAATCAAAAATACATTTTGTGGTAATCAACATTATGCCACAAATGCTGTCGATACAGCTTAACTTGTATTGAACCCGGAATATTCCTTTAACATTGAATAAATTGCACACATCATTTTAGCAGACAAATTCAAAAAACAAATGGAGGTAAATAGGGGGAAATGCAGTGCAATTTAGGTGTTTTCTTTTGTACCTGATGACTGGTCCATCTGCCCCAAATCCCCTAGTGGCGTGCCGACTTGCTGGATTTAGAAAAACATGAAAAGAAAGAGTAAAACTTAGAGGGGAGACATTTTGTATCAAACGTTATGGAGCAAGATAAAGCAAAAAGTTGTATGATTTAAAAAGACAGTTGACACAACATGATGAACATCTTCCATTATGACCGCAACACAGAATTGAAATTTTTCGTTTAATGGATTATTTTAATTCCCTTATAAGACAAGGCAAGTTTATTTAGCATATTTTTCAAACACAATGGTAATTTAGTGCTATACATTGGCATAATAAATAAAACAGACATTGAAGTGAGAATTCAAATAAATTGAGTCTATAAAATGGACTTAAAAGAATGAATAAAAATGTAGAAAAATATTGTAAAATTATATATATTGAAAATAATAATACAAAAGTACTGGGGTTGTGCCATGGTACAGTGACTGTATCAGATGGTAATACTACAGCACTGAATAATATTCACGTGCCGTGGTCTTTACGTGAAACTCCCAGTTAAAGAATACCATGACTACCATGTTACATCCACAATTGAAGATATTAATATCATGGTACTTTTTTGTTAAAAAATACACCTAAATGTCCTGTGATAGGAATTTTTAACAGCAAGAAACCACATCTGATACATACTTATTAAAGTCTTATGTCACTGAAATAACCATTGTGCAATGGGCTCTGGTTAAGAAATCATAATTACACTTTGTTATGGCTAGATGATGTAATTCTGGCCTAGAAAAGATTTTCTCCCCAATTTGGAATGCCCAATTCCCAATGTGCTAAAAGTCCTTGTGATGGCGTAGTGACTCGCCTAAATTTTGTGGCGGAGGACAAATCTCAGTTGCCTCCACCTCTGAGACAGTCAATCCATGCATCTTATCACATGCCTCCACCGCAGAGACCTAGCACGTGTGGAGGCTTCATGCTATTATCCGCGGCATCCACACACAACTCACCACGAGTTCCACCGAGACGAGAACCTACGCTATAGAACCCACAAGGCAGAATCCAGGGTGAATCCAGGTGACTATACCCACCCTAGCAACCGGGCCAATTGGTTGCTTAGGAAGCCTGACTGGAGTTACTCAGCACACCCTGGATTTGAACTTGTGACTCCAGGTGTGGTAGTCAGCGTCTTTACTTGCTGAGCAACCCAGGTCTTAAAATTCCCATGCTCATGAGAAGAGCTCTCAGAGACCACCTATGTGAGGGATGAACTGAATGTGTGTGTTATGATCTAAAAAAGTAACTTGCTTACCCCTAAAAAAGGTTTCTTGACCTTTTCTGGTCAAGCAAAAAGAAATTGTAAAACATACAGTAACCATGTTTCAGGATTTACAGGATGTAATTTTGATGCCTGTGTATTTTATGGTGCATTACATTTTATATTATAAAATGATAAACCTTATATATTACCTAGAGCTGTCAATCGATTAAAATTTGTAATCGAATGATTTACATGGTGTCCCGATTAATTAATCGTGATTATTCGCATTTAATCACATATACAAATATTTGCTGAGAAAGCCCCTCATATAACAATAATTCAATATTAATACTACCATATTATTGAACACAAGACAATCATTGGCACACAGTTAACAGCAATCCATTTCACAAGTGAATTTGTCAATCAGTTTGAGATTTATTATGAGGGCTTGTTTAAGGACCCGTCAATTTACACCTGCGTCAGACATGCTTGTGTAGCGTCTCGGGTGCGTTGCGTCATAAACATAACATTTTTAGGTCACCGTCTCAAGTTAAATATAGTTTACTACTTAGAACACATCTTGAGATTCCTTAAAGTTAGAATTTGCGTTCCAAGTGTTTTGAACGCAAGAACGTAACGCATGTTTGTATCGTGCTGTCTGCTGGATGATTGTTTTCTTCACTGTATAAACTGTACGTTGCTCATACAGCTGAAATTTCAATTACTGCCCTCTGGAGTAAACAGGTGGTAATACAAGCTTGCATTTCTCAGGAATCTTCCTTATTACGTTCTGGTGGCATTGCGATTAATTGTGTAAATTTTTTAACGTGTTTTTAATAAAATTAAATCGCACTGAATTACCGCATTAAATCGACAGCACTAATATTAACCTTCTGAAACTGTATACATCTGGTTTTCACTTTATAACTGATTGTTAATCACTATATTAATTACAGAAGGGCACATGATGGCACGAAGTTCATCAATAGTGGCCCTTCCAGTAGCAATGACCAATAAACATGTAGAAACAGTGCTCAGTGTCACTCACACAAACACTAAACTCCATCAGGGTAACACATGTGAAATTAAAATAATGCAATAAACATTAACTAAACTACATCAAATATAACACAGAACATCCCAATGTACATATTTGATATTAAAAATAAGAAGAAACTATTATTATAACTATTACCATAAAAGATAATAGGTCACACAGGGAATTCTGGGAATGCCCGATTATTGATTTTTACCGTAATTTTAACAATAATTTACCGTTGAAAAGTACATAATAATACGTGCAAATCATACTTTTTACATCAAAATATTTTTAAAACATTTGTATTGTCTTTTTAAATATATTATAATATTTTACCATATATTTTAGTGTAGTTAACCAATTCACTTTTTTTTTTTTTTTTACTGTAGCATTTTTACAGTCTTTTACCGTTAAAAGTATAGATATTTTTTACAGTGCACTGTACACCATAAATAAGATAAAGTGCATAAAACATTCTCACATATGTTTTGCATCTCTGGTGACCCAAAGCTTGAGAACCTTTGCCCTAAACAAATGCGGTACTGCTGAAAAATATAAATCAACCTTTCATCAATCACCCTTTTGTGGTATCTTGTCTTGGATGCCCTCAATTGAGCCTGAAGCTGTCAGCTTTTATGAATATTAAGTTAATTGATACAGTGATGGAGAGGTTCAACCTTTGATTTCTTTTTATGATATCTTTAAAAAACTAAAAATCCTTGTATAGAAGATTGTATCCTTTTATTTTTTCAAACATAAATTTTTAATTAAAATGCTGCATTGAGAGGTGGAAATGGCTCTGTGGGTGTCATTATCAACTTATACACATATTTCAGAGTTTCCTCCCTCCAGATTGTATCTGCATTAATTATCTCCCTGTATCTCTTCCCCTGTCTTAACTGCACATGTTTCTGTGGTTTCAACTGATGAAAACTAAACAAGAAAATGTCAAAATAAAAGGACTTCAGTGATATTAATCTTGGCTTTTTACTTTTGAGTCATTGATGCGTATAGATATTATGTGACTGTAATAGCATTCACACATATTAAAATGTTATAGGTGAAGCATGTCATTTCTGTACCATGCCTGGAATTGCATAAAATACTGACTGATTTTAAACAGGTTTCCCAAAACACTCCCCAACTTTTCTATTGATCAGACAAAAGATAGTCCCACTCCTTCGGTTGAGTTTACTCGGTTGAATTAATATGTCATCAAAACAGCACTTCTCAAGAGCTCAGAAATAAGGATGTGTGAAGGAATGGAATCACACCTTTCTAAAAAAAATAATTCCCCTCCAAATTATTGCCAAGTATGCCATACCAAGTATTTTATTGTATATAATTCAAAGAAACTGAAGCCACTAGACCTGCAAATTATTACCCTTTATAAGATCACTGCTTAAGTTGTAGACTGGACACATAGATCTGAAAACATGCTTAAACATGATGTCAAAAGCACAGCACCAGTGATTTACAGGCATGAATATTTACAGAATGTCAATTGTCCCGAATTCAGCCCACTGAGTGACTTTACATGGAAAACAATTCCGAATAACAGTAACATGCCAATTTCCCATGTGATCATATTAGAAAGGCCTACTATTTGTTGTGTTTAACATATGATTAGTGGTCGACCAATATATCGCAGTGGCCGATAAATCGGCCGATATTAGGAATTTTTTATTATCGCATCAACAGATACATTTTCCTGTTTGGCTGATTTGTTTCTTGAGTGCGCTGAGAATCGCCTGCTTGCATATGAAGCTACTAAGACATGTAAACAACCAGTCATGGTTTGTTTTGTTGTTACGTGCATTGGGTTACTACAATAATAGAGCACATGTTACACCACTCCATGTCTCTCTCCACTGGCTACCGGTTGATGCACGTATCAAATTCAAGGCTCTGATGCTGGCATACAGAACAGTCACTGGGTCTGCTCCAACATACCTAAAATTATTTCTGCAGAGCTACACGCCCACTAGATGCCTGTGTTCGGCTAAGGAACGTCGCCTTGTTGTACAAACACAAAGAGGCAACAAAACACTTTCTCTGACTTTCAGCTTCATCATACCTCATTGGTAGAATGACCTTCCCAGGCTCACTCTCTGTCTTCAAAAAACTACTTAAAACAAATATTTTCCAAGAGCACTTAACTAGTCTAAACTAGCAAAATATTTGCACTTGTATATGTTTTGAATTCTATTCTGATGCTAGTGAAACTTTGTAATATGGCACTTTTGTACCACTGTCTCCTTAAGATGATTCCCTTATGTTTTCCTCTTTTGAAAGTCACTTTGGATAAAAGCATCTGCCAAATGAATAAATGTAAATAAGTGTTTATAAATGTTTTAGAAATGTTATGTTTATGTTATTTAGTTTATTAAATTGTGTAATATACACTCACCTAAAGGATTATTAGGAACAC
This sequence comes from Xyrauchen texanus, assembly GCF_025860055.1. Classification (NCBI taxonomy): domain Eukaryota; kingdom Metazoa; phylum Chordata; class Actinopteri; order Cypriniformes; family Catostomidae; genus Xyrauchen; species Xyrauchen texanus. The sequence goes on from NC_068297.1 coordinate 7,930,805, forward strand.
CATACTAATACTGTGTTTGACCCCCTTTCGCCTTCAGAACTGCCTTAATTCTACGTGGCATTGATTCAACAAGGTGCTGAAAGCATTCTTTAGAAATGTTGGCCCATATTGATAGGATAGCATCTTGCAGTTGATGGAGATTTGTGGGATGCACATCCAGGGCACGCAGCTCCGTTCCACCACATCCCAAAGATGCTCTATTGGGTTGAGATCTGGTGACTGTGGGGGCCATTTTAATACAGTGAACTCATTGTCATGTTCAAGAAACCAATTTAAAATGATTCGAGCTTTGTGACATGGTGCATTATCCTGCTGGAAGTAGCCATCAGAGGATGGGTACATGGTGGCCATAAAGGGATGGACATGGTCAGAAACAATGCTCAGGTAGGCCGTGGCATTTAAACAATGCCCAATTGGCACTAAGGGGCCTAAAGTGTGCCAAGAAAACATCCCCCACACCATTACACCACCACCAGCAGCAGCCTGCACAGTGGTAACAAGGCATGATGGATCCATGTTCTCATTCTGTTTATGCCAAATTCTGACTCTACCATCTGAATGTCTCAACAGAAATCGAGTCTCAACAGAAATCGAGACTCATCAGACCAGGCAACATTTTTCCAGTCTTCAACTGTCCAATTTTGGTGAGCTCTTGCAAATTGTAGCCTCTTTTTCCTATTTGTAGTGGAGATGAGTGGTACCCGGTGGGGTCTTCTGCTGTTGTAGCCCATCCGCCTCAAGGTTGTGCGTGTTGTGGCTTCACAAATGCTTTGCTGCATACCTCGGTTGTAACGAGTGGTTATTTCAGTCAAAGTTACTCTTCTATCAGCTTGAATCAGTCGGCCCATTCTCCTCTGACCTCTAGCATCAACAAGGCATTTTCGGCCACAGGACTGCCGCATACTGGATGTTTTTCCATTTTCACACCATTCTTTGTAAACCCTAGAAATGGTTGTGCGTGAAAATCCCAGTAACTGAGCAGATTGTGAAATACTCAGACCGGCCCGTCTGGCACCAACAACCATGCCACGCTCAAAATTGCTTAAATCACCTTTCTTTCCCATTCTGACATTCAGTTTGGAGTTCAGGAGATTGTCTTGACCAGGACCACACCCCTAAATGCACTGAAGCAACTGCCATGTGATTGGTTGATTAGAAAATTGCATTAATGAGAAATTGAACAGGTGTTCAATTTCACCTAATAATCCTTTAGGTGAGTGTATCTGCATTGTATTGGCCTATCGGCCACCCTGCTTTCTGGATATCGGCATCGGCCATTAAAAACCCCATATCTGTCAATCACAACATACGATTACAATAAATGTAATACTTCAGCATTTATTCAGGCAAGTATAATTTGTTTTTTTTAGCAAAATAACACTAGTGAAAACTATCTAAACAACTTCAGATGAGCTTCCATTTTATTTTTTCTTAGAACAGTTGCATTACAATTAGGACAATGGTAATGGGGACAATTTCTGCATGTAAATGACACCGACAAAATCTTTATCTGTAAATAATAATAATAATAATTAGAAAAAAACGCAGCGTAAAAAACAGGAAAACAATGCCAATCTGTAATTTAAAAAAAGAAGTTGCTGGCAATTTAAAGTCAAAATGAATTTGAGACCATTTTATTGTAATGTGACATACTGTACGTCTGAGTGAAACGGAATATTCAGCAAACCGAATCTGCAGTCGATTATAGAGAGAATAAAAAATTGTTCCAGGAATCAGACCAAATTTATTTCAGCCTCTATCTGCTGGAAGCCAACATGGTGTTTGACCTACAACACAATGCCTAAATAATTTTTAGGCTAATAACATGATTTTCCTCACCGACATGGCTTAGATAACGTCAGCCTAAAAGAAAAGCGGTTCAAGGCGGAGCAAATTATTCCATTTTGATGAAAGATTACAAAGGGTTTTTATTTCCTTTGCAATAACGTGCACTAATGGATTATGGACAATAAAACAAGCAATGTGTATTAGGACCATTAAGATTTCATGTTCAATTCAAAAAGCCCAATTCTTAAGAAATGTAGTTTTTTTTACAACCCATTCCTGTTCTTTAGGACAAAATCTAAAAATCAATTCCAGTGTGTAATCATACTACCTTTACAAACAATTGCGTTTTTTAAATGGACTTAAATGTAAAATGTTCCCTAATTTTTAAGATCTCAGTTGGTTTCATATTGAGGCACAGAGGACAGTGGTATAAGTAGCAGCATTTTGTGTACAGTGATATTGCAGGTTTACAGCCTGCAGGGAATATTGATTGGTGCATCTGCAAAAAATGGATAGAAAAAGACCTCCAGAAATGAGAAACAACTAAACTCCACACAATAGAGCTTATTCAGCACAGCGTCATCTTTGAATTTTGACAGGAATGATAATGAGGCTTCGAGGGATGGATGTAAAGTCTCTTCAATGGGCTTCTCTGCAATTTAAAGTGTTTTTATGTCATTCTGTGGTCAAAACATGGAAGAAATATCTTTCCAAGGACGTATAGTAGACAAAAACTCCCGACAACATAAGTTGTGGAAAATCAGTTGGGATCTAGAAGCTTAATATAGCTTTATACCGTGCGTACCATTGAAGAGCAAGTCTATCCCTCACAGCCTCGTTTTTATTCCAGTTAACAATCAAAGATGGCACTACTGTGAATAAGGTCTATACTTCACCACAGCCTAAACTTATGATATTGAAACAATGATATTAAGTTTTATTTGATATCAAGCTTTGAAGGTGCTATATGCAATCTGTCACCACCCTCATCCCTTCAACAACCCTCTTTCCAAAACCCAATGTCAAGAAGCCAGACACAAAATGCCACAAGGTTAAACCAGCAGTTAACATGTCAGCCATGTTTAAGTAAAAAAGACCATTACATTTGTATACGGGAAAAAAAATTACACAATTCACCTTTAAGCTATTTCTGTGCCACTAACATCATCAACTGGAATAGCAAACATAATTATTGTTTTCAACCAGGTTTCCTTACGCTCTATTGGGAAATCAGCTTATGAATAGCTAACTTATTGTTGACTGAGCATATTTAGCTGGGAAAGGAGACTTCACCTTTAACCTACTTTACGATTATTCCTGAAGAGCTGTCAAACACACTGTACATGGAAATTATTAAACAAACAAAAATAATTTAATGGGGTTTAAAACCCTGTTTATAAGTCTTGCGTGTTGTACACTTCTCTTCCTAGTGGGTCTACAATCGTGATTAACAATCTTCAAGGATGCCCAAGAAATTGCCAGTTTAAAAATGTATTTTGTGTCACTCCGCAGGATAACATATTAATTGACATATTACATATTTACAATATTCTGTAGGCTTTTCTACATTACGTAATATCTGTCTTCAATAACAGTTTATAAAATGATAATATTCCTTCTGATGTGGCCATTGCTGGTCAAACCAAAGAACAAGTTCCACAATGGCCAAGAAATCATTGATAGAATAAACTGATAATAATAATAGTAATTTTTACAAACATAACATGTAAATGTTATGTTAACTGCCCAAGTATTCAGAATAAGACCTCAAAGTCTTGAAGAATGTTATCAAAAATAAGGAGAATTAAATGGAGCTGGACACATAAATGCCAATGCATAACGTGTTGCAGCACTTGAACTACCCACCAAGCCATTTCTCTGACACTACACAAAACTTTCCATATAATGATCAAGCCCTATTCATCTGCAGCTTTATGTTTAGGCTAACAGTTGATTATTTTGATTAATGTCCATGCACTAAAACAGAGAGATCCAAATGAGCCTGCAAACCGGCACTCTCAGCTGTCAGTGACTTTGTATGCGCTCACTGTTAAGAAAACAAAAATACACCATTTAATGTTGCTGCTAGTAGCTAATAATGAACTTTACAAAAACGAATAGTGCGGTAGACCTAATGTTAGTGGTGTTTGACGTAGAATTACAATAAATGAGCATTCATGTAGGCTAAAACAGTTCAATAATTTTGCATAGAAAAGTAGTTAGCAAAAGGCAAGAATGAAACAATAAACAAAAAAATTATTATTTTACTAGTCCAGATAAAGGGGGTTGTGAGGGTTCGTTTGATGCTTTGTACAATTGCAGATGAGCTTCCATTATATTTCTTCTGAATACCATTTTATTCCATTTAGGACAATGGTAATGTGAACAATTTCTGCATGGTAAATAACACCGACATAATCGTTTATCTGCAAATAATAGAAACTTGGCATGTGAAATGGGAAGAACAATGAAAATTTTTTTTATACAAAAAAGCAGTTGTTGACAAGAGTTTAAAGCCAACATGAAAAGGCCTTCACAAACAATTTCACTTTCGTAAAGAGACGTGAAAAAATATTCAGCAAGTGAATAAAATAACCATTCAATTTTGAGCTTTCATGTTGACTTTAAATATCTCATCACTCAAGCCATTTAGTTTTTACCAAAGTCTTTTTAGCAAGTCAGCCCACTGTCGGCCATCTTTGGAATGCTCTCGGGAGGCTATTTCCAGTCATGAAAGTGCAGCTCCTATCTACTTGAATGGGGGAAAAACCAAAATATCAAAAACGGTTGGTCGTATGATCAAAGAACATTTTTTTAAATCAGCAATAAAATGTGATAATATTGGAATTATACATTTAGCTTCTTTACCTCATTATGCTAAAACACGCAACTTTCCAGGCTTGTATAGCTAATGCCCATGTGCGTTAGCAAGTTGATTGACAGGCAATGTCTGTGCCTAAAAGGAAATTGGCTCGTTTACCAGTAAGGCTGGACTTCTTTTCTACATCCGTTGACCATTGTGTGCTCAGAGCTTCTTGATTGGGCATTCCAATTTCTCCCATTAATTTAAATAGAAGTGGCCCATGTCTGCTAAATAATCTCTGTTTTTATACATCTCCCTGTGTATATACGTGATTGTAGAACTTTTCACAAGAGGCAACTCAGCTACACATTCCAGTGGATTTTAATCCAACCTTTGAAAACAATTGCATGTTTAAATGGATATCAAAATGATACTTAATTCCTGACATGGGAGTTGGTTTGATTTTAGGATTTAAGAGAAAAGTGGTATAATTTGAAGCATGTTTTGCACTGAAGCCTCTAGGTAAAAATACACCACAGCCTAAACTAATGAGTATATCATTTTTGCAATAGCATTATGTGTTTTAATTGATATTAATGATTGAAGGTGCTGTCAGCAATTCGTCAGTTTCCCCATCCCTTCAACGGCACGCCCTCTTTGAAAAAAAAAAAACGCCCTCAAAAACATGAGGGCAAACAGAATGTCAACAAACACCGAAATTGCAGAATGATTGACAGTCACAGAGCGTTTCTGATTGGCTGAAATTGGCGGGCCGCTCCCCTAACGGGTCTTTTGTTTTATTTTTCAAAGGGCTGTAACAGAAAAATATTTTGATCTCAAGAGAACCGTTTCAGTGACATCTCTGCCAGGAACTAAGGACATTTTATATGGTCTAATCTCGACCAAAAACGCTATAACCAAACGTATTTACTTAATATCTGTCCTTGTCAGTCTCAGACTGAATTATAAACAGTTTAGCAATAGAATGGCGCTTAAAAATCATACAAACGTCGGCTATTCACAAAAAATAAATAATAAAATCGTTCTGAGACAGAAATAATGCAACCCATTTACGTGTTTCCGGTTCCTCGCCTGAGAGTGCAAGTCTGCTGACAAACCATTTACATATCTAATAATAAAGTATAACATTAATCTCCTCGGGGTATATTTGCACATATTTCACTATTATTATTATTATTATTATTATTTAGCGTGATCACAGACTTCGATCATCACATGTTCACGTTGTTATTTTAGTATCCATCAAAAAGAGAAAGTCAAAGAGAGAATAGATGTATCAGCAATGAGAGAAACCTCCTGCAGACTCCCTGCATGCACTGCTGGATTCCGCCATGTTAAAAATGTGATCGAATATCTTTTATTAGGTAGAACAATCTTGATCATGCGCGCCACGTCGGTACACGCGCTTACTATTGCTTTTATTATCAATTCTGGCCATACAATTATTGATCTTCAGCATCGTACTCATATATCTGCATTGTGCGTTCACAAGCGTGCTAGCAGGCTAGATTTGAGAGGAGGCAGAGAAATGCTATTCTAAATGGAAATATAGCAGTGTGTTTAAAGATACACTTACGTAGAGATGAAGATGAGCGTTCAAACGGGGGCCTGCATACGTTCCCTCGATATTTTTTATGTCTTACAATCTTCACTGTTGTGTTGAACGTACAAAGCCTTTCACTAAAGGAACAACGCGAATCTAACTCCCACGGTTTTCGGAATAAGCTCAGTAGGCTATGCTGCATCCCGGTGTCTAGGAGGAAAATTGCAGCGCCAGAAAAAGTTGCATAGATAGGACGTCGAAATCTGAAACTGAAAAGTAACCAGAACGGTTCCCCTATATACAGCTACTGTTATTATCGTTAGCAAAAACCGTTAACTGAGATAAAAATGGAAAATAAACTAAAATACTTTTTAACAGTGTTGGGTAATTTACTCTTAAAAAGTAATTAATTACGAACTAATAGTAACATGTAATTACACTACTGTGTAATTAGATTACTGTACTAATTACTCTTTATGAAAAGTAATTGCATTACTTATTACTAATTACTTTCTAAAACCCTTATCAACCTCGACCAGATGAAAAATACGAGGATAGACATTCTTTTAATTCTTTCAAATAAATAATATAAAATCAAATAAATTATTCCTGAACTGGCCAAATAAGTTAAGGGGGCTGCATTTTCAATTTGCATTATAAAACATACATTTTAACATTAGATGTTACATTTTAAATTCACTATTGTTTTATATAGAACTGCACCTGGAGTGGTGGTGGTGTAGTGGTCTAAGCACATAACTGGTAATCTGGTAATCAGAAGGTTGCTGGTTCAAGCCCCACAGCCACCACCATTGTGTCCTTGAGTAAGGCACTTAACTCCAGGTTGCTCCAGGGGGATTGTCCCTGTAATAAGGGCTCTGTAAGTTGCTTTGGATAAAAGCGTCTGCTAAATGCATAAATGTAAATGTAATATAGAATTGCTCAATAGTCTACACCAAGGGTCTTCAACAGTGGGTTGCGGTGGTACTGCAGGGTGTCCACAAATTAGTGTTTGATCCACCATTGGTGGCATTTGTAAGGACAGGGTTTTTCTGTCTGTCTGTCCTTTTCTTTGTTTTTGGCGCAGGGAAATTTAAAAATGTCACTTCATGTAAAAAATGTTGCAGACACCTGCTGTACATCTCTGCTGAAAAGACCAGCTAAAACCAGCTGGTTGGCTGGACCTTAACATGATTTGCCTCAGATGCCTATTATTTTCTTTACCATTGCTTTTCCCACCGGTGGTCATGAAATGAGCACTGCCACACATCATTATGTAAAATCGTCAATTTTAAACCTCATTAAGTTTATTGTTTAGTCCCAAAGATTAATTAATTAATGAGATACAAATTAATACAACGGAATCAAGCTTAACTGTCCCAATTTACCCATCTTCACCATATATCATAAAATTTGGAGCATCTTCTATCTACCTTAATTAAACAAGACAATGCCACTAGATAGAGCAATTATAACACTGCCCTGAGAAATGTAATAATGTGAGACATTTTAAATGAGACCAGTAAATGCTTTAGATTTGGCAGCCATAAAATACTACTATTTAAAAATGTAATAAACTGAGACAACAAAACATTAGTGAAAATGAAACTAAAACTAACTGACAAAGTGTGAAAACTAACGAAATCTAAAGTAAATTGAAATGACAAATTGAATATAAAACAGAAATAAAATTCAATTAAAACACCAAACTATAAAAACCCTGCTAGACATCATGATGTCTTCTTCCTGTTGCTATGTGTAATCAAATGTATTATTCGTGATACAGTATGGGTTATTCAGTGATAATAAAGCCTTTAAAGAATAAAGAAATGGATTATAATGAATAATAATATATCATAAAAAATTATATTGTAAAAAATATAAATATCTTTTATTAATAAAATATAAATTGTATTTCATTATTATTATCATTAAATAAATGTAGCAACGAAAGTGCTATAATAAAAAAAATACCATTTGTAAAATTACCAATATTTAAATATTTTATTTAAATAAAAAAAACTTTAAAAACACATTTGTTCCACTCTTGAGATTTTTAAATAAAGAAAGAAAGAACAGTAAATATTATCTAATTATTAAATCAATCCTTGTCTTTTGTTTTGAGAGAAGGGTTTCTTGTTATGCCACTCCTGCAGCAGCAGGATGTGGCTTTTCAAGCAAAAACATAGATCTCTTCTGTTATTTGTTTAAATATATTTCAGTAGTTTAGCTGAAAAAAGGATGTTCCACAAAAAGCTTACAGCTTTAGAATATAACAACCCTATAGGTTTTTTTTGTTGTTGTTTTTTTTTTTTTTTTACATCTGCAGCGTTCTGGCAACCCTGCAGGTTTTGACTGTAAAGAATCAGAATCAGTTTAATTGCCAAGCATGCTTACACATACAAGGAATTTGTCTCGGTGACAGAAGATACTAGTGCACAACAATACAAAAAACAATACGAAAACAGCAGCAAGACATAGATAATAATAAAAAATTATTACACACATATGTACATACACACATAGACACACACATACATAGAAACACACATACACATACATAGTGCAGTTCTAATAAAATCTGTTATCTGTTATGTAGAGTGCAAAACACAAATCTGTTATGTAGAGTGCAAATTTTCTTTTTTTTTCAGAGGAATGAAATGGCAGAAGAGGTAGATGTGTTGGATAAATATAAAATAGACTAAACTGTGTATTGCACATAATTATTGCTCAATGGGGCAGTTTTAACTGTTCATGAGATGGATTGCCTGAGGGAAAAAAACTGTTCTTGTGCCTGACTCTTCTGGTGCTCAGAGCTCTGAAACGTCAGCCAGAAGGCAACAGTTCAAAAAGGTATTGGGCTGGGTGAGTGGGAACCAGAGTGCTTTTTCCTCACTCTGGAAGTGTATAGTATAATGGGCAACCAATAATCCTTTCAGCAGACCGAACTGTCCTTTGTAGTCTTCTGATGTCTGATTTTGTAGCTGAACCAAACCAGACAGTTTTCGAAGGGCAGAAGACAGACTCAATGAATGCTGAGTAGAACTGTATCAGCAGCGCCTGTGGCCGGTTGAACTTCCTCAGCTGGTGAAGGAAGTACAACCTCTGCTGGGCCTTTTTCACAATGGAGTCAATGTGGGTCTCCCAATTCAGGTTTTGTGAGATGGTAGATCCCAGGAACCTGAATGACTCCACTGCTGCCACAGTACTCTTTAGAATGGTGACCAAAAGTCCACATTACATAAAAATGTAGCACACATACCGTAATATACAATCCCTTTCATGGCTGTTTGCCAGAAAGAATAAAAATATAGGTATTTTATAGGTGTTTGTGACTACCAACTTTTAAAATGCGTCACTTATCTATGATACTGTACAGTACATGAATCTGATTTAAAAATAAATAAATAAAAGGGTGACATGATTACAGAAAAGAAAAGATATAAAAGTTATTTTCAATATCATAATGTATGAAACAATTACATTAAAATCAGTTTACATGGAGGGTCTAAATTTCCCTTAATGCCGACGGAGAGAGTTATTGTTGTGCATAAAATGTGTTCAAAACAATACAAGGAAAAACACTAAAAAAGGAGAGTCACTTGGCACAATTGAGGCAGTAGAGCAGTTGTATGGTACAGGGGCAACATTGGGCTTTAAAGGAATAATTCACACAAAAATAAAATTATCTTATTATTTGGTCACCCTTATGCCATCCCGGATGTGTATGACTTTCTTTCATCAGCAGAACATAAATTAAGATTTTTAGAAGAATATTTCAGCTTTTTTGGTTCATACAATGCAAGTAAATGGGTGCCAAAATTTTGACGCTCCAAAAATCACAAACATCAGCATAAAAGTAGCCTAATCCATGTGACTCCAGTGGTTAAATCCATGACTTCAGAAGTTATATGATAGATTGGGTGAGAAACAGATCAATAAAAAGTTCCTTTTTGCTAGAAATTCTCTTCCCTGCTCAGTCAATCTCCACATTAACTTTCACTGGGGGCATTGTCCTCCTTTTGAGATACAGTGTTCCACATTGATTTAGTTCTTGTATCTGTTAAGCCAAGAAATTGTTGTGTTCTCATTCTCATGCATGATGCACAATTTTCTGAAGTTTGTGACTGGTGGAATAATATTCTGCCTGAAATATTGCTCTACAAAGGTTGATACTTTTCTATCAGGCATTAAATATCAAGTCAAGGAGCAGGACAGACTTCAGGAAATAAAAAGTCAATCTTTTATATATTATCTAGAGAGCGGAGATTCACTAGATGAATACTCAACAGCACTGTTTGAAAGCAGCTCTGACGAATCTTGGCCAGAGTGCTCATAATGCATGAGTTTTAAAGAGAAGAATTAATGTAAGTGCTTTTATAAAATGATAAGCTGCACATTTCAACCTATAAACCCTTGAAAAAATGTATCCCATTTACTTCCATTGTAAGTGTTTGTAAGAGAGACTGGATGAAATTTTTTTCTGGTAATCAACATTATGCCACATATGCTGTTGACTGAGCTTAACTTGTATTGAACCCAGAATATTCCTTTAACACATCTGTTAACTGACCAAGCAGGATACAGGTACCAGCCCATGCTGAAAACCTCAAAATGGTCATACATTAATCCTCCTGGGCTGGCCAATATGGGTAATTAAAGTGTATCTGTGCTATGCTGGCTATTATTTTAAATCTCAGCCCACTAGATGGCAGTATTTGAAAGGTTTGCAGTAAAATGTGAAGCTTGCAGCTGTCCCACATTCTAATGCAGTGGCATATGATTGCACAGTCTTTATTCCCTATATCGGCTTAGAGCAATGCTAGGCTTATTCTAAGTAAATAGAATAATATATACCAGCAAGTTTGGCAAATGTAGCCCCTTTGATTTTGTGACCTGTGCTACTTTGCCTTCAACAGTAGAGAAATATTGAAACCTGTGACAGAGAACCTGTGACAGAGACCAGCTCAGAAGCCTGCAGGCCAATTAGTTAATCTGGACAGTGAGTTTCCTTCAGCACATTTCTCCCCCTACATCTCTCCATCTCCATCCTCTTTTTTAGTCTCAGAGATGGCTGATTAAAGAAACCAGCTCAAGCACTAAAGTGGCTTTCCAAGCATGTCTGAACTTGCTGATTGCACGTCCACCTCTCTCCGTAACCCTCAATGTTGGGCTGAACCGAGCCAGTGATCCACAGATGGAGGAGTGGTCCATTTGTCTACTGATTCCAATGATGACACGCAGGGAATACTTGCTGCACTGAATGGAAAATATAGGAGTCGTTGGGGGGTTCCTTGAATTGGGCTCTGTCGTTATGTTTCACACCATGGTTCATTATAGCCTCAGTCTATAAGCAGTTGCTTTCTATCTATCAATGTTTTATGGATTATAATGAAAATCACACAGCCACTCACAAATCTTTCAGCATGGTAACTACCATGCTGTAGATGCTGTTCTTTCAGTAATTGTTTTCAGAGCAGCATATGCTGCATGTTGATTACCACAAGAATTAATTTGGATTTGCCCTTTTCTTTAAAAAAAAAAAAAGCACAAATCTGGTTACAGTGTGGCACTTACAATGGAAGTGAATAGGGCCAATGCGTAAATGTTAAAACCCTCACTATTTACATTTGGCAGACGCTTTTATCCAAAGCGACAGAGCCCTTATTACAGGGACATTCCCACCGGAGCAACCTGGTGTTAAGGACACAATGGTGGTGGCTGTGGTATACAGTTTAGTGCTTTAGCCCACTACGCCACCACCACTCCTACCATTTCAAAGTTATAGCAAAAGTAATAAAATCATTTACTAACCTTTTCTGTGTAAAGTTATAGGCAATTTTAAAATTTCGTTGCCATTAATCCCAAAAAAGAATGACAAATTCTCAAAAAAATACATGAGTTCTAACAGAAGAATTAAAGGTGCTGTAAGCCATATTTTTTTTATTGAAAAGTATGCAAAACAAAAATTCCACTCCCTTAAAGATATTAATTAAATAAGTGTCTTAGGATATCTCACCAATCTCTGTGACAGCTGTAGACTTTTTAAACAGTAAACTAAAATGTGTGGACCACAGACATTGGTACTTTTCACCTGTCAATCATATTGCTAGTTCTCATTTGAAGCAGATCGTTGAGGCTATGATTCATAATGTTTGTCAGTTGAAGGTGCTATTGAGCCACTGTTAAATTTGACAGCCACAGAAACAAACAATGCTGCTCTTTTGCTCAGTTTTGGTCTCAAAATTGTCTTTGGAGGGTGGGGTTTTTGGAATGAGAGGGCGTGGCTAATTCATAGACTCAATCAGGAGAATGTTTCAGAACGCTAAAATCTCTTACAGCACCTTTAATGTAAGCTTTTATCAAGCATTTGTGCCATGCAATCTGTTTAATGGCGTTACCATGTGAGACATTGGCTAATTTATTTTTGACAAGTAACTGGGATTTCTATCTTAAGGTAACAATCTCTGCCCTCGCAAATCTTGCAACATGACGACTATTTGGTGATGTTTTAATTAAGGACAAATCCTCTTGTACCCAAAGTAATCCAATTGAACTCAGTGGTTCAATACAAAGTTATTGTGTTATGTCACTACAGAGGCCATTAGAATACTGATACAGGGAACGTCTGACCCCTGAAGCCATTGCAAAGGCCAGTCAAGCATACTATAAATTTTTCATTAAAATGAAATTACTTTCAAAACTGGATTTATACACGGGTATATATTAAACAAATTGCTGGTCTCATATTTTGTAGGGTTTACCAGTCGCTCTGGACAGACATATTAGGATTTGATAATGGAAGTAAGCTTGCACTTACTGTACATAACTTTACAGATTATTTTTAATACTGTTTGATTTATGTGTTTTATTTCTGTTTAACACACCATTATGTTAAAGGGATAATACACCCAAAATGAAAGTTATAATTTACCCACCCCATGTTTAAAAACAAGACTACTTTCTTTGTCAGTGCAAAAAATTGTGTTGCTTGAATGTTGCAAATGCGACTTTAAACGAAGCAGCCATGGTCCTTCAGCTGCTTCACATTGAGGAGCTCAGAGAGTTACAGACTAAGATCAACGAGACCATTGTCACTGTTCAGGCTATCGTTGCTGACCCCAAAACAGACCACCATCTAGGGAAGGTGGGCAGATAAATACTCCTGCCCGGCCCTTACTGCAGAGGCGGTCTCCACACGACGGAGAGATGTTCGTCCTAAAAAATGTTTGTTTTTATTAACCACATCACAGATATTTTGTTCTAATTCAAGACTTTTTTTGTGTGAATGCCAATGGAAAAAGGACAAGGACTGTGTTTTTCTTTATATGTTTGCTTTAACCTTTAATTGAAAAAAATGCAAAGATTGGAATTTGAAGTATCGGAAAATAACATTTATTTGTTTGGCACTTATGAAATGACCCTTAAAAAAATGGGGCTTTATGCTTTCGTTGCATAATAAACCTTAATGCAACAAAGTTTTTATGGCCAGACTGTAAATTTGTCTTTCCCCTGGAGCAAGACGTTCTACCTTTTCTGTTTTTTACCTCCAACTGTGCATATATAAGAAAATAACCATTGCAGACAACAAAATATTAAAACTAGGTAATAAACCATCTGAAACATGATATGAGCAGCAGACATATTCAGGTTGTCAATCACATTTTATTGTTATAAATATCACATCTTACAAAAGTATAAAAAAATGATTAAAAATTAAAGTTTGTATAAGACCACTTTGGATAAGTTCAATGCGATTTCTTGAGACAAATAGTGCACAGAATTTTCAAAAACTGAATTTTAGTGTACTTAGAAAACATACAAATTACACAACTTAACTCTGGAGTTCTTTAGTTTTTTGTTTGTCTTTTTATTTATTTTTTAACAAAAAAAAAGTCAGTAGAAAGAAATGAGGTATAGAACAAATTTACAAAACTACTCTGAGAAAATATTCACGTTTTTATGTTTGTAAATTTGTGCTCTGGCATTGATGGTGATGTTTGTTGAGGCTTGCAGGTTCTCTGATGGGTTCTCTTTGCAATTTCCATAGCACAAGCACTATAAGAACCACCCGAAATAGCACCATGTAACATTGGCTCTGTCATTAGCACCTCCCTGTAACACAAAACAGGCATGCTAGGTCAGACATTCATCTGAAATCCTTTGTAGAACGCACCATTTGGGCTAACACAGTAACGTTTCATCTTCTACCAAGGAAAATTGCCTTTTGCTAGTGCGGATATACAAACATTTACTCTGATCTTGTTTGACTGTTTTCTGGTCTGTAAAGATCTGAAATGCTTTGAAGTACTGGTGCAACACTGATGTTTCCTCACCTCTGTCAAAACTACAGTGATTTGGAAGGCTGTGCTTTCTACTTTTCTCCAAAGTGTCAGTAGCTAACAGCTAGTTTCTGAAATGTTTTGCCCTCTGTTATTTTCTTAAAAATACAGGCTACAATTGCCTACAAGGTAGACCTGCTGAATAAGTGTGTCATGCACGAATGTAGTTGCACATTGACACACTTAAATCAGAATTTTTTTTTACATGATAAAGTTTCTTAAAGGGATAGTTCACCCAAAAATGAAAATTCTCTCATCATTGACTCACCCTCATGCCATACCAGATGTGTATGACTTACGTTATTCTGCAGAATACAAATTATGATTTTTAGAAGAATTTAAGCTCTGTTGGTCCATACAATGATATGGGGCTTTTCCACTGCACGGTACAACTCGACTCAACTAGACTCTGCTAGCTTTTTTGGGGTTTTCCACTGTGGATAGTGCCTGGTACCTGATACTTTTTTTAGTGGAACCTCGGTCAAGGTTCCAAGTGACTAAATTTGACGTCAAAATCCTGCAGATCACTGATTGGTCAGGGAGAATCGTCACTGGATTTCCAACACGCGACATCAACCCGCTAGTTTTAAAGTTAGCAACAGCAATAATAAGTATCATTTGTTCATGCGACTT
The DNA here is from genome assembly GCF_025860055.1 of Xyrauchen texanus. Lineage (NCBI taxonomy): Eukaryota > Metazoa > Chordata > Actinopteri > Cypriniformes > Catostomidae > Xyrauchen > Xyrauchen texanus. The sequence goes on from NC_068297.1 coordinate 7,945,935, forward strand.
TCGAATTGTGAAAAAAGAAATGGTTGTTCGCAAAACCCCACCGTGGTCAATAAACGAGGTGCAGACGGTCCACTCGTTAGCGATGAGCGAAACGAAAATGTCTCTCAGGAAGTGTCTCAGCTGTTGGCCGCACACGGCTACCACCGGACCTACCAACAGTGTAGGGAAAAGTTTAAAGTGACTACAGAAACATCAAGAAAAAGTGGAAGTGGTTTGACGCTATGTAAACCGGCGAGCAATGGGAGGGAGAGCGCCACAATGGAGGATGGTAGGATGGTAAGTAACTCTATACTCTACTTGAAAGCTTCACATTATTTAGCTGACCAGCTACTGGAAGCTTGTTTCTAAAACAACAAGGTAAATTGAACTGTTACACTTGTGTAAAATCACCATGTAACAACTGCTTTATGCAGCACAATGAGCTAGTAGCTAACAGCTAGCGGTTGTGTTACTGTTTTGGTCAGTTTGTGTCGTATTTAAGAAGATGTCACTGCCATAGAGGCGGTTTATCTATGACGATCAGCTTATAATCCCAGGGGGCACTAAACTGCAGTGGAAATGCAAGCTTAGAAAAGTAAAGTGAGTAGAGTTGAGGCGAGTCAAATGTGTGGAAAAGTGCCACAAGTGAATGGGTGCCAAAATTGTTATGCTCCAAAAGGCACATAAAAGCAGCAAAAAAGTAATCCATACGACTCCAGTGGTTAATTCCATGTCTTCAGAAGTGATATTATATGTGGGTGAGAAACAGATAAATATTTAAGTCCTTTTTGGATAGAAATTATTCTCCCTGACCAGTAGGGGGCGATATGCATGAAGAATGTGAATCACCAAAACATAAGAAGAATGTAAAAGTTAAAGTGGATTTTGACTGAGCAGGGAGGAGAATTTGAAGGACTTAAATACTGATCTGTTTCTCACCCACACCTATCATATTGCTTCTGAAGTCTTTGATTTAACCACTGGAGTCTTATGGATTACTTTTATGCTGACTTGTGTGATTTTTGGAACATCAAAATTTTGACACCCATTCCCTTGTATGGACCAAAAGAGCTGAGAAATTATTTAAAAAATCTTAATTTGAGTTCACTGGTATAAAGAAAGTCATACACATCTGGGATGGCACAAGGGTGAGTAAATGAGAGAATTTTCTATTCCTTTAAAGTATACTGATGCAAGAATTCATTTATAACAAATGCAGTGTGCTTCATTCAAATTTTTGGTGGGTTTAAAGGCAGAAATATGAATCGTAATTTTATAAAAGCACTTTAATGAATTCTTCTGTTAAAACTTGTGTATAATTTGAGTTGTAAAGTTGAAATCATTTTTGCGACGGACTGTTAAATTATTGGGGTTACAGGGTTCACAGCATAACGTCGTCATAGCAGCAAAGTTGTAAAATTGGATAAAACTGTACAAGGCAAATATCAGTAAGTGATTTTATTACACTAAAATAATGTTAACACGCATCTTGTGGCTATACTTTTGCAACAATTAGTATTGTAAAGTTTACGGATTGGCCCCATTCACTTCCATTGTAAGCACCTCACTGTAACCCAGATTTTTTATTCTTTTCTTTTTTTAAGAAAAGGAGGGACGAGTAAAACATTTTTTTGTTGTGATCAACATTATGTAAGAAATGCTGTCGATTGGGTTTAACTTCTATTGAACTGAATATTTTTAAAAATAATTTTAAAATATCAACCATATTAGCAAGACTAAAATAAGTATACACTTTATCACAAAAAATGTTAAGTACCTTATAAACAGTGTTGCGGAGCAACTGTAATGCCATACAAATGAGACCTCTGATCAGGCAAGTACTCATCTGTAAATTGACTATCTCGGCCAAGAGTAATGACCCCATCTCTGCAACATAACAAAAAGAAAGCATGACATTTAGTCAGGTAATTTGTAATCGATTGATAAGTGAAATAGGCTGAAATGAAAAAGGACTCCCATGCAAAAATGTTTTTTGTAGCAAACTTAAGTTTTACAAAGCTCATTTGCATGTTCAAATATGAATGCCAAAGGTTTGCCGGAACACTCATTTTGTGAAGGCTTGCAAACATGATAACACTTTTGAATCTCCAATTAAAAAAATGTATGAACAAAATGCAATTTAAAGGGATGTTGTTATTCTAATGGCCATTTCATATTGTATGTATGCTTAAGCTTATTTACCTCCTCCAGTCTGTGTAGTAGTAGTGACTGGCGTAGGAGACCATGCTAAAGGGGTAATTTAGGTTGCTGTGGACCACGCGCCTCCCTGTACCATTTGGCGATATACACTCCAGACGCTTTGTTCCTGCATATCACAAAACAGATTACCGATGTTTGGTTTACATGGCCAATTTGCTCCAAATGTCAGTTGCTTCTTCTGCTTTTTGGACTGAAGATCATACCTGCATCGGCCCAGCAGACCTGGCGCGTAGTGGAGTCGTAGGTCAAAGCATTGGGCAGTCCGATGCCATCCCTCACCAGAACTCTTCGGTTTTGCCCGTCCACAGAGGAGCTCTCAATTTTAGGGGCTTCTCGGTTCCAGTCAGTCCAGTAGAGGGTTCTGTGAGAAGATCAAGTTTTATGATTGAGGATAGTTTGCCAACAGTTAAACTTTCAAGGGCTGACATTCATATTTTCCAACTAAATCTAGGAACTTCGAGAACAGCCCTGCTCTATTTAGCATTGATTTAAACAAGATGTTTTGAAGAAAAACCTCAGATTGGTCTCTCAGGAGATGATAAATAAAAACTAGCATGCGTGGCCTTGAAGGTTGTGTATTGTTATGCAGAGCAAAGAAGTTTTATATACATAAATAATGTTACTGCTTGTCAATCCCCATGGACTTCCAAGCACAAATTTAAAATTTTAAGCCATTTGAGGAAAAATCTTTTTTCAAGATCAACAAAAATCGAGCAGTGGAGTAGCTAACGTGCTAATGTAGCTCTAATTGCAGATTTGCATGACTGCTTGTGTGATTAAACATTTGTTTCAAAAAATTCTAAGACTTCAACCCAGATGGCCATTTAATTGGAACCATCACCATTCATGTGCCTACACAAAAATTAACTAGCATGTAGAGTAAATTGCAACAAACACAAACATGCATTAGCAAATATTCTCATTTCCCATGAGGTTTGTATTATATCTCGTGTCCTCCACCCTAGCTGGGGCGTTCAGTTACTCCAAATGTTGCAGATGGTTGTGTTTGTGGAGTTCCCGGCCCACACGATGTCTGCCCTCCCTTGAGACCAGAGAGCCAGGCCAGACATTGAAGCTACACCAACATCTGGGCCAATTTGTAGCATTGCTCTTATTTTCTCTGCCTCCCATACATGTCAAACATCCATGTTCTCTCTCAATCTCTCCTTCAAGTCTCGTGCTGGTCTTTTGTTTTGCCTCTGACACATACACTTTTTGCAAAGCAGATAACAGATTCTTTGAGTGTCCTTGTAAAGGAAGCATTGGAACTTGGTGATAGAAGGTTGATTAAAGCAGCTAATTACAGAATTGATTAAGAAGAGATGCTGATTTTGAGCAATATTCACAACAGGCTCTTGTACTTTACCATATATTCTCCAGCTCTGATCATTTGAGCTTCATTCTTTAAATCAGATGTGTTATGTTATTTTGAGATATAAAGAAGCTGCAAACTTAAGGCCATGGTACACTTAATTTTCCACGTGCCATTACATCTTGCAGATGGTCCAGCGATCTAGCCTTTAAAAGTACTCTTTTGACCACGAATGCATATGGAATTGACAATTCGACAAATGCACACCAAGACTGCTTTGTGAAAACCGCGTGTCTAAAAAACCTCTGTGCATACTGTGCTGATAACAAATTTGCATCACATGCACTGTGCGTGAAACGTAGCGGCATGCAGAAATCTGAAGTTTAATTTGGCCTTTTAGGGGCCGTTCAGGCCGAACGCATTCTTGCATTCGAATAAAGGCACAACAGATAAAACAGAAACCAGGTGTCTTGATACATATTTTTAAAAGCTGAAGTTCTTTTTAACTTGACAAGAGACACTAAAAACTGTGTGAGATAGGGTGCAACAGTCAAAGACATCTGTCTAGCGCAAGTTTACATAGCAAAACACTTGAAAAACAGCGCAAACGGCAAAATCCGTTTGGTGTAACGACCCCTTAGTTTTGACTATTTTGTCATTTAACTGACACTTTTATCCAAAGTATACTTTGCTGCCTTTGAGTTGTGTCAGAATTATTATATTTACGACATGGGTGCACATGAACGCCCTCACAATGTCGTACTTATCGGTGGGATTTTCTTTCTGTTCTTATTTCCAAATAAAAAAACTATTATAATAATTGCACAAGCTAATAGGTATTGATGATTGATCACAAATTATTTATGTAAGTGTTTGTGCACATTTTGCGTACTGTTGACAGAAAAGTGATAAATATTAAAAATAATATTCACTAAACCTGTTTATTAGCTAACAAGCCTGTGTGACCAAACTACATTTTGTCGCATTAGCATTAGAAAATCTCCCTGAATATTTAAAAGATCTTCAGTATAAGAAGCACATACCCTGTAGGGGAATCCACAATGATGGCTCTGGGATTCACTAAGTCTGTTTCAAACAGAACACGTCTATTACTTCCATCAAGGTTAGATGTTTCTATTTTATCCGGTGTGCTGTCCACCCAAAACAGTCTTCTACGGGCAACATCCACAGCGAGGCCTTCGGGACTTGTCAGACCTGAAAAAATTCCACAAAATTGTGCTATTTTAATATGACTCAATGGCCAAAGTCTCCTTTTTTTATTTACTTATGTGTTTATTCTACAGAATGGCAGTTAATTGTTAAGTGATGACTGAACTTAAATATGTTTCGGTTCAATGCATCTTGTCTTTGACCATACAAAACTGACAGACTAAATGCTTTATCATGAGATAAACAGTACCTGTGTTGATGACAATCTCCGGTTCTGATTTTGGCTCCAGACCGGCCCGATTGATGGTCCTTCCTGCCAGATCTGTCCAGTAAACTTTCCTCTCTCTGCAGTCGTAATCAATACCAACCACTATAGAGCCCTGTAAGTGTGAACAGAACAGGATCAGTGAGCTTTTGTCAATGGTCCACTTATCACTGTCAGATAGTGGCTGTGAAGAGCTCAGTATTGAAGTTTTAAGAGTATGAAGAGTCTCACATGTAAAGCAAGCAGCACTGAAGATCTCTGCTTGTCCATCAGTGTGCCATTAAGAGGCAAAACTCCAATCTGCTGCCCCTGAGCATAGAGCAGAGATGTGCCTGTTGGGGGTGGAGTAACATCTGGGCGGGGCAGTGGGTGTGTGGTGGGTGGGGCCACAGTAGGTATACCTAACCAAGATGGCGACACAAATTGTTTTAGATAGGATGTACAGATCATTTAAGTAGCAAACATGAACATGATGAATATAATAGAATAGAACAGAACAGAATACATAGAATAGTTCGGGCGGGGCAAATCAAAGGGCTTGTCCTTTTTTTCAAATAGCAAATTGGCTTTAGTTACGTCACAACCATGAACCACAACTTTCTACTTACAGCTGGTTGAAAGTTGTATTAGGGGCAGGGACATGGCATTTGATTAAAAAAAAATCTGTAGTGTAAGATGTACCGGTACTCACAGGCTGGTTTCACAGTGTCGTGTGAGCGGGTTCCAGGTACTTCCCGCCCGTCTCGGTCCACACACCAGCAGTAGCTGCTGTCTCCATAGCACTGTACCGGGTTGAACTCACCGCCAGAGTCACACTGAGGTAGATAGTGCTGGGAGTCTGGCTGGCCTCCATAGTGCTGCAGCAGACTGGCTCTCCAACGCTCACACACCGTCTCAGAACGCTGGGTTGGTGGCACTGGGCATCAAAGGGGAAATCAAGTATATGTTACTGATGGTGTACAATATGTATAACCATATAAATAAATAATTGAGTGAGCAGTCAAAATGGCCAATGACTTATCCAGTATGCTCAACATAAAAACACTGAAAAAGTTAATTAAAAATAAATAAATAATAAAAATAAGGATAATAATTAAATCTAATTATTATTAATAATAACATATAATAATGATATATTATAATAATAAGAATAAGAATAATTATTATTAATAATAAGAATAATTATTAATAATGCAATGTAATATAATTAAATGTAATTCTAATAGTCGGGGGACTGGGTAGCTCAGCAAGTAAAGACGTTGGCTACCATCCCTGGAGTCGTGAGTTCGAATCCAAGGTGTGCTGAGTGACTCCAGCCAGGTCTCCTATGCAATCAAATTGAGATTCGTCCTCCACCACCAGATTGAAGCGAGTCACTACGCCATTACGAGGACTTAGGAGTGCATTGGGAATTGGGCATACCAGATTGGGGGAAAAAGGGGAGAGAGATTTTTTTTTTAATTATAATAAAATGTAATTATTACGTATTATTATTATTATTATTATCATCATCATCAATAATATTAATAATACAATAATGCTAATAATTAAATGTAATTATTATTAATCATAAAATTACATGATTATCATTATAATAATTGTAATAATAAATAGTAATTATTATTATTAATAAATTAATATTATTATTATTATTATATGATCTACTAAGTGGAGGGATCTTGTATCACACTTATGCAGCTTATATTATTATATTATATTAATTAATTTTTTACAAATAATTGTGCAATAAAATAAAATTGAGCAATAGTTTTTTTTTTTTTAGAATTGGGGTCATCTCTGTGAAACTAAGATGAATATAAAATGAACAGCCTGTTAATTCATTGTGCACAGTTCAACACTGGAGGATACATCAGTGTCAAAGCCTCAGACTTTCAAAATCTTTGGCAAAACCAGGGATTCTTCTCAGTCTCACAAGTCTGAAAGTGTAAAGCTCCACTTAGAGGAGTTTCAACCTGATAAGAAGCCCAGCTGCATCTGAAGAGGAGATCAAACTGACCTGCGTTTACAACTCAGTACCATGTCGTGTGAAATAAGCGGTGTGGAGGTTAGACAGAAACACAAATTACACCTACTCACATCCCATCTATGATTAAATCATTCTCTGTATACACTACCTGTCAAGAGTCTGAACACACACTGAATTTATGTTTCTCATGATCTTAAAAATCTTTTGATGTAAAATCTTGAGCTAAAACGCTGTAGACAAATATAAACTGAATTTAAAAACTAAAACTATCTAAAACCATCTTTCTTTTTAATAGATACGTTTTGCCAGAGAGGGAAGGAAAAGCAACCAACAGGTGTCATAGCATAAATGTGAAGTCCTTCAATACTGTTACTAAAATGTAAGATCATTTTGATTGGTTTAACACTTTTGGTCACAACATAACTTCCATTTGTGTTATTTCAGTATTAACGACTTCACTATTATTCTAAAACGTGGCAAGTAGTAATAATAAAGATTCATGATCTTTGTTTTCATGATATATAGCTGTGGACATACACACTGCACTGCAATGAACAACTAAAAATCTCTTCACGTGTTCTCTCCACCCATTTCGGAAGTTCAAAAGCAAACTTCCACCTTCGTCAGTTTCCTTTTTTGGAAGTTAGACAGAGAGACGGAAATAGGAGGCATTTCTAACTGCGATGAGAAGAGGACACAATCATCTGCAGTGTTGACATGGACCAAACTGCTCCGCTTTCCTTCTCTCTATAATTTCCTGGAACGCAGGCCAGACTGGACTCATTAGACTGATTACATACACATGATGAGAAACTACTTAGCAAATTAGAAAGGCCGTAATTGTGAAGCAGTATTACGACACTAACACCAGACGTTGGATTGTGACCATTGTAAGCGTTTTGGATGAGTTGAATTTGAATATATTGAATTATATAAAGTCACTTAGTGGCTATACTTGCTGGAAATAAGAATATTATTGTCTGTTTTGAAATATTGTGTCATATAAATTATGACTTTTCTATTTATCATCCGTCACAATATCCTTGTGTGATGCAACAAAGCGTCAAGCAATAAATCGCATCTTACCTGGCTCATCACAGTTTCTTGGTGGGGTTCCGGGCGGCATTCGTGTGCCAACTCTCTCCTGCCCCCTACTGTCCACACACCAGCAGTGGCCTGTGGAGCCATGACACTGCAGCGGCCTGTACTGACCCTCCTCATCACACTGAGGGATGAAGGCTCCTATCTGAGGAATGCCACCTGTACCACCCTGAAGACTGTCTCTGTGCTGCTCGCATTGGGTCTTGGGACGAACTGGATGCACAAAGAAATTTGAGCAGAATAGAATTTAATTCCTAAATCCTGCTATTATTAAATACTGGTAAATTGCAAAAATCTCTGTCATGTTATCTTTAGCTCCAGTCACTTCTTTAGCTCAATACACTAATATTTCCATTTGTAAATTATATATTTTATTGTTAACACAAAACCAAAGGATTTGTGAAAGTTGTAGTATTATATCACTCAGACATCCAATATATTTTTTGATGATGCTAATAAAGTTAATAAAGAAAAACAATGTTCAAAGCATAACTTGTAATATTAATGCAAAAGACACACTTGATAGACCAAAGGCTACAGAGAAGACAGATGTAGAATACAAGTGGTTTAGACAAAACTCTGCCTTGTAGAAAACCTTCTTCTTGTCAGAAAGGAATGCAGTAACAATAATGTGAATCATCACAGTTTGAAAGTTGAATGAGTGTATTTCAGTATGGGAAGAGATCCCATCCTCCTTAAGGCTCAAGGCTAGTTATCCCAGACTGCTATGGACATTCAGCGAAGTAGCATGAAAGACAGCTAAATATCAAGATCAAGATGACCAACAACATAAGGTGTCTTTACACAACCAAGTTAAGGCAGCTCTGTGTAAAGATGCAATGCTGCAGAAAAGCCAGACTAAATAATGATACTGTAGCTTTTACAGGCTTCACCTCAGCCTCTAGTATTTTTTGAGGCTTCACCTCAGCCTCTAGTATCAAAGGCAATTCTGATGCTGTTTTGGTTCTTTGTAAATTAAATAAAGCATCACAGCAGCTTAAAAGCCCCTGCACTCTCACGGTTCTTCAAGTTCTTCCCTCAGAGCCAAAAATAATTCGAAACAGCTGAGAAACTACATACTGTTTGCTAACATTCAGACAACATCACAGTGTGTTGGAAGCGTTTAAAGCTACATTTAAATATAAGGATGCTCAAGACTACATGAAAAACATCAACTAATTTGACATTAAAGTGAGCTATCAATGACGTCATGCCTCAATATATGAGTTTAATTCACACTATATCAGTAAAAAAGCTGTTTTCATTTCTCAATGATGATTTAAAGGGGACCTATTATGCAAAGTTCACATTTACATGGTGTTTGTACATAAATGTGTGTCGGCAGTGTGTTTACACAACCACCCTACAACGTTAAAAGTCCACCCACTCCTCTTTCTTATATTTCTATTAATCAAAATCAGTGTGTCAAAATGAACAGTTTTCATTTGTTCTACGTCGCTTTAGAGCAGGCCTCGCCCACAACTGGTTACGGACTCCACCCTCCTCCCGAGTGATCTACACACAGTCCACCATTTATTTCCGTGCTGGAGCGGATACAGTGAGAAGAATAATGTCTCAGCTTCGTAAGCATCTTAAGTGTTCTATTGTTGACTGTATAAGTGAACATAAGAGTCTTCATGTACTCCCGGCATCAGAACCACGGAAGACGCAGTGGACAGGCTGAACTGGTAATCTGGCATACCGGGCATTTTCCCGGTGGGCCGATGCACTTTGGGGCCGATCAGGGGCGGAATGGCCATTGGGAGAACCGAGCGGGCTGGTGTGTCGGCCACGAAATGAGCCGAATGGGCCACGATAAGCTAAAATTAGCTGTGTCGCGTTATGCAGAACGGAACACAAAACGACGCCACGATATGCAGAAAAGGACAGTGAACACTCCCCCACTCAACACTCTGCCGATTACATTCTGTTAATGTAATTTATGATGACACTGATACTACTGCAAAGATGGGTGAATAAAAGAGTGTTAAAGGGTAGAATACAGACAGAAGAATGATGATAGGCATATCTTATTTTAAACAGATGTGTGAATGGCTTTTGGATGCAGACAGCACATGAGTGAAGCAGCATATCAAACAACAGAGTGAATGTGCACTTATGAGTATTTGAGTCAATTTGATTTCTTTATGTTGACTAAAAAAAAAAATGCATGACATGTTCTTGGAAAATGTCTCCACAAATGATTGTACAGATGCACGTAAAAGTGCATCAGCTCGCTAATAACTGCACACCGGTGTGGTCATGTGGACTGATCTTAACTGAGTCAATGGGAATTAGTTGTTGGCCTCAAAGTAGGTGGAGCTCCAGGTCACACCTAACAATGAGGTGGACCAATGGCAGTAAGAAGGTATGTTTTAAATGATGTCACACCCCGTTGTAGGAATTGTGCAGGCTTTTAAACTTTGTTGTTGTCATGTTATATAAGTCACAATTTATCATTTTATATCTGAAAAATGTTATTGCATATTTGAAATAATTTCATACTTCTATAATCATAATGATATATTTAGAACATGAATCTCATAACAGTATTTATGCAATTGTAATTTGCAGTAAATGTTTATGGCACCTCTGTGCAGCTATAAAGAGTCTGTATAAATACACCTTTTCTTGGTATACTGTCTATGCCCCTTCAGATGCAGCTTCTGTGGCACCTTTGTAGTGTAAAAATAGCTATAATTTAAATAAATAAATAATACGGCCTCACAAACACTGAAAACATTGACTCTTTAACTGAAAGAGAGAATCTCACTTACTGAATCTATTGAAAATATCTATATACTCTAGACAAGGTTTCACAACAGAATTCTGGACATAAAATAATTAATTGAAACCCTTGACTATTATATCTAGCCGTCTTGAAAAAGTCAGCGAATTATGCCAAACAAAATCCACACCATGGCCTGCAATCTGACAGCACCCAAAAAAATTCCCAGGAGCCCTTTACCTGGCTCATCACAGTTTCTTGGTGGGGTTCCAGGTGGCGTGCGGGTGCCGTCTCTCTCCTGCCCCCTACTGTCCACACACCAGCAGTGACCTGTGGAGCCATGACACTGCAGCGGTCTGTACTGACCCTCATCATCACACTGAGGGATGAAGGCTCCTATCAGAGGAACACCACCTGTTCCACCCTGAAGACTGTCTCTGTGCTGCTCGCATTGGGTCTTGGGACGACCTCCTACGTACAGATGTAAAACGAATAGTTGAGTTCGTTGCTGTATTATAATAAAATGCATTAAACTAACTGACATAGAACCCCTCAAGTGATTAATCAACAACGTTCTACATGTTAACGGTCAATCATTTTGCTGTTTACTGCTTTAAACACCATTTGCATCAGGAGCTAGACAGTTTCCTAGGTTTTAAAACATTCAGACAGCCAAAAGATAATTGTTTGCTTCCATGTAAACATTTCCTGGAAAATTATAGGATAATGTAGGTCATTGTGAGAAAATTAAACATGTAAATATCTAAGATGCCCCTACCATTCGGATAACACTGGAAACCATCTCCATGGAATCCTGGTTGGCACTGACACTGGAATGATCCTGGAGTGTTTGAGCACATAGCCTGGGTGTGGCATCGCTGGTCACGACACTCGTCCACATCTGCATTGACCAAAAACACAACATTCCCTCCATAATTCAACAAATACAATATCTCCAAAGCACACTTTTATTCCATTACTCAAACACCAAACATTAACCACATTTCTCAGAATGTTAGTCTGACTCCTGGTGGCTCTAGTCCAAAGGCTACTAACTCCCACCATCCTGTTGAAGATGAGAGAGGGTTGAACAGGAAGAGTTAACTGTCCTCTGACCCCCTTGTGTTCTTCAGCTGTGAGTCTCCTACGCACATTCCCGAGTGTGGACATTGGGTCATTGTTTCAAAATACCCCACCTCCCCACCTCTTTTCCAGCATCTCTAGTTACCCATGGCTCTCTCTGCACGGCAAACCCTTTACCCACAGAATCCAGCTGAGAGAATGAGCCTGTGTTTGTGCCAACATTTAGCCTCTGTAACAATCATATCCCACTGACTACACAAAACAGTAACACATTTTAAACAAGATTGAGAAACACATTAAATGCTGACAAGGGCCCAATTGCAACAAACCCCTTAAAAGATAAGAAACCCGTTAGTAATAATGTCCTGACAATTATTAGCAAGTGTTTTCATAAATTGGATTGTTGGGGATTGTTGGAAATGGGCCAAGGTTATCAGAAACTCAATTTGGAATGGATTAATCACATGCTGCTTATCTAGAAAATACTGCTTATATGCAAAACACAGCCTGAACAACTGAAACAGTTTGCATTATGCAAAGATAACTGTATGCTACACTGTTGTCAAATGACCTTATTACATTTGTCAAATAACTTCAACAAGCTTTTAATTTAACTTTGTGAGTGGTGTCCAGTTTTCACCTTGGAAATAAAAGAGTAATGGTAAATGGTCTGGACTTATATAGCGCATTTTTAACATTAGCAGTTTTCAAAGCGCTTTAAAATGTGACTCATTCTCTCTCTCACACACACACACACACACACACACACACACACACACACACACACATGTTGTGTTTCCATGTTTTATGGGGACTTTCCATAGACATAATGGTTTTTATACTGTACAAACTTTATATTCTATCCCCTAAACCTAACCCTACCCCTAAACCTAACCCTCACAGAAAACATTCAGCATTTTTACCTTTTCAAAAAACATAATTTAGTATGATTTATAAGCTGTTTTCCTCATGGGGACCGACAAAATGTCCCCACAAGGTCAAAAATTTCGGGTTTTACTATCCTTATGGGGACATTTGGTCCCCACAAAGTGATAAATACACGCTCACACACACACACACACACACACACACAGTTGTGTTTCCATGTTTTATGGGGACTTTCCATAGACATAATGGTTTTTATACTGTACAAACTTTATATTCTATCCCCTAAACCTAACCCTACCCCTAAACCTAACCCTCACAGAAAACATTCTGCATTTTTACATTTTCAAAAAACATAATTTAGTATGATTTATAAGCTGTTTTCCTCATGGGGACCGACAAAATGTCCCCACAAGGTCAAACATTTCGGGTTTTACTATCCTTATGGGGACATTTGGTCCCCACAAAGTGATAAATACACGCACACACACACACACACACACACACACACACACACACACACACACACACACACACACACACACACACACAAGTAGCCTGGACTTGTTTTTTTAAGACCTCAACACAAATGAGTTTTGGTTTTAGACTTGTGACAACTCATGCTGCAGTTTAATCTTCGTATATTAAAAGATTCAAAATTCTATGAAATTCTTGCCATTCTTTCATTTAAAGATGCCTAGTATTTGCAAAACTTCAAGCATACATTGATCTCATATGATGTTTTTCCAGTATTGTAAATTCTTTATAACTGTGTTCAGCCATGAGGACTCTCAGAAAGATTTGGCATTTTAATGTGGGTATGACACATTTAGATGAAATTGGTCTTGGTGGTCTAGATCTGCTATGCTGCTTCATTTACATTTATGCATTTGGCAGATGCTTTTATCCAAAGCGAATTACAGAGCACTTATTACAGGGACAATCCCCCTGGAGCAACCTGGAGTTAAGTGCCTTGCTCAAGGACACAATGGTGGTGGCTGTGGGGCTCGAACCAGCATCCTTCTGATTACCAGCATCTGATTACCAGATTACCAGTTATGGTGCTTAGACCACTACACCACCACCATACAAACAATCCCCATGTAGCAGATTTGAACACGTGGATCTGGATTTCAGAGCAATTTCAATGTTAGCAAAGAGAGGGACACAAGTGGATTGGCTACCTGATTACATGTCAAAAGGACATCAGCTTACACTATGCAGGCCGATTGGCTAAACATGTCACATGTGAGCAAGCCAACTGGCTAACAGATAACAAGGTCAAAGAACCAAAGAAATTCAAAGAAATCAGCTTGCACCACATAGAGTTTCATTGCTAAACTTTGGTCATTTGGGAGAGTCAGATTTAGACATGAGGATGTTTCTTACCCTGACATGTGCGTCCATCATATCCAAACTCAAATCCGCCATGACACTGACAGCGATGGCTTCCGAGCAAGTTCACACACTGAGAGTGAGCACCACAGGAGCTCAGACCTTCTGCACACTCATCCACATCTATAATAAGAAAGAATAAGTACTCAATGACAATCAGTACTGCTCCACTTTTCAAGAAATAATACATAATTGTTTAATGCAAATGGGGGCTAGATATGAGCTTCGGAAAACGGGAAGATTATCAGTGAATAACACAAAGCTAAACAGCAAGTAAATGGCTTCAGAAAACTTGGAATCAGCACACAAGTCCCATGGACTACTTTGTGCTTTATTGGTGTTTTTTGTCTTTTCTGGAGTGTGTGTGGTTGGCTCCACTCAACTGTAAGTGCTATATTTACCAAGATAATTGTTCCCTGTGCTTAAATGGTGCTTGTTTAACAAAACCTGAGCTGATCGTTTTTGCGGTTGTTGTTCTTACATCATATATTCGGATCACGAGACAATGCCCACGTACCCGGATGAAGTATGTCCGAAATCTATTCATACAAACCTAAAATGACATACTGTTTTGCCGGCAGATATGTGCGTCCTTCATCAAATACAGCACATACTGTGACAGTACGCAGTTTCGGACGCAGCAAGAATTATAATTTTTTGGTGAACTGTTCTTTTAACCAACCAGGCAGCAGGATTCTTCCAACACCACCATTTGTTTTAGGATGTTGTGTATATATATGAAAAGTTTTAAGAGGTATCTTGGAATGCATAAAGCATGTCAGGCAGGTGCAGGATAGATAAACCATGCCCTGAGATCCCAGCATTTGTGATGACAGAGAGAGTCAGCAAGGGATCTCGTCCCTGTCGGAGTGCGTGGGAACAGGCCTGAGGCTCTAGGTGGGTAAAGGGCTGGACAGCAGGAGACCTGGTTTTGATCACTGCTAATTACAGGGAGGGTAAAGAACCCACCGTCCCCCCTCTCTTTTTCTCTCTTGATTTTTCTCTGCTCTCTTTCCTTGACCTCTTTATTATCTACTCTGTAGAGTGAGAAGTTCAGACAGGTTTTTAAATGATCCTCTAATAGGTACATGCTGCCTAAATCCACAAATATGCACACAAACACACATGCATATAATGAAGTGCAGGCAGTGCCCTTCAGAATAGTACTTGGAAATCTGATTTGACGGATGATGACATTTGTGGCACCCATACTGTGCACAGAATGATCAGCAATGCAGACAACCGAAGAATAATTTGGCCTTTACAGTCAAATTATTTATATGCTTTACCTTTAAAAAAATTGCCTTAAAAGTACCTCTAAGTAATCTAAAGTACTCTTTTTCAAAATTGGATATCGCTACTATCAGAAGTTAGATATCACCTCCAGATCCTGGTAACTAAGAGTGCAATGATAAAAGGGAGAGAGATCTGGTTGCTCAGAAAAAATACACATCTGTGTGGGGACATCAGCACCTTTCTGGATGGTAGGTGCAACTTCATTCATGTTCAAACAAGGAAATATAAAGTGGCCTAAACCTCCCTTCTAGCAACAGATGAGGATGTGGCCTCTGTTCGTGTGGCTCAAACAGAAATGCCACAGCAATGTGTAAGACGCACCACAACCCTTCACATCACCCACATTCCATCTGAAGTCTGTTTAGTCTTTCTGCTGTATGCCTTGGTAACTGTGGGAGGAAGAAGATGACAAAAAACAGTCTGGGTAAAGGAGGCCCTGGCTAGGTCCATTCAGCAAACACAAAACCCCATTCCACCAAAATAGCGCTGGTGCTTGTACCGGTACTGATGTTCGCCATAAGGAAACGGAGAACTTGGTCATGTTTCCATTGATCTGAGACACGAACGATTAAGTAACTGATTGTTACAACATAACCTTCCCAAAAACAATCATACTAGTACATCTTGGGTTCACGAGTTTTTAATAAAAATATATAACTATACATAAAAGAACATAGGTAGCAATTTGTAATGTTTCTTCAAAAATGGCAAAATTTTGTTGCATATAATAAAATAGCCTTTCCAGTAATCTTGTGTTAGCAGCGTCAGCTACAACTAATAAAAAGTGATAGTGTAGCAACTTTTATAAGGTATACGCTAGGCTAGCAGAATAATATTTAGCAGTATAGTAAGCTATCAGGCAAATCAGCTAGTGGTCCAATAAGCTAGTAGACTATTAATTAGCGGTATGCTAAACTAGCAGGCTAATCAGCTTCCATCCTGCCAAGCGTAATTTTTCCGTCCATACCACATCTTCATCTTCATCGTATTAAGTCCATGTTATGAATTCTAGGCTAGGATTGCATGTTATAAATATTGTTTGCAAGGCTTTATTAAAGAATGAATAATGATTTAATGTGAACTAAAAAGAATTACATTTTTTAAATAAACATTTTATTATGTTGGCAGAGCCACAAATGGTCAGGGTGGTATGTGATTCGACCCCAAAGTTGTTAACTGGCTGCCTCGTGCCGCAACCCCCGTAAGATGCCACCCTGGGCGACTGCCCATGTCACCCATGCCTAAATCCGTGGTTGTGTGTGTGTTTAATTATTCATCCGAGTGGTGGTGGCATAGTGGGCTAAAACACAAAACTGGTAAGCAGAAGGTTGCTGGTTAGGATGTCACAGCCACCACCATTGTGTCCTTGAGCAAGACACTTAACTCCAGGTTGCTCCGAGGTGATTGTCCTTGTAATAACTGCACTGTAAGTTGCTTTGGATAAAAGCATCTGCCAAATGCATAAATGTAAATGTCAAGTTAATTCAGACAAAGTGTTATAGATTCCAGGCTAGGACTGCATTTCAAGAAGTCATATTGTTTGGCTTTATTAAATAAAGGCTTTATTAAATAATGAAGAACATGTTAAAGAATAGAAAAAAAATAAATAATTTATTATGTTTTTATTGAGTTTTTTTTCCCATACATAATAGTAAGTTTCTCTGTGTTAAGCCCCTCTTATCTGTTTTTTTATTTAATTTTTTTATAGATTTAAAATATTTGGGAGTATTTGGAGACTGGTTCACACCAGCAAGTGCACAGGAGAAAACATGTTATTATGCACCCTTTTAAAAGTTTTTTGTTTATTTGTTTTTATAATTTGTAAATTGTATGTAATGTTTCATTTTGTATACCAACTTGTGTAACCCTGGCATTTTTGTATTTTGTCTACTTATTAAAAAATCCCACTTGGGCATAGTGTTGTGTGGCCAGTCAGCTCTGTGATTAAGATGACAAATATAAATGTTCCGAAGGGTTTAGTCATGACTATGGTGTGTGCTTTTACTGGTTTGGGTGTGGGGTGGGGGTGGGGGGAAATCACGCACCTGGCCAGCTAGTAGGCTAACTGAAGGTCTAAGTGAAGCTCTGAATCTAAGATACAGTAGTAGGCTAACGGTTATATTGTGAGGAAACTAAACAAAACAGACAACAAACATAATTGATAACATGCCATTTCAAATGGCAATATTTGTCATATTTACATACAGTAATAAAGACAACATTATAAACAGATTTTGCAGGTTTTCTAATCATTGCAACTCGGAAACTCGGGTATAATCTAGAATTCCGAGTTTCCCACTCGTTAATATGACTTCACTGGGTCATTCATGGGCTCGGAACTCGTAATTACAATATAGCCGACTCCACTTGAAAGGCACATTATATTTACTTTTTGGTCCATGGAGGATAGGATTCTGCATACACCTATCCACCTTTTACACAGGCAGCAAATTACCCATTATGCTTAGTGCATTCTTCCAATACGGATGCTACAGACTTATGCTTCACAACTTATTCCCATTACCAAGCACTATAATATCACTAACAACAGTCAAAAATGGAATAACAGTATGTGTTCAGGGGTACATTCCTGAGGCCCCAAGCAATCAAGCAACCAACCCGGGGCCCCATTTTGAAAATGTTTGCTTAAAAATGACATAAAATGTATTTTAAATCATAATTATAAATTAATCCGATCAGCCACTGAGCCACGTACATTCAAAATGTTTAATGAAATAAAAATCTAATTAAAGATAATTAATGCATGTTTTCCAGTTTTTCAAAAATACAGTGATAAAAAGCAATATTTACCTACATATATTTTATTTTTATTTTTTTTGTGAATAGGGTGTGCAAAACTACTTCAGCCAGTACAGTATCTACTAATATTATAACCCAACAATTATTTATAGTTGCCCAGTTTGTCATTATATTATGATACAGTATTATTATTATTACTTGAGGATTTGTTGCATAAAATAGTAATATATTTCTGTCTTATTTACTTTCACCTGGAGCTTATATTCTAACACTGCAGTGTATTGTTCACCATGTTGCAAAAGGCTGTATTTTATACAAACATTGTAGGCAACATTCATAACAGTAACAGTAAACATACAAGGCACACTAGAGCAGAAGGTATAAAACATTGCTGTTTATCCAGCACTGAAACTTTGCTTAATGCAGAACAATCTGGAATAATGTTAAACATTGCAACAGTCACATCTTTGCAACCTGAACTTGTTCAGAACATGAAATCTTTGTGACACCTGCACTAAAAACAATTTAGATGCAGCGCAACAACTGAAACAGAACGCAGGTGTCTCGTCATGAATTTTTAAAACCTGAATTATTTTTAATTTGACACAATGTCTAAAAATGTGCCAGTCCTATGTGAGGCAACGATGAAACAGCAAGACTGGTGTAGAGTCAAGAAAATTCATCCTGAGCGTGTTTACAAAGGAAAACAATGGAAAACAGAGTAGATGCACGAAAAAACACTTTCTGTGTCAACGGCCCCTAACTTCTCCATTCGCGCATCGTGGGTGAAACAAGTTCGGAGGGTCTGTATATTTTTTCATAAGTTACAAACCCTAACCCAAAGTCCTATTTGACAAAACTGACGCAAACCCGGAGGCTTTATGAACCATTCTGAGACCACAGACAACAGCGTATTCGCGTGTGTACTCAGAATATCATATCTCCCCTCAAGTG
Source organism: Xyrauchen texanus (assembly GCF_025860055.1). Lineage (NCBI taxonomy): Eukaryota > Metazoa > Chordata > Actinopteri > Cypriniformes > Catostomidae > Xyrauchen > Xyrauchen texanus. Next base: position 7,965,070 of record NC_068297.1, read on the forward strand.
TATTTTTGCTGCGCTTTCCTACACGGGGCGGGGACATCCGGGGCCCCACGCAATTGTGTGGTTTGCGTGGTGGTTAAAACCACTACTGTCTGTGTTTACTTAACTTAAATCACTTACTCACTAATGTCTGCGTATGGACATTAGGTTTCGATGGCAATCCTGAACAGATGAGAACACACATTTGCATGGTAAAGTTACTGGACTCTTGCGTTCGCTGCACGCGCCCTGTATGTGTGTGTGTGAAAGAGAGAGAGACACAGACATACAGCACACAGAGAGAGAGAGAGAGAGAGAGAGAGAGAGAGAGAATCCACGAATATGATGCATTCGATTTCATTGCGTTTCTTGTTGTGCACTTCAGTATGAAAACAGTCAAATCCCGGACATTTAGGCAATCTAGAAATCCGACCGGATGCTTTATTAAGGTTTGAAAAAGAGGACATGTCTGTGAAAAGAGGGTGTATGATCATCATAGGTTCCATTTAAAATTCTTCCGATTTATGGCATTATTTCTGCATTAACAAGTGCCGCCTTCTCACACACTCTGCCGACAACAACTCTCTCCCTCATTCAAATAAACTCACAGTGCGACATGAGTTATGAATGAACCTTGTAAAGATGATTAATAGAAACAACAACAAGGAGCTTGGTTTAAATGTTTTTCATCTTTGTTATCTTACAAAATGAAGGACATCATTTGGAATTATCTGTCAGTGTTTTAAAAATAGGCAAGAGAATTAGTTTTTTGCAACCTCTGCTTATTACACGTGAGTGGTGTCGGTGTAGTGGGCTAAAGCACATGACTGGTAATCAGAAGGTCGTTGGTTCGATCCCCACAGCCACCACCATTGTGTCCTTGAGCAAGGCACTTAAATCCAGGTTGCTCCAGGGGATTGTCCCTGTAATATTTGCACTGTAAGTCGCTTTGGATAAAAGCGTCTGCTAAATGCGTAAATGTAAATGTACATCTGGTTTGACTTGAAATGTTTCAGCATTGGCAGCTTTTGTGGGGGCTTATTGTTGTGACATTAATTTTACAGCAGTTTTTAAGCCACCTGTAGTTGTTATAACACGCTATAACAGCGACTATTCATCCAGAGCATCCGCTGCTTGCAATCACCAGTAACATCAGTCTAGCTGATAACAACAACTAAGCGGAAGTGTGAAGCATCCGAGAGGAAGTCTCTCGCCATAATGGCGCCGCTCATGGAGAAGTCAGGAAAAAGGTGGATACCAGTGGAAAAAGGGCTTGAGTGTTCCTCTACTTGTGTCTCAACTCAACTCAACTCAACTCAATTTTATTTATAGAGCACTTTCAAAAACCACACTGGGTACCAAAGTGCTGTACATGGAGTTACAAAAAATAAATAAAATCACACACATACAGCTTAAGAATGCAACAAGCATTTGAAACCAATAAAAACAGGATATGATAAAATTGACCTAGTACAATTTATAATGCAATTAATTAAAAGCTAGCGAAAATAAATACGTTTTTAAGGCTCCCTGGAAAGAGAATAGAGACGGAGATGATTTTATGACCAATGGAAGCTCATTCCAAAGTCTAGGGGCTGCCACCACAAAAGCTCTATCACCTTGAGTTTTTAGGCAAGATCGAGGAACTGATAGACACAGCTGATCACCAGAGCGGAGAGACCTTGAAGGTTGATGCAAACTTATTAAAGCAGAGATGTACTCAGGTGCAAGACCATGAAGAGCCTTAAAAACATACAGCAACACTTTGTACTTGATTCTGTATTGGATCGGTAACTAATGTAGTGAAATCAATACAGGGGAAATATGCTCTCGTTTCCTTGTTCCAGTTAAAAGCCTAGCAGCTGAATTCTGGACCAGTCTGACTGATTGGATAGGACATATCTAGTTAATGTACGTTGTACTACAGTGGTGATAACCCCACTTCAGAACGAATCGCAGGGTTGATGTTACACAGATTCAAGACTCAAATGAATTTAAACAAAACACAAACTGTTGGGTTATTCCCAGAAAAAGGTTACTCCCAAAGAACTCTAGACCCTCAACAGATTAAACAGAGTTTCAAGGGCCTGGAATTGAATTTACAGCTTGAGAGTGTGTTAGCATTGAGAGCAAGATTCGATATAAATAAGACGACATACAGTGGCCCCAAAAAGTATTTAGACACTTTTGGACACTTACGTCACAATTAGAAATGTTTAAGAAAAAGGGCAATTTTTCCTCAATGATAACTTTACAATTGTCTGAGCTATTTTAACATCTTTTTAGTAGATATTTGATGTCAGTTTCCCCTGAAGTTCACACAGGTGTCCTTGCAGAGTCACAACAGGTTTAATACTTCATATTAACTATGGATATGCTCCACTAACATCTGACAACCAGATAGTGCTGAAATCATTTTTGTCTTAATTTTGAAAAATATTGGCTGTAACAAATGTAACAAAATAATTTGTGTGTAATGTTGTGCTTAAAATGCATGATTGTAAAATATTTATTTAAAATAATAGCCACTTGGTTTGATATTTTGCTATATAATACAAGAAATTCATACATTTTCTAATTGTGGCTCAAGAGTCAAAATACTTTTTACAGCCACTGTATTTCCATTCAAACCCAATTATCTTACCATAACAGTTGCGTCCGTCTCCTCGGTAACCTGTGGCGCACTGACACGTGAACACCTGGCCCTCGCCCGGCACACACTCTGCAGTTGTGTCACAGTCATGATTTCCAGAGTAACAAGGGTTCACATTTTCTGGTTCTGGGTCTCTAGCTGCAGAAAGATGTGGAGGCAGAGAAATTATAAATAGGAACAAACAAATACCTAAAAATGACCTAGAAAAATAAGCACATTGAAAAACAAAAACTCTGAACACTTTTTTTTTTAAAGCCTGGTTCTGGACCCCCATTACATTTTCACCATTTTTCCCTAATCGCCACATTTCCCTAATTTCTTAAAACAAATCGACTCCCTAGCTCAGGGCCTTCTCAGGGGTATCAGCTTGAGCACGTAAGTGTCTTCTAATGTCTCCAGAGCCCGAGGATTTTTAATTATTTGACATATTGTCCTCCTAGAACAGTTATGGAAAGGAGTATTTCGAATCTCACCGATTTATGCCATTAGTAGTGTGTTTTTGTGTGTTTTTAGTGTAAATTATTAGTCAAGTCATTTTATACTAACTAACATTTGGTTGGAAATTAGCTAACGTTACTTAGCTAGCCTTCACCAACCTGTACTTACACCAGGAAGTCATATATTTTTGGAGGGAAAGAGATTGGGAAAGGCACAAGCCAGATTTTAACTCATCGACCACTGGGTTGCCTACTGTCTACCAGCCATCAATGGGACATTCCTGCTCCAATTACAAACGCTTAAAATATAGGACAAACTGCATCCCATTTGGATTTAATGCCGCCACCACACTAGCCGACTCCAAACAACTTGATTTTGAGGTTGTCTGGAGGGTGTCACACATGCAGACTATTTTGCTGAGATCTCGCTTTCTTCAGTCGGAGGTATGACACACTTGCCGATGCAAAATGGTGAAAGGGTGACAAACATACCGACTCACCGCAACTCTCTCTCTCTCTCTCTGATTCCCTGTCACAACAGGAGTACCACATGAGCATAAACAATAGTAATAGAGTGATTTTGGCCATTTTCAGACTTGTAACTTGCTCGAAACAGGGGCTAAAACAGGTACAATGTTGCATTTTCTTCATGGTTCGGTTCACTTTCACAAGGTTGTATTTTAAAACGGTCCAAAATTATGAAATTATCATTGTGATTGTGGTCATTAGCTGCTTTGCATTATTTTTGCATTGACAAGTACCTCTCTCACGGTCACACTCTCCCTCTCGCATCCGCACACAAACACACATGTACACACATACACACAGAAAGAGAGAAGCCACATTTTATCTGACAAAAAGTTGGTGACGCCGTCCTACCGCCGTGTCTGTTCTGCCGCTATCCAAAAGAGAGAAGCAAGCGTGAAGATCGACCTATATAGCCACCAAAAGCCGATATCTGTGTTTTGATGATGAATTACAGTGAAGAGCTGAACTACAAATTTCCAGGTCCAGGTGGTATTGGACCAACTATTTTGGTGCAGATCCGAGTGTGATTGCCGTGTTCATATATGCCGTTACAAACCAAACCAAGGGAGAAAACGCACCAGGTTCCGAAACAAATGCTGCAAAAGAGCCAGGTGTGAAAAAGCCCTTAGGAAGCAATTCATAGAGTAACTCTACCTTGTGAAAGTGTGTGATTGTATATTTATCCTTTTAAGGCTTGCAGTAGAACAAGTGTCCATATGCAGCTTTTAGTACGTAAAGAAATTACGTACAATAAAAGCAGACTATTGTGTCTCTGCTTTCTGGTGTCATTTTAGGGGAGGAAAAAAAGGCAGGAAAAAAACTTGGAGACACAATCACTAACTATGATATTCAGCTGAGTGTGATGAAAACGTTCAGATCAACTTGATGTCTTGTCAGATCTTCAGTTATAGAAGAAGCTCATTGATCACTTGACGAGAACACAAGACCCCGCCTCAGCGACAGAATGATTTTTTCAAGAAAGCTGGATGTGTTTTTTCAGTTTTTGAAGCCATCAACTCATCAGGGAGTCCCAACGGTCAACTAATTAATGACATCCCGCTGACAGGCGCTAATGCATGCTCTATCTCCCTCCGCCCGCATGATTATGGTGCCGGCTTAATATGAAATGCAATTCTATTCCCCTAAATACCAAACGATTCCATGTTAAACTGGGCAATTGGTAATCTAAGTTGCCTGCATGAGCACCACTGCATATCAAACCACAACACATGCACGGCCCAACAGGCCATATCTCCACTTTGTTTTTAAATTCAACGTCAACACAGCTGGGGATTGCACACTGGATGCATGATTCAATCTTCCCTGTGAGTCACTGCAGCTGTTCCTAAGAGTCTGCATCCTAAGAGGAAGCTTCTCAAATAATTGAGGGAAAACTAACTTCATTACTACAGCCATAACAGCAAGGGGGAATGCCGGGATGTCAGCACCAGACATTATCTTATAATAGTGATGCTATAGAACCACAGATGGCTTTTCAGATATTGAGTAATGGGGGTCTTGTAATAAATGTGCATTCACAGGTGTTAACATATGGAGAGGTGTGAACACAATCTCAAATGGGCCATCATTCCTCAAATGACCTCGGAGGTCAAAGTACTTGACCTGGAAAACACAACACCTTTAAAATAGTTGTAAAACTCAGGGTGGCTACGACACCATTAAAACAGAACACCTAGTATTATCGAACTGAAACTATAAGTGACATTACTGAACTTCTTAGACAAAGACAACAAAACTTAATTGTGCTTCAGTAGAATTTCCCATACAGAATACCATGAGGGACCCATTGTTGGGACCCTTGGGCCATACTGACTACGTTCCTCCATACCAAACGCCTCCTCATTACACATTAAAAACAGCTTGATTTCCTCATCTCAGGCCAGGGACCAATTTGGCCAATTATCAAAGGCAGACAGGAAGACTTTTGTTTGAAATGAGAGAGAATGAGAGAGACAGTCCCCTTTAAAGTGACTCCACAGGGGAGGGTTGAAAGTGTAGCGAAACTAGAGGACAAATGTTGCTAAAGTGGATTTGGAGGGGGTCCCTGGTTGTTTTTAACTTTGGTGCTAATTAAAGGGACAGGGACAGACCGGTGGGGCGGAGACAAAGGAGGTGGATGCACCAGGTGGGAAACTGCTGTCATGACCTGGAGAAGAACTGTCCCCACTTTCTAACACAAACACCTAACATAAGTTTACTGTGTGTTTGTGTGTGTGAGATGAGAGCTTTTGGAGCCATGGCCCATTAAAAGTTTGACAGCTGTGCTAATTACACAGACACAAACATCTGACTTCATCCATAAATCATCCATAAATGTACATTCTGTCATAATTTACTCACCCTCATGGTGTTCCAAAACCATATGAATTTATTTCTTCTGTGGAACACAAATTATATTAGCTTTAATAACCATTCACTTTAATTGCATCTCTTTTACATACAAGTAAACTGAATGGTGATTGAGGCTGTCATTCTCTCTACCATCTCCTTCCGGGTTCCAAAGAAGACAGAAAGTCAGGCAAGTTTGGAACAATAAGAGGGTGAGTGAATGATGACAGGTTTCAAATTTTGAAAAGTGTACTATCCCTTTAAGTGTCACCATTGGCCTAATTACTAAATGCTAGTCTTGGCATGCTGGACAGACAGCAGCAGCTGTGCTTTCCAGCTTCGGCCAGGGTCCATGTGGAAGAAGCATGGATCTTTAGGGAACAGGATTTCCGGGGTGTCCTTCTGTTCCCTAAAACATCACTCCACAACTATTCCTCCGAACTCCGTACTCTAAATCTGTCATGAGGGGATACTGTGTATAAGGACTCTGGAATCTATTGCACTCGCTATAGTTACATATCAACACCTGGTCAAACAGCAAGAACATCTTGAAACGTCTGTTATTATTTACTCATGTTGTTTCAAAATCATATGACTTTCTAATTTGGAACACAACAGGGATAACTGTAATGAATACTCCAGTCCTTCTTGTCAATACATTGGCAGTTGATTGTGACTTACATTAAGGCTTCAAAAAGGAGCCAAAGGTGTCATAAAAGTAGTCCTTTAAAACGTTATTTTAATTTAATTTAAAACTATAGAATTAAGGGGGCCTGGGTATCTCAGCGAGTAAAGACACTGACACGGGTCATGAATTTGAATCCATGTCGTGCTGAGTGACTCCAGCCAGGTCTCCTTGGCAACCAAATTGGTCCAGTTGCCATGGCGGGTAGAGTCACATGGGGTAACCTCCTCGTGGTCACTATAATGTGGTTCTCGCTCTTGGGGAACGTGATGAGTTGTGCACGGATACCGCGGAGAATAACATGAAGCCTCCACACGCGCTATGTCTCAGCGGTAACACGCTCAACAAGCCACGTGATAAAATGTGTGGATTGACGGCCTCAGATGTGGAGGCAACTGAGATTCGTCCTCCGCCACCCGGATTGAGGCGAGTCACTACGCCACCACAAGAATTTAGAGCGCATTGGGAATTCCAAATTGTATAGAATTATGGTTATGCACTGTACGCCTATTTGCGTTTCTGTGACAGCTGAAGGGTATACATCCCCTAATTAAGCCATTGTAAGGGAAAAATGTGTGGTGCAAAGTGTACGGCTTGCATGCGACAATGAACAAGGAGGAAATATAGACATTATTTTGATTTCATTGAGCAAAAAAGGCGTAAAAGTTTCTGTTTTACTCAAGTAAAGTAATTAGTAATGTGATTACTTTTCAGTTACAATTGCATATCAATAATTTGTCATTTTTAATTAGTAAACAGTAACTTACCTGACACTGCACATTTGTAAGTTGCTTTGGTTAAAAACTAGCTTGTGTTGGAAGATATTGCTTTAACCCAAATGAGGCCTGATTCATGTTTATCATGGCGAGAAATTTTGCTAGGTTGCAAGAATTTTATGCAGAGATGTTTTAACATCTCCTATAAACCTTTCTTTCTTGAGTGAACAGCAAGTAAAAGAAAAGTCACATCAGGTTTTAGCGATAGAGTTGTGTGATGCAAAAATTCCTTCAGGAAACTGGATATGCTTCGAACTTATTCTGCCTACGGACTAGATACAATACAGCTGGTGATATGCTCATCCCAGCCCCACTTGTCATCTTAAAAGTCAACATCTACAGCAATAGCAGGAACCAAGAGGCCATTCAAACCAAAATGTGATGTGCTGTAGTCCATTAAAATCTCTCCTGGGCACAAAACTGCATTACAAGGTCATAAATCCAGTGGTTAAAAATGAAACATTTTATTTATACCATGAGGGAATTTGCTGGCTAAAAGGATTTGTTACAAACACAAGGTTTAAGTCTCACACACAAAGCTCCATAAAATACTACAGGCTCACTTCACAGACATAGTTCACTTTAAGTGCAGTTCTCCCCTCCCTCTGCTGTCTAATGCTGGGCCATATTAGAAAGCAGCAGATGGCTCTGGGTGGTTATCTTAGCCCTCGTATGGGCATGATAGAAAGACAGCTGAACTCGAGCCAGTGTAAGTCCTGTGTGAAAGCCAGACTTCTCATTACCACATCCATCAGCATGTTAATAAAGAAACTATTCCAAATATGAGGGTCAGTCTACATGAGGAGGGCATATACTGTATAAGGAGGCATAACAAGAGCTGACTCGGAGAAAAATCGATAACCTAAGAAACCAAAACGACCAACAAAAAGTTCTAAAAACACTATTTGGTCAAATGTTTCACATAAAAAATAATCACTTGCTAAGCAGTTTATTCCAGCTCTAAAATCTGATTGGATGAGCTTTATTTGGATCGCTATAAAACAGACACACCTGTGAACTTTCTCTGATTGTTTCATTTACTCACACTCTTGTTGTTTCAAAACTGTATGACATTTTGTCATCTACTGAACACAAAAGATGTCAAGCAGCATGTAAAACTGGCACCACGCTAGCTGATTTTTCCAATGATTTTCAAGCACAAGGTTAATTAACATAATCACCGGCCAGGCGGAGGGAGACGGAGCACGCATTAGCATCTGTCAGCAGGAAGTCGTTAATCACTTGCAAATCAGGACTTTTAAGCCATTAACCTGCTGAGTTAATGGCTTAAAAAACTGAAAAGCACATCAGACTTGTTTGAAAAAATCATTTTGTCGCAGAGGGTTATGTTGTTATCATCGAGTGACAAATGAGTTTCTTCTTTTACTGAAGAACTGCAGTTGAGGGCTTCAATACTAGGCACTTTAAAACCCCACAGGATTTGATTGGTAGGCTCTAACGTCACATTCAGCAACAACATGAAAAACAGATTATAATTAGGGTGCATTGAGATCAGACTCAACTTCCTGAAAGGAAATATAGTAGACTCTCTTTAGTAGACTCTCTATAGTAGAGACCGTTTTTAGCTGATGTTTTTAATGGTATTTTACTGGGACTCCCTGCTGAGTTAATGGCTTTAAAAACTGAGGCTTGCTTGAAAAAACAAATTCTGTCGCAGAGGTAGGCCATTGTGATCTCGTCAAGTGACCACTGAGCTTCTTCTTTTACTGAAGAACTGACAAGTCGTTAACTTGAGCTGAATGATTTCATCACACTCAACTGCATATCATCACAAACGCTGATTGTGAACCACAGTGATTCTGTCATTTTCTCCTACACTAAATGACTAATGAAATCTGAACGTAATTTATTTACTCAATGAATGCTGCATAAGGACATGCATGCTCTATGGCAAGTCTCGAAGGGATAAATACACAATCACACACTTTCACAAGGTAAAGTTACTCCATGAATCACATCCTAAATTTTACATTTGTTTATGGTCACATGGTACTCCTGCTGTTATTAAGGCGAGATCCATGTGACGGGGAATCAGAGTGAGAGTGGCGCTCAGTCAGTATGTTGGTCAACCATCCACCATTCGTATAGGCAAGTATGTCGTACCTCTGACCGAGTTTGAGATCTCAGTAAAATGGGGTTTCATAACAAAGTTTGGGAGGAGTATGTTCATTTAATCTGACCAATCACATCACCAGAGTAAGCGTATATAAACAGCTGCCTACATCCATGCTGCTGTTATTCGAGCTCGGGTCAAGTCTCGAGCCCTCCTCCAGGGACAGCGAGCCAAACATATTTACACTATCCTCACGGCAGGATTACATTAACTTGCAAACTATTGAAACGTACATCTGTACATGTGACACCCTCGGCCAAAATTGAGTTGTTTGGAATCAGCTAGTATGGCGCCAACTTTAGTCTCCATTCATTTTCATTCCATCTTTTTCCCATACAATGAAAGTTAATGGTGACTGTGGTAAAAGGTGTTTTTCAGCTTTTAATTTTTTGTATAACTACTACTTTAAAGTTGCTTGGCAACCATAAACAGCCTTTGGCTGATGAACTTCAGTATAACTCGGTGAAAGTTTATTCTGATTAATACTGTTTACAAATTACACTATATTTTGAACATCTTTGTCATTTGTCACTGTTGTTATAAAAGCAATAAGCAACTCAAGATCCTAATGGACTTCACTATGTTTAAGGAGGGTCCAATTAACATTGTTTTTGACAACTTACCACGTAAATTAAGTGAAATCACTGTAACATAATCTCAAGTGGCTTACTGCTGAATTTTAAACTTCATCCTTAAAATGAAACTTTCATGGAAACCTACCTCCAACAGGGCCAATCTTGTTGGTGATGGCATATCGAAGGATGCGCTCCTCTTTGACAAACATAACAAATATTCGCTCCATTCTCAGTTCCTGTGTCTCGAGTCTGCTACGGGGTCCGTGACTGCAGTCCCTGTATGTGATATTCTGTTTGACCTGGAACGTGAAGGTCTCAGCTCCATTCTCCACTGACACAACAGTAAACTCATGCACTGACGTAGAGGTAATCACTGTGAACACAGAGATGGGATAAGTTCACACCAAGAAACAGAAATCACAAAAAACACCAAACGTTGAACAGAATTTCATTGGTAAACTCTAACATCACGTTCAGCAACAACAGCTTATCTTTATGGTGCATTGAGATCAGACACTGCTTCCTGAAAGGAAATAGAGTGGAAGTAGACTTGATATGACAGGAGCCAGTTTGTAGCTGGTGTTTTTTGGCACAACATCACTTTTAACTCTGGGTTAAGTCAACTTTTTAACTCTGGATTAATATTAAAAGAATGTTCGCACTGCTTTTAACCCTGGGTTATGAAACCCTGCTCTACAGCTGTGAATTACTAGCCCAGGGTAAAGTACGACCAGTGTGAAACATAGAACAAGATGACCCAGGATTATATTTTTAATTTAGGGTTAAAAAAGTTATCTGCCTTTTTTTACTAGCTTAGTAATTGTACTGCCAAAATCCACCATCGGTCAAACTCCAGTTCAAACCCCATGATATGTGATCCATAAACATTACCATTGTGCCCTTGAGCAAGAGCACTTACATAATACAAAGAGTGTCAGCTAAATGACTAGCTTGTTAGATTCCAGCACAACCTATGTTGTGAATATAAAACTGTGTAATGTGGCAACATAAATGTGGCAACATAAACTGAAATGAGATCCGAATCCAGAAACTTAAGTGGGCTGATGATTCAAGGCAGAAATATGGAAAGTTGTGCCTTTCAAGAAAAGAAAAACTCACATGAAGGATAATAGTGGTAGGTGTCCTTAAATGGCTCCATTTGCACTGTGGCACCAGGAGGTATGAAGGGTATGCTGCCCTGTAAATGAGTATCCACACTGAGGTAGTTTTGAGTGTCCAAACCTGTGGCGGTCTGGACGATGCTGAGACGCTGGTTACTGGGATAAAAGGTCACATCGGCACGCCGCGTGAACTCCGCACCTGTGAAAAAAATCTTGCTTTTCAACTAATGTTAAAGGTTGTTAAAGTGCAGTGTTGTAACTTGGTCATTTAACTGCTAACAAACATTTAGCAAAATAAGATCCAGATGCACAAATTAATTAATGTAGTGAAATTGCAGGAGATTTTAAAGGGACAGTCACTCCCCATCATATGTTGTTAATATGACTTATATAACTTTTTTCTTCTTCTATGGAACACAAAAGAAGAAGTTAAGCAGAATGTTAGGGACTGACAGCCTCAGTCACCATTCACTTTCATTGTTTGGCAAAAAAAGATGCAGTGAAAGAGAATGCAGACTGAGGCTGTCAGTCCCTAACATTCTGCCTAAAATCTTCTTTAGTGTTCCATGGAAGAAAGAAAGTAATTCTGGTTTGGAAAAAAATGAGGGTTAGTACATTATGACAGAATTGACATTTTTGGATTAACTATCCCTTTAAGGTCATTTGTCTGCCAACTGATGCTCAACAGAAGTCGAGTGATGCAACAGGACAAAGGAGTAAACCAACATCACGATGGGTTCAACAGAAGAAAATACACCTTCTGGAGTGGCCCAACTGCAAAACTCTGTGCCTGAAATCTCTCGACAGGAGACCATATGTAAAACCAATATACAATGCCATAAAACAGGTAGAAGATGAGCTCATGTAGGCCTCACCGGTGATACTGAAGCCATTAAAGCTATTTGGCAGCTCGAGGGCGAAGAGCCAACCAAAAAGACCTCCAATGGGGGACACGGGCATGAGGGACCAGCCCAGCAGCTCTGGGACCTCACTGATGGCAGTATACGCACGTCCATCACCCACCACGATGTAGGCATGGAGGTCAATGCTGTCAAGCTGAATTAGAGTCCCGCCAACCGATATGGTCCCCCTAACCTTTCCATTCACACGATGAGGGGCACCTGATAGGACAAGATGAAGACAAAGTCATACATGGTACATAAGCTCTGAATGATCTTTCACTAATCTCTGTGGATAGCTGTTTCATACCTAAACTGAAAAAAAAAAAAAAACAAGTCAACTATTTTATTCGTTAACTTAAAGAGATAGTTCAAAATTCTCTCATCATTTACTCACCCTTATCCCATCCAGATGTTTGACTTTCATTCTTCTGAAGAACACAAACAAAGATTTTTATGAGAATATCTCAGCTTTGTTGGTCCATTCAATGCAAGTGAATGATGGCCAGAAATTTTAAGTTTCAAAAAGCATATAAAGGCAGCATAAAAGTAATCCATACAACTCCAGTGGTTAAATCCATCGTCAGAAGCAATATGATAACTGTAGGTGAGAAACAGATCAAATCCCTTTTAATTATAAATTTCCACTTTCACTTCCACATTCTATTTGTTTTTGGCGATTCACAATGATCATGCATGTCACCACCTACTGGGAAGGAAGGAAAATTTATAGAAAAAAGGACTTAAATTGATCTTTATTTCTTCTAAATACATGGTTTTGTCCACTGGAGTTGTATGGATTTATATTATGCTGCCTTAATGTGCTTTTAGGACCTTCAAAGTTCTGGCCATCATTTAATTGCAATGTATGGATCTACAGAGCTGAGATATTTTTCAAAAAACTTGGTTTGTGTTTAGCAGGAGAAAAAAAAAATCACACATCTGGGGTAGCATGAGGATGAGTAAATGATTAGAGAATTAGCATTTTTTTGGGTGAAGTCCCTTTCAGGGGAACCTGCAGTCTGGAGTCTCATGAGACCTATGTCTTAAAAGTCTTTATTCTCATGGGGAAGTACAATCTTTTATTACTACATTATTATTACTTTTTTCAAAAGTACCCCACTAGGGGTTAAACTTTAAGGAACAGCTTACCCAACCCAACAATGAAAAATCTGTCATTATTTACATCCACTTGTTCCGTTCAAATCATGTATGTTTTTCTTCCATGGAACACAAAAACAGGTATTTTTAAGAATGTCTGAGCTATTCTTTTCCACGGTTTCTTAAGTCATTATTCCTCCACCATATCTCTCAAATCCATTTATTTTGGACACAACGTTTTTTTATCATTACTGATGTCAACCATGGCATATGAACTCCTTTTATGGTGCTTTTTGGTCCTCTTTTGGAACTTCAAAATAGAAAGTCCAAGTTAGTAAATGATGACATCATTTTTGTTTTTCTCCTTTACAGAAAGTGGAACATTGTGCACCTTTTAAGAAACCAGTTTACTTGTTAATGAGTCTAGTAAACTACAGTTCTTCCAGTTCTGTGTTTCTAAGTGATTCTGTCCCACACAATGAGAAAGGCAAGGCTGTTCTCACTGACACAAATCTGTAGTGGAAGGTTTTCCCTCTCCAAAACCTCCTTGCACCACCTACCTCTCGGAGCACACAAAGCTCCTACTGTACACATGAATATCTGACAGCTGAGGAAGCTCTCCACAGAATATTTTCTTTCAGACACAAATATCTGTCATTCAGCACAACCCAGACGTGTCACTTTGAAAGAAGGCTCAAGTTTTCTTTCACACATAGGCTTAGAGTGGATCTTCACAGGCAGATTAGAGTCAAATAAGGTCAATGTGATGTCACTGACTTCAGAAGATTGTGTTCCTCAAGCCACATGATGGCCATTGAATGATTTACCAGGGGAATGCCTGACAAGTTTAACAAGACTATGGGAGGAAATTCAGTAAGAATGAATTGCGCCTGCAAAGACATCATTGTTTATTTGGACGCACTCTCTACACTGTTTTTGCACCCAATTCAGTAAAGAATTAAGCAATTATGCAAGTAACAGTGTAAAATTTTGCATGTGCAAAACTTTAGTGCAATTCCAGATCTTACCGGTCAGTTCTGGTGCAAGGTTGTTAGGATGCAGAGGACTTTAGCAATCTGGCATATTTTACTAGTGTAACCCGTTCTGTTTGCCCCGCTCCAAGCAGGATTTGATCCAGCGTTAGCCGGCATGGGAGGCAGGCGTGCTAACGAGGAGGCTAAAGGCTACAACCTCTATTGTCAGTCGCTAGTGCACCTCTTGAGGCCAGGGGAGTGAGGTTTACACATACCGCACAGCTATCATGTACCAGCTGGCTCCCATTACAGTAGGACTGTACAGTATCACTCGACCACTGCAATCCAGGCACATGATTCAGTTCTTTAAAATGCTGAAACTGCGCTCGACTACACCATGCATTTGGCTGTATGCCCGGTTATAACACTCTTAATCTAATGAATTCCTGCTCCCATGATCAGTAGAAAATTCACACAAACATTTCCATTTAAAGTAGCACATGAGTCTGAGCTCCACCCCGACAGGCCTTCAGAATTTCCGCAGAATCCCTCAACACTGCAGTGAATAGGCATCCAAAGTCAGATTGCCAGATTCATCAGTCAATCAGATTGATTTATTTGTTCTTGGTGGGTGTGGTCTTTAGGATATGTACCAGTCTAGGCCTTCTAGCTGGCCTTGAGTAACGCAATCACACTCTAAGAGATGTATGTAAATTGAAAGCGCTGAGCGTGAGATCTTGCTGACGAGACAGCTGTCATCACTGCCTCATCACCATTGTGAAAGAGATCCTTCTGTATTTAAACACCTGAGATGTTCTGCATGATCGAGCAATTGATTAATTAAACAGGAAAGGAGGACTGATTTTCACTTCAAGCTAATTGGTAAGTGCTTTTGCATTGTTATAGCAATGTCAGTTTTCTAAGTGTAAATTAGGCTGCTTCAGCATTCAGTGTCCGATAAAGTTTTGAAAAGTAACCGTATACCCTGACGAAACAAAACTTATTGCAAGAAAATTTGAAATCGCAAATATTATTAGAGAGCTTTTTCTTGGTATTAGACCTCCTTGATTCTGGCTTTTGTGTGTGGACGTGTTTTTAAAATGTTAATTGCTATTATTAGTTGACTACCACGTAATGCATGGCATACAGTGTCTTATTCATTGTGAAAGTGCGTTTTCTTATTGGCATGAATAGCACTGAAGGCCTAGAATTCAAATGCATGGGGCTTGGCTGCTATACGCAAATGTTGCAGTCAGTTAAAAACAAGGTTCGGGCTGAGAGACTTGGCTACATTAGTGGTGCTAATCTGACAGGAAATAACTGCACAGCATTAGCATACCTAACCAATACAAAGTGTGTGCCAAATCGAGTGCTTATCATAAAATTCCTTCACATTAAAAAAAAAAAATCAACTTTTTGCCTAAAAATAGTGTTGGGAGAAAAAAGTTGGTAATGCATTCCCAGAGATGCATTCCCAAAGGTCATATACATTCAGAACAAGGTAATGTTATATATGGCTATTACAACGTCTCTATATACAACACTCCTGTCCCAGTCTTACCATTTGGCAGGCAGTGGTGTCCATTGCCATAGAATCCAGAGTTACAGTGACAGCAGAAGCCAGTGGAATAGTCCATGCAGCGTGCGTTCTGACTGCACTGTTGTTGAAAGCGTTCACAGGTTTCTTTATTATCAGTGGAGTATTGGATCACTGGATAAAAGAGACAATACAGTGAAAGATATATAGACCTTTTGACCAATAACATTTTTCTTTGACTTTTCCAGTCATTTTTGATTACTGGATGAGGGTTTTAAAAAATATATTTTATAGCATCAAGTAACAAATAGCACATTGTAAGGCCAGATATTGCCAAGCCTAATTATCTGGCAATAATTGGCCAAGAACCATGCCTGCTAGTCCCAGTTCTACCAATATCTACCAAAGTCTACTACTAGCCTTGTCTACAGATTGTATACATTTTCAGTTTTCAAGTGTCTTTAGTGAATATTAAGTTAACATTTTATAAAATGGTGGGGTGGTGGTTAGTGAACAAGACACATGATTTAGAGCTGAAAGGGGTGCAAATGGTCAGTGAATTTGCCTCCCAGTGCACATTTTTGTTAACATTACATTGTGTGATATCGAATAATAGGCATATATATACATTGGTTACTGAAAACCCCGTATTGTCTGATCATAATCATTAAACTCTTACCTTCAGAGTCAAAGTTGACTTTCTCCTCAACACTGAACACTTGGCCACCAGAGGTATGGGGTGGGACACCCTTCAGGCGGTTTGGGTACACCTGCAGTATAGCATGCTTCGGTAGTGGCCGCTGGGGTTGAGGCTGAGTCACATCCTCTGGAGGGAGATTATGGGGTTCTGGCTGAGGAAACTCCACTGAACCTGAAACTGATGGCTGGAGAGGAGAATGATCATGGGGGACTGCCTGGTTGAGACCCTGCAGTAAAGAGGAGTCCCGCTCAGGCTCAAGAAAATCTGTAGTGGTGGGATCCTGGAAGTCTGGATCGATGTGGTACTCATCCTCATCTGTTTCTGTATAGTCTTTTTCAGGGAACTCAGGATCCAGAACTTGGGAAGCTATGACTGAAATGGTCTCATGTTGAGCAGGAACAACATTCTGGAAGGAATATCTGTTTCCAATGTGAAAGAGCCAAACTCCAGGCAATCCTGTGTTACCATTCCTGAGGAGAGTTAAATACAAGTACTTATTCAAGTCAAGTGCTGAAATCCATATACAAGTATTCAGATGGATGAAATAACATTTCCCTGAGAGCTATGGTGTTACAAAGGAAAATACATATGCTTGAATACACAATATAAGTACAACCCTAATTCTGAAAAAGTTGGGACAGTTTGTTTTTTAAATATACAGTAATTTGAAATCAGTTGATTGCAATACGCTCTACAAAAGTTGGGACAGTTGAGTGTTTACCACTGTGAAACATCACCATTTTTTCTAATAACATTTATTAAGGATTTGGGCACCAAAGACACAAGTTTGTTAAGGTTAGAAAGTGGAATTCATCCATTATGTAGGTCTTTAGCTGCACAATTGTACGGGGTCTTCGTTGCCGGATAGTGTGCTTAATAATGCGCCACACATTCTCAATTGGAGGCAGGTCAGGACTGCATGCAGGCTAGTCTAACACCCACAATCTCTTCTTACACAGCCATGCACTTGAAAACCGGGCAGTATGAAGTTTGAAGTTGTCCTGATGGACAATGAGGGACGTCCCTGAATAACACTGTGCTGGGTGGCAGTATGTGTTGCTCTTAAATTTGTACATATCTGTCTGCATTCATGGTGTTCTCATAGATGTGTGAGTTACCCATGTCATGGGCACTGTCACACCCCTGGCCAATACAGACACTGGCTTTTGTACCTGACATTAATAACAACTTGGTTGGCTCTTTTCGTCTTTGGCCTGGATAAAAAGATGGCTTTGTTTTTCAAAAACCTTTTGAAATGTGGACTCTTAAGACCAAAAAACACAGTTTCACTTTCCATCTAAGATGAGACAAAGCCCACAGAAGTCGGCAACACTTCTGGACAGTGTTGATGTAGGGCTTCTGCTTTGCATAGTGAAGTTTTAACCTGCATCTGCGGATGCAGCAGCGAGTGGTGTTGGCTTGTTCATGGTATCCATTACAGATGAATGCTGATTTTAAAGACAGTAACGTCTGAGGGATCAGAGATCATGCACATTCAGCAATGGTTTTCGTCTTGCCCTTTACGCTCTGAGATTTGACCAGATTCCTTGAATCTTTTAACTATATTGTGCACTGTAGAGGGTGAAATACCCCAAATCCTTCCAATTTGTCTTTGGGGAGCATTGTTCTCAAAGTGCTGAATTAATTGGTTAAGCATCTTTGGCAAATTGCCAGGTCTTGAATGAACCTTGCTCATTAGGATTAGGCAGTTTTTGGAGGCTCCTATAACAGTATACAGTACTATGACACAATTGCCTCACCTGTTTAACATATCCTGTTTCACTTCGCCTTGTTATTTTAACTCATCACATATTATTAGTCTTAAATTGCCCTGTCTCAACTTTTTTTAGAGCGTGTTGCAATCATCTGATTTGAAATTACTGTACATTTTCAAAAATAAAAATTCACAAGGTAAAACATCACATAATGTGTAGTTGTAGTGCTGTAATATATACAAATCACTCCTTTTTGTTTTTATGAGCATTTTTATACTCTCCCAACTTTTTTGAAATTGGGGTTGTACTAAATGTACCTAAACTCTTCATTCAATGTTTCACTGATTAAAGTTGAAAGAAACATTTAGATAAAAACAATGTAAAAACTTCGCAATCCATTGATTACTGTTACAAATAGGACTACTTGTCAAATCGTTTATGTTTAAAGACCACTGTTCTTCAAGAGCGTGGCAGCAGTTGAGCTATTTTCACAACAGTGTGACTTTTTTCAGTAACAAACAACTTTTTCCATCGAGCAGCGGTGTAGTATCACAAAACAACACAATTGCGAATGAAGCAACACAATAATCAAATGCGCTCACCTAAACCGTCATCATAGTGACTCGCCTCAATACAGGTGACAGAGGACGAATCTCAGTTGCCTCCGTGCCTGAGACTGTCAATCTGCGTGTCTTATCAGATGGCTTGCTAAGCGCATTACCGCTGAGACCTAGCGGGTGTGGAGGCTCACGCTATTCTCAGCAGCATCCACGCACAACTCACCACGCGCCCCACCGAGAGTGAGAACCACATTATAGAACTCACAAGGAGGTTAACCCAAGGTGACTCTACCCACCCTAGCAACTGGCCAATTGGTTGCTTAAGAAGCCTGACTGGATTCACTCAGCACGCCCTGGATTCGAACTTGCGACTCCAGGTCAGCATCTTTACTTGCTGAGCTACCCAGGCCCCCCGTTTTTTAAAAGATAATTTTATTTAATGAAGCAAAAGTTATCCAAAATTTATATCACCCATATGAAAACGTAATCCCCCCCCAAATTTATGCCACCTTCAAGTGAACTAGGGTAGATTATACCTCCGAGTTGGGCATTCGTTACTATGGCATGTCATGCGTTAAAGTGGGAAACAAAAGAATCCAAACAAACAAATACACAATGAATGATGGCAAAAGCTCTTTTTCTGTTGTACTGTTGAAAGAATATAAGTCTGCATACCTGCACCACTTATACACAACATATATGATTCATTAATGCATGGTATCTAACAAATTATTAATTAATTTGCTTAAAACAAATGGAAAAGGGCTCATACAGTGTTGTAAAAATGTATTTGCCCCATCCTGATTTCTTCTATTTTTGTGTATTTTTCATGCTAAATTATTTTCGATCTTCAAATGAGATGTAACAAAATACAAAGGCAAACACAAAATACAGTTTTCAAATATAGATTTTTTTATTGAAGCAAAAAAGTTATTCAACACCTAATGTATATCACCTATGTGAACTCACTGCCATCACCTATGTGAACTAACTGCCACCTTAAACTTAATAGTTGGTTGTGCCACCTCTAGCGGCAACAACTACAACCAAACACTTCCAATAACTGGAGATCAGTATTTCACAATGCTGTGGTAGAATTTTGGCCCACTCTTCTTTGCAGAACTGTTTTAATTCAGCCACATTGGAGGGCATTTGAGCATGAACTGCCTGTTTAAGGTCGATTAAGTTTTTTCCATTTGAAGATAGTGGCTCTCACTGTGGTTCTTTGGAGTCCCAGAGCCTTTGAAATAGCTTTGTAACCCTTCCCAGGCTGATGTATTTCAGTCACCTTTTCCTCATCATTTCTGGAATTTCTTTTGACCTTGGCATAGTGTGCTACTGGGTGCCAAGCCAACTTCATGCTGCTGAAAAAGATCTATTTAGGTGTTGATTTTATTGAACAAGGCTGGCAGTAATCAGACCTTGGTGTGTAGTCCAGCTGAACTCCATTATGAATGCAGTTTCATAGATTTGGGGATTTAGTAACTAAGGGGCAAATACTTTTTCACACAGGCCCAGTTGGTATTGGATCACTTTTTTGCTTCAATAAATAACATTATCATTTAAAAACCGTATTTTGTGTTTACTCATACTGCCTTTGTTTTATGTTAAATTCTTTTAACTATTTTGTATGAGATATACACAAAAACAGAAGAAATGTTAGAACTTACAAAATCATTGCTTCCCATCATCTTTTATGTAGACACACCCCTGCCAGTTCCAAACTCGGAAACTCAGGTATCATCTAGATAGAATTACGACTTTCCCACTTATAAATACAACTTCACTGGGTCATTCATGTGCTCGGGACTTGTAATTACGATATATCTGACTCAACATGAAGGGTGCATTAGACAACCTTTTAGCCAACTTCATGTTGTTGAAAATGTTTTGTTTTGTAATTGATGATTTGATTGAAAAGGGCTGGCAGTAATCAGTCCTGGGTGTGTCTAGTCCAGCTAGTGGCTAAGGGGGCAAATACTTTTTCACATGTGTCCAGTTGGTATTGGATAACAATTTAAAAATAGTATTTTGTGTTTACTTAGATTGCCTTATTTTTATGTTAAATATAGTTTGAATATCTGAAACAATTTAGTATGAGATATATATATATATATATATATAAAAAAGAAGAAATCTGGATGGGGCAAAAAAACTATTATGTCAATTACTGATGAACATATGGTTAATTTGTTTCTATTGTTTTGGTTAGGTTTTGGGTGTTTAGGTTTTAATTATAAATGACATGAAATGGGGGGGGAAACTATGTTTTCATTTTCATTTATTTTCCTATAAGATACAATACCACACCTCACGGCTTAGTTAACAATGCAACATTTTGACACACTTACTGATAAAGGTTTTTGAGGGACTGTTCATCATTGCTGGTGACACTGTAGTACGGCCCCTCTGTCCGAGAGAAAATGAAGTAGGACAGCTCTCCTCTGGTGAAGCCCACGCGAGCTGGAAGCTCTATTTCAACATTGTAAGATTCTTTGGGCCGTGTTCCAAAAAACTGCAGCCCATCCTCTGGGTAAAGGAAGAGTGCGTAAGTATCCTTCTCGTTGTATGCAAGCACCACTTGGAATGTGTTTATCTACAAAAAGACAAGTGAAGGCCATTACTCAGGAATTTTATTACAAAACTCAGCATTCTGTGTGGCTCTTTAGAAGGTAACAAATAAATAATACATAAATTATAAATATATTATTATCCATCAAAATCTGTTTATTTAAGACATCCCAACCAAACATACTTTCTCACATTCTGACAAAATGGATACAGTTTTGCTTTCTGTTTACACGAGTTGCAAAATGGAAATCTCTTCAACTGAAACCCAAATATGGTATTTCCAACAACTTCACAGTTTTTACAAGGTACTAGTAACCCACCAAATGTAAACCATAGCCACTTACATAATGTGATGTGTTTCCAAGTGCAACAGGAAATTCAATGAGGAAAAACAGTAATTTGGTAATTGATTGGATCATGAAAAGTAAGCTCAACCTACAGAATATTTTGCATAATCTTGACTAAATGGATATGAATTTCGACTTGTGCCTCCTGTTCTTCAATAACAAGGAAAAATAACAATGGAAGTGAATGGCACCAATTTGTAAATGTTAAAATACTCACTGTTGCAAACTTATAGCCACAAGACGTAAACAATATGTGTGTTATGGTTTGAGCATGATCAAATTGCTTACTAACCTTTTGTTTGTAAAGCTAATTTAACAACTTTGTTGCCATGATGACACAATAGCGAAAACCGTAATAATTAAATTAAAAAAACGTTACAGCTTAAATAGTACACAAGTTTTAACAGAAGAATAAATGTAAGTACTTTTATAAAATTATAAGCTTAATATTTCTGCCTTTAAATCCTCCAAACATTGGCCCCATTCACTTCCATTGTAAGTGCCTTACTGTCCCCTTGATTTTTGCTTTTTTTAAAGGTGCAATATGTAACAATTTTCATGTAATATTCACCTTTTTTTGCCAATGTGTGAACGGTTTGTAACGCAACTTAAAAAATGTGCCCTTCCCGGAATTCCTGGGTTGCCTATTAAAGCCTGTAGACTGATTTTCATGTGAGGGGAGCGGGTCGCATTTGCCGGGAAAATCCAAAGGACGTGACGATTATGCGCGCTCCTTAGAGCCTTGCCTCAGTGCTTCTCTTACGCTATTCAACAGCGACAACAGTCTGCAACACTATGTAACATTATCTTAGGGATGGAATCCAGCAAACGTCCAGTTCCCAGCACAACACTGACTCCTGCACAAACTCTGAGTAAGCAAAAAAAAACGAAAACAAAAAAAAAAACAATTATCTACTGAATCCCATCTGGCTAAGCGGGAACGTGATCATTGTCGAGCGAAATCTAGAGTGAACATCAGCAGGGCATTTGATTCCTGGAGGGACCTTCGTTCGGTTTTAGGGATCAAAGCCGACCCTGAATTGGTGTTTTTCTTATTGGACAGGTAAGCTTACATAACTGCAAAGCATGTGAAATATAGTGCCATAAGAACTGATCTGTGTCATTTTAGCTAACTTGATCCTGCCTGTAATTATTCAGCAAGGTAAACTACAATAACACATGAAATAAATGCAAGACAATGTTCAAGATAATGCAAAAAGACCATTCATTAATTTCACGTAACTTGGTTATACAGAAAATATGTACATTCTATTATTATAAAACAATAACGCATCGATATATCAAAATGTCAGTTGTGATGGAATCACATCAATATTGAAATGTGTCAACATATTTATAATATACAGTCTATTTTATAAACAGCTACTGTCATCATTCACCAAATTTAGCTAACAGCTGTTGATAAAGCTGGTTAGCTAGCTAACACTGTCACAGGCTATCAAATAAATGCAGTCAATGTATTATGCAAAGAAAGGTAATTACTTCAAACTACAGTCTCACATAGTCAGACCGATATCCACACTTTGTTTTAGCCCTGTTCCAGTTCAAATACAATATACAGTCTCAAAGTTTATAGTAAAAAAATCATTACTGTGTCATTTTAATTATGCTACCTCATCTGTCAACATGATGTTGGTGAATCTCGTTGTCTTTTTGTATGTTACATGATTGTTTTGGTTGAAGCTTACTCGCGTCCTTATGGAGTGTGTGCGCGCGAGCACGAACAACAGGTAGCTGGCTGCAGTTCACTTAACGGCCACAGGTGTCATTAATAACAAGGGTTCCTGAAGGTTACATACTGCACCTTTTTTTAAAGAAAAGGAGAGATTTTATTGCTCTCTATTTAATCATTATTATTATTTTTTTCCTCTTCTCGGTAATCAACATTATGCCACAAATGCTGTTCATTGAGCTTAACTTGTATTGAACCCGGAATATTCCTTTAATTAAGAGTTTATAGCAAGAAATGACTATGGAATTTCAACATATATATTATGATGCCCTCACCCCTCAGCCTCTCACTCTCTCCATCTCTCCTGTACACATACAGAGGATGTGTGTGAAATTCCTCTCCTCGGTTTTGTAATCCAAGCTGTCCCTGAGTGGAGCTATCACCTCCACCAAAAAAAACCCCAACTAATTCCAGTGAGACAATGCTGCATCTGGCTTTCAGAGAGCTCCAGGCTGCCTAATTCCCCAGCATGTATGCTTACACATCACCACCCAATCCCCTCACCCAACCCGATGGCCTTCAGTTTCAAACTCCTAATTGCAGTACCACACTGCCTCTAAGCAGTGTAGAAACACACCCATAAACAAGATTGTTTAAAGATGTTATAGTACAAAAAAATTAGATCCCACTTAGCAAGGACATGCCAAGCATACGCACTTGAGAATAGCGATAATCGGTTTGAACTTCATATGTTCACGACTCTACCGATAAATGAATAATCTAATTTTGTGTTACACAGAAGATAGAAAGTTAGGTTTGAAAATCATTAGGGCGAGCTAACAATGACAGAATTTTCTTGTTTGAGTAAATTATCCCTTTAAGTGGTTGACAGAACCAAGTCTAGGTTGGATCTCCAATGTTCATGGACTAACACCTCAATAAGCCTGCTCTCCTTCCATCAAGAGAACATCTGCTCAAATACAGACATCTGGGGGCCTGTAGAAGATACAGGCCGAGATAAAGCTGTGGTAAATCCCAAAGGAAAACACGAGAGGTAATCCAAAGTTTTCCACCATTACGACCTCCTGAGCTTTTCCAAACTCTGGAGAATCTCTGGAGTAACTGTGGAGAATCAGGCCGGAAACATAGTAAATCAACTCAAGGATGTGCTTTCTTTAAACAACCCCCATGGCTTAAAGCTCTTCTATTGCAATCAAGTGAAATTTAGTAAGCAAACATTGCACAAGCTTGTAAACACTTTTGAGAGCAAGCATGCAGAGCGACAGGACTATTGAGTCAGGAGAAATTACTGGGGATTGACTTTCCACCCAATAACCCTGAAAGAGCCAAACAGTGGGAAGCCAATATAGAGTGGTGCAAATGTTTCACATTTATTTTGCATCTAAATCTGGCATCTTTATAAAATATTGGCAGCCTAGATATCACACTAGAACTTAGTATGTTCTTTGTGGCCACCTCAGCGTTGACTACGTTTGATTCTTTAATGAACATGTTAATATATTTGCACAACCAGTAAAACGTTTGGATGCATTTCACTGAACATGTGCTTATGTGCTTGGAATTAGTTTCAAATTTCTTTCTAAAATAATTTAGTTTTTCTTGAGTTAGCTGAACCGGATAGTAAAGGAAAAGCAGCCAACAAGTACACAGCATACATGGAAACTCCTAAGATGGCACCTTATGAAGTTGGTTAAGAGAATACCCAGAGTGTGCAGAGCTGAAATCTAGACATTATATATATTGTTCATTACATAATTCTTTGTGTTTTATTTCATTGTTTGACTACAATTAAAATCTGAAATGGTAGGGAGGTAGGTGTGTACTATAGAGAAAGTATGTACTGTATATACTGTATATTCTAGAGGAACTCCAAATGCTATTTACTCTGTCTGAGGATAAAAACATGAGAATTAATATGTCCCAATGGAACTCCAGAAAACAGAAAATTCTCCTCAGCCAATGAATAACAAATGATAATATTTTATGAGCTGAACAGCTGTCTCTACTCAGCAGTTTGGCCTGCAGAAAAGAATGGCCCATTCATTAATGCCCATAAGAATCCATCAGCGACTCTCTGAATTCTGTTCTGTATGTTTTAAACCATCTCAGCTGAAATCATTCCACTTAAGCACTGCTGGGGATTAACTAGCTAAAAGTAGTAATGCTAATAACTTACTTAGCCTACATGATTCAGAAGCATGACAGTAGTTCCACTATTTCACAACAATTAGTGTAACAAGCAACTTACGAGTAGCGGACGATTTAGCGCCACAAAACGCTATTTTCAACACACTGTATTGTTCAAACCAAAGAAGTAATCAAACATAAACCGTCCTTCCTTTCCTCATTTGTTGGGTTGGGAGCAAAACATTTAAGTGACTTGGGTCATTGGGATGGTTCATGAACCAGTTAAACACTTCACAGATTCACTTATATGCCTATGTAACGTTGAGAGCTCCAACTCATTTTAGTGAATCGGTTTGTACGGATGGTTTGTGTAAAGCTGGCGTAAAACTGGCCGATTTTTCCAGCGATTTTCAGGTGTGAGCTTAATTTACATAATCACCAGCCAATAGGTGAGAGACAGAGCGCGCATAAGCGTCTGCCGGCCGGGGGTCGCTAATCACTTGACCGTCGGGCCTCCCTGTTGAGTTAATGGACAAGTTAAAGCAACAGGGAAAAGGATCCTTTATGTCCAAAAAAAACATTTCTGTTGCAGGGGCAGACTCTTGTGTTCTCGTAAAGTGACCAATGAGCTTCTTATTTTACCAAAGAACTGACAAGACATCAAGCTGATCTGAACGTTTTCATCGCACTCAGTTGCATATCACCATAGTGATTCTGTCACTAAGCGTTTCTACACACTAAATCAATTACTAATAAAATCAGAAAGTAGAGGCACAACAGCTGAAAGCTGCATATGGAAATACAAGTTTTACAGCAAGCCTCGAGGGGATAAATACGCAATCACACTTTCACAAGGTAAAGTTACTCCATGAACTACACCCTAAATCACACATTTCTGCGAGCTCCACATGACGGGAAATCAGAGAGAGAGAGAGAGAGAGTTGCGGTGAGTCGGTATGTTTGTCACCCCTCCACCATTCTTAATCGGCAAGTGTGTCATATCTCTGACTGAAGAGAGCGAAATCTCAGCAAAACAGTTGGCAAGTGTGGCCAACTGCTTTGGCCAAAATCGAGTTGTTTGGAGTCTGCTAGTGTGACGCTTAAATGAAATGGTTCAAATAAATGATTCACCGATTCACTTGAGCCCCTATGTTGCAGAAGTCACTACCTCTTCACTGTACAATCTCAATATTTTGTTAATTTCTGTTGTTTCTTTGCAGTTCAACACTAATCTTAAGGATTTAAGCAAAAGTCTTTAAATTAAACGGTGTTTAGGAGGATAATCAAGCAATCAAATTCAGTCAAATGGTGTCCACACTTCTAACTGGTAGTGTATATTGACACAGTAGTTGACAGACATTGACATAGCTTCTAATACAATAAAGCTTGACAAGACTTCATTAAAAACAATTAGCATATCAACCCCCAAAACAGTGTGCTTTGATCATCTTAAGCCTTTCAAGACCTTACTTAGCATTTCTTTTGGAATGTGAAGTGTAAATAAGACTAAAGAGAGAAATGCTTGAACAATTAGGAGCAATTCTATCCCACCAATTGTTCCTGTGAATTGCAGGCCAAATTAAAGGCTCTGGGATAGATTAACAGGTACCGGGGAAAAGGTATTATACATATGGGCAGACACCCTTTAGGCCTAAGATTAGAAGAGAGAGGGAGAGACTAAATTGGGACAGACCTCAGATGACCAGTTTTGATAACCTCTGCCTAAAGGGAGCTCAAGGTAACATTTGGTACCACTCCAAGCTGTGTTCTTACCCGGTTGGATGGGGTAGAGCTGCGGGTGTCCTCCTCATAGGCTGATACGTTCTCCCAGGTGGCGATAAAGGCATGGGTAGGGGTGAATGTTGCGTCTGAAAAGCCTCTCATCACATCCGCTTCCACTTGCTTCAACACGGTAGGGGACTCCGTCTGCCGGTAGTAGATGGATCCTTTTCCCTTACTGGTGTCAATGTCTGCCAGGAAGGGGGCGATGACAGGGAAGTCGGTAGGGAAGCCATCATCCACATACTGCTTCTCCATGGGAAGATCCTGAGTTGAGATGATTCCATTGGTGGCCACCTGGAAAGAGACAAATAAAGTAATTCAAGGGACGGAACAAAATGAAAACATGGTTATGCAGAACATAAAACTTCTAACTAAGTTATGGGTTAAATTTAACACAGACAACAATTAAATCAATGTAAAGCATATCCCTGACAAAAATAATATTCCCAAAATTACCTTATTTACTGTACATGGCATGCCAAAAGGTTATGCATGATATATTAACTTTTTAAAACTTTTTAGAAATCTTTGACTTGTCTAAATATTATTTTATCTAATGCACTAGATTATATTAGTTATACAGATTAGTTATTTCTAGCTAGAATATATCTCATTTCACAAGTAAACCTAAATTGAAGACTAAACCATTGAAAAACATATTGCTCCATATAGGAATCTATAAGGAATTGTATAGGAAATTATGTATATACTTAATAATAATGTAAACTTCTGTCAATGACACACAGTAGCTAAATATAACTATTGATAACATGGGATCATACTTTTTCAATCCATTATTACAGCTTTTTATTATGTCTTCTAGCAATAACAAACATTATCAGACAAATGGGTTAAAAACTGCACGTGTACTTACATATAGATTTCTGAAGGACGCCTCATAGAAGTACATGGGTTT
The DNA here is from genome assembly GCF_025860055.1 of Xyrauchen texanus. NCBI lineage: Eukaryota > Metazoa > Chordata > Actinopteri > Cypriniformes > Catostomidae > Xyrauchen > Xyrauchen texanus. The sequence continues at coordinate 7,993,247 of NC_068297.1, forward strand.
AGTCAGAGTTATCACTTTGGAAGTCTCATCGTCCCCCTCTTGCAGAGTGACATCGCCGGAAAACATCCCAAATGGATACATGTCTTGTCTTTGAATGGCTGCAACATGATAAACCGTCCATGAAAGTTTCAAAATGAATACCGCTATTTTGTCCCACGTCATTTTAATGAACAGCAACTACACATTCAGCTACTGTAGATTCAGAATGAATGAGTGACAGAGCGCTGTGATGTCGGGAGTAACTAAAGATAGAAGTTTGTGATCCAGCACTGGAGAAACGGGAGGGATGTGGGAGGTCACGAGACGTTGATTGGCTACAGTCCATTGACGGGAGATACGCTGGACATTAGAGAGAGCCTTTAGAAAAGACACAGAAAAAAGATAGTTCTCACGTCCGCTTTGCAAGAGGAATATCTTAATTCATTTCATGGAAAAACATTTTTACAATTATTTATTGAACTACATAAATAAATAAATACATTCTGATTATTATTATTACTTTATTACTATTATTAAATAATAACATTCAATTAAATAATACATATTTTATTAACTAATTTTAAAAGGAGTCCTCTTGTTTTCAAAATGAAAATGTATTTCGCAATAATCTTTATTGGATGGCGATAACTGAATTCAGAATAATAGCTTGGAATAAAATGTTTTTTTCTTCATTAAAGGACCAATGTTGGCCTATTTAGTTTATTCCCCCTTATAAATATTTTGTAACTATTTTAATAAATAAATAAATAATAAATAAATACAATCATAAATAAAGAATATGTGTAGGCCTAACTGTAATATTTATTATATTGTAATATCAAATATCATGCTTTTTCCTGCCTTCTTATAGCCTAATGTTCTTTTACTTTGTTTAATTGTAATATAATTAATTATAATGAATCCAATTATCTACTCTGATTGATGATTTGAAGATGCTGTATATTATATAGTTTGTATTTGATTTAAGGATTGTGATTACAACAGGGACATGCACAGACATTTTGGGGGGGCAGGGTCTCAAGTGGAAAAAAGGGCACTTATAATAATTATTTATCTATTAAATGTATTTTGTCAAATGTAAGCAAATTAGTGCATTTTAATTTGTTAACGCCTAATTTGCATATCAATGTGGCGATTGTGATGACGTTATTAGACACAAATTTTACTGTATTCACCTGTAGTGTCTCCATTAAGTACAGTAGTCCTACATTAGCCTGTATGGCCATGATATATTGCTTTAGCTAAACTTTTGCTAACTTATTATATTAGCTAGTAGTTCATGAATCAAGAATGTTAGCAAGACACAAGTTAACTATATTTGTCTTTTGGCTAATTAGCTGTAAAGTCGAGGCAAAGGAGCTTAGTCTTTTGTTCATCACCACTCACCTCCACACAAGCAAAGAAAACACAACTGGGATAGGAGCTGGGAGGGGCTGCTGTCTGCCTGTCTGCCTGTCTGTGCGTCTGATGTGCCCATGTGTGCTGCACTGCTGCGTGGAGACATGGAGGGGGAGAGAGAGAGAGAGAGAGAGAGAGGGAGGGCATCAGAACTCGAAAAGTCTCTGAAATAAAACCTGATTTCTTTTTTTTTCAATAAATATATTGGTTTGACAGGGAGGCTGTGTAAACAGGAATGTATATATATATATATATATATATATATATATATATATATATATATATATATATATATATATATATATATATATAGCACCCCTTTCTCGAGGAAGAAAAAGGGCAGGTACTGAAGCCCCCTTTGATGTCTATGTGTGCACGTGCCTGGATTACCACATATAGAATCAATCTATCTATCTATCTATCTATCTATCTATCTATCTATCTATCTATCTATCTATCTATCTATCTATCTATCTATCTATCTGTCTGTCTGTCTGTCTGTCTGTCTGTCTGTCTGTCTGTCTGTCTGTCTGTCTGTCTGTCTGAAGAAACACATTTCTAAATTTCCCTCTGAAAGGAAAACGAGTTTGCGCAGATTTGTGATGCCATCTTGTGGTCATTCCTCTTGGAACGGTCGACATTGTAATTGAGATTATTAAAAACCTGGAAAATGTTCGTTTGGCATAGTGCCCTTGTAGATACAACGTCTATTACTAGAGATTTGTTTTTAATTGTACCCTAAACGTTTCTGTTATAATAAATTCCTGCGGTAAACAGGAACATATGTTATTATTCCTGCGGTTCGTTTTGTATGCTTATGAAAACAACAGTCCAGGAAGCAATTAATCTTCCAGTTTAACTAGAGTCTGAATCTTAAATGACTTCAAAATAATGTTCTTAGTGGCATGTTTGCTTATTGTGAAACATGGTCTGTAGAGCACAGGTCAAAGTTTCGCAAGTTAGAACAAAGTTGATTAAATCAATTGAATGTTGACTGGGATTTGGTGGTTTATTGAAGCTTGGTCTTTAAAACATATTGGAAGTGTTCTTACTGTTGTTTACATACTTAGTGCTAATTTGCATTTCATTTCGGAAAGATTTGCTCTATATCTATATTTCACGACTGAACGAATCAAGTAATACATAAACAAATAAATAGAAACAGTATCCAAGGACATAAACTCGGTCAATTACACTCACAAAAACTTTTTAGCCTATTTTTAAAATTGAAGCATAATACAATTTCATAACAAAATGACTTATTCATTCAGTTTGGTAACACTTTAAAATAATGTTCCATTCGTTAACATTAGTTTATGCTTTAGGTAATATGAACAAACATTTAACAATAGGCAATATACTTTTTTTTTTATTTTTTTTTTATCGCATTTAATCTTTGCTAATGTTAGTTCATAAAAATATATTTTGTGAACTTTTGATTTTAAAAATGTAGGCTAATAGCTATCTGTTGAAATTACCATTAATCAAGATAGGCTATAATAAAAAATGCTTAATATGTTTTATTCATTGTTAGTTCATGTTAACTAATGTTGTTGACTAATGTTAACAAATGCAACCTTATTGAAAAGTGTTTCCTTTAATTTTGTTAAAGATTACGCAATTCAATTTGATGTTCGAATTTTGTTATAAAATAAAAAAATATGTAAAATATGTAAAAGATAAAATATGTCACTGAACGAGTTTTTGTCCTTTGATACGCTTACTGTTTATTTGTTTTTATGAAACGCGTTAATCTCACTGTAAAAATAGGCATGAATATATATATATATATATATATCTTCTTTATTTAGTTCTTTATTTAACCTCTAGAAGGCGCAAGATTAAAACAAGTTAGTCCGGCACTATGGGGCATCATTAAATATGTTTGTCTTCCGGACATCTCTGCGAGGATTTAGTTTTTGCTTATGTCTTATAAAAACAAACTTTTGTTGTTTCTGCTCATTTGACAGTTGATGTATTATTTGTTTTGAATTACTTTTCCATTGTTCGCTTTCACACTTATATATTTCTTGGCATGCATCCAACATACTACACGCTACATAATACAGTAATAAAAGTATTACTACATAATACTTTTATGTTGTTTTGTGTTGAATATTTTGCCACTGACAAAGATGGTACAGTATGAACATTGTTTGTTTTGTTTTCTTTTGATTTGTTAGTGGTAGTGTTTTAAAAGTTATATTTGGTCTGCAACTGAAATGTTATAGCCTTTTTATTTACTTGTGAGATTCTGCATCATTTGATATGGCAAGTTGTGTCAAAACCTTTTTGTTTTATCTGTCTGTTTTGTATAAAAGCTGTTTCGCACATCATACATAAAAACATGCATTGTGCAAAGAGGACCAGGAAGACCTAAAGTAAAATGAGAAAAAAAAACTTCTGGCAAGAGTGAGACAAACATGTAGTGGCATGTTAAATCAGCTCAGATCTATAGTTACAGCCCATGCTGAAAGCTATGTAAAATTCTCTCAGCTTTAAAGAACATATAGCCGGATATAGTCTAAAGGAAGTAATAATTGGTGCAAGAAAGGGAAGATAAATGGATATTGGTGAAAATGAGGGTATCTTGGTTTATTTACATACAGGAAATGTTTCTGAGTATTATTACACATAGGGAACATGTATTTTGTTTTTGCTATATTTGTAAAACAATTAGTCAAAAGAATTATGTATAACCAGTTTTTGATATTAAATGCTATTGATTAGCTCTTTTAAAGAAAATGTAAGATTTGTGGTCTAATGAAAGTGCAAAATGCAAATAGCATATCCTTGTAAGATCACTTAAAGTGTTTTTCAATTCAAATCAGTGCTTATTATAAGAATAATTTTCCCCATGTAGCCCTTAACAGTGTTAATTTTAAGGAAATTTAACCCATGTATTATTTGAGCAGTGTATTTGTTGAAATTGTCATTTTTACAGTAGATTTAAGGTTTAAGGGTTTGTTGACATTTTCATCGTCATGGCAACAAAGTTGTAAAATTGTCTATAACTTTACACAGAAAAGGTTAGTAAGCAATTTTATCACTCAAAAATAATTTTTACACGGATATCCTTTCTGTCTTGTGGCTATAAATGTGAGTATTTTAATATAACAAATTGGTTACCATTCAATTCCACTGTAAGTGCCTCAAGTAACCCAGATTTTTGCTTCTTTAAATAAAAGAGGGACAAGTCGAATTAAATATTTTGGTAATCAATATTGTCCCACAAATGCTATCGATTGAGCTTAATTTGTATTGTACCCACAATATCCCTTTAAGAGACCATAAAAGAGTAGCTTTCAGTAATTTGTTAGGCCTACGTTATTATTATGCATAATCTCAGACACCCCATCAGGAAGTAAAGCCAATGTGAAGGCTGAATTTCTTACTGCTGTGTCTGTGTCTGTATGTTTATGTGGAGGGTGTGGCAACAAGACAATGACGTTGTTTCATCAGTCAACTTCACACATCACTGAGAAGCAGAGGAACGCATGGCACACACAACAATCACTCACTGCCTCTTTGCCTGCGAGAACATGGGATAGGCAAAAATAGGCAACTCTGTATAACCCTAGAGGCAATGAAACACGTGGATCTATTCTCTTCAGAATGCTTGAAGAACTTCATGGTGTACCACCACCCTCACACCCTGTAGATCCCGCGCCTGGGCAAGAGAATGTGCCAGTTTTGCGCAAAGTAAAGAATTCAATGCAGTTTTCTTGGTCTAGCTGATAGTAATTATGCCAAATTAAATTGGTCGAGGAAACGATGCAGTTGGAGAACTTTGGGGAGATTTTCCAAGAGGATAAAAATCGTGAGTTGGAAAAGATTGGATAAGTTGTGTCCATATCCACTGTAGGAATTTGGACATGGAGAGCGACACCTGTCATCACAGACTGAACGTGGAGCAGAATGTAAGTCCGGCCATCAGTGCCATGATGTTCGCCGCTGGAGTGCTCGGGAACGTGGTCGCGTTGATTCTCCTGGAGTTCCGCCGGAGGAAAGAGAGGAACCGACAGCGCCAGTCTTTGTTCCATTTGTTGGTGACCACATTGGTCGTTACGGATCTAATGGGGACCTGCTTGATCAGCCCCTTGGTCCAAGTCGCGTATCTAAAGAACACCACTTTAGTCGGAATGAGTGAGACGCTCGCGGTTTGCGAATATTTCGGATTTGCTATGACTTTCTTCAGTGTATCGACACTTTTCATCCTGCTCACCATGGCGCTGGAGAGGTGTCTCTCCATCGGGTACCCTTACCACTACGGACGACATGTCACCAAGCGCCGTGGATACATCACCATCCCTTGCATATATTTACTCTGCTTTCTCTTCTGCTTGATGCCTTTCGCTGGCTTTGGGGAATATGTGCAATACTGTCCCGGGACGTGGTGTTTTATTGCCATGAATCCCAAGGGGAAGGAGGACCAGGCTTATGCCAATGTTTATGCTACTGTGATGCTTCTTATTATCATAGTTATAGTGGCATGCAATTGTTTTGTAGTTTATCACCTGGTGTTGATGAACCGGAGGCGCAAACAGAACCGAGGGTCTGTGCACACCCGGAGTAAAAGGGACAGGAGGTACTTCTCATGGGCAGAGGAGGTGGAACATCTCATTCTCCTGGTCTTCATGACAGTCATATTTGTCATATGCTCACTGCCTTTAATGGTAAGACTAGCACATATTTTGACAGGATGAGAATTATTGGTAGTGTCAGTGACGTAACACTCTTTTGTTTTCTTCTTCTTTTTGTTGATCTATTAAAATAAGGCAGATTAAAATAATTAGCACTAAGTGTAAAAATCAACAAAAGCATCTTCTTTGCACTAAGTGCAAATAGCGTTAAATGCTGTTTGCTCTCTAGTGCATATAGTGGCAGATACTCTTACACCCCTGTGTAAATACAAACATACAGTATAGTGGCATCACTGCCACAGACACCCTACACCAACCCCTACCCCTAACCCCACCATACAAAAATTAACCCATGGTTTTACTACAGTAACCATATTATCACCATGGTATTTTTCTAGTAAAATGATAGTAACCACAGAAATAAACATGGTTACTATTAACTGCTTTTAACATGTTACTGTAGTAACAGCATGGTTAGTACATCAGAACTATATAGTTTCCACCAAAACACATGATTACAACAATATTACTACAGTAAAACCATGATTAATTTTATCCAGATCAAATCCTTCTCTCAACTCCCCGACCTTCACTGTGACCAAATCACTGTGAGGAATCTCTTATTTATTACCATAAGTAGAATTATAGGAAATATTAAGAGTAGAGACATGGGAAAATATGTCAAGGGGAAGGATTCGAACCCAGATCTCCAGCATGACAACACCGTCGTTATACCCAGAGATACTACAGCTGCACATGGGGGTACAGTTTGTTGTAAAATCCTGTGTTTTCATCAGACTATTGGAGCACAAATAGTCATTTAGTTATCCAATCTTTTAATCCACTAAATGTTTAACCCGTTAACCAGTTTAATGTCTGTGCCCCCTCCCGAACAATTCAAAGCAGTTGACCCCAAATAAATCTGTCATGGCCGTCTTGAATTTGGTCTGAGCAGTGGTGGGTGGAGTTAGTGTAAATAGCCTCTGCCAACAAGATGGGCTATTTGCACTTAGTATAAATAAACACTCCATTAAAGCAAGGGCATATCAGCCAGGGGACACGTGAGGGACACGTACCCCACACTCTTTAAAAAAATTTGATTAGGTCCCTCACTCTTTTTCAAGCTAAACCCATACCGAGTACAAATGGTGGATTTGTATACAGTTTTCTTTGCGCTTTGTTACTTTGGGCTGATTGAGCAGCCATCCAGCCAATCACGGTTGAGTTTCATGAGCCAAAACAACCCTTGCGTAATAGGTCGTCAGTCAGACAGTCTAATCAACACAGCTCTGTTCATTTTTACAAAGTTGCTTTCAACAATGCTTATTTATCCATGTTTTGATCGGCTTTGATGTTGATGTAAATTCATAATCTAGAGACAAGCAAAACACACAAATGAAAGATATTTATCAGCATGTCACTCTTGATTGGCAGTATTATACGGAAGAGGATTAGGGCCAAGCAATAATAAAAAAAAATAAAGCCATCTCGAGATTAAAGTCATTATAATGCGAGATTAAACTCGTTAAATTTCGAGAAAAAAGTCGAAATACAATCTTGAGAATAAACTCATTAAATATCGAGATTAAAGTCATTATAATGCGAGATTAAACTCGTTAAATTTCGAGAAAAAAGTCGAAATACAATCTTGAGAATAAACTCATTAAATATCGAGATTAAAGTAATTATAATGCGAGATTAAACTCGTTAAATTTCGAGAAAAAAGTCGAAATACAACTGGCGACCTGTCCAGGGTGTCCCCCGCCTTTCGCCCAATGTTAGCTGGGATAGGCTCCAGCCCCCCGCGACCCTGTACACAGGATAAGCGGTTGACGATGGATGGATGGATGGAAGTCGAAATACAATCTTGAGAATAAACTCATTAAATATCGAGATTAAAATAATTATAATGCGAGATTAAACTCGTTAAATTTCGAGAAAAAAGTCGAAATACAATCTTGAGAATAAACTCATTAAATATCGAGAATAAAGTCGTTGTGTTTCGAGAAAAAACTCGTTAAGTTTAATCTCGCATTATAATGACTTTATTCTCGATATTTAATGAGTTTATTCTCAAGATTGTATTTCGACTTTTTTCTCGAAATTTAACGAGTTTAATCTCGCATTATAATGACTTATTCTCAAGATTGTATTTCAATTTTTTTCGCGAAATTTAACGAGTTTAATCTCGCATTATAATGACTTTAATCTCGAGATGGTTTTATTTTTTTATTATTGCTTGGCCCTAATCCTCTTCCATAGTATTACATGAAATGCACTGCAAAAAAAAAAACAAAGGACAATCCTTCTTTTAAGCACACATTGTAAGTGGAGTTTATGTCAGTGCTTGAGTCTTCATTAAGTTATTCTTTTTACATTATGCTTGTGAGGTAAAAGATTGATCGGTTCTTTTTGCCAATTTAAGCAGATTACTAGATCTGTGTTAAATATATGTAAAGCGACTTTTAATATCAGCTCCTGTTTTTTAACTATATGCTGGTGTGCAGTCGACAAACTGTAAGAAAAAAGATAGATCTGCTGTGTTCTTAGAACACAAACATTTTACGGAAGTCAATAGATATGCACACAGTTTTTTTATACATGAAAACGTACGGACATTATTGAAACTCATGATAATAGAATACTAGTATTGTTGTTTTTTGATAAAAGTCATTCACAGCAGCTCACAAACTGTAGGGAAATGATAGATTTGCTTTGTTATTGTAATGCATAAAACCTCTAATAAAGTCTCTTTGTAGGTCTTTAGACATACACATTTTAAAGGGTTAAATTATATAGTAAATACTGCAATATATAAATAAGTGTTGTGTCTGTGCAAGTTATTATGAGGTTATAGAAAAGAGACATTACAGTGCATACTCGTCTTTTTACGACTTTTTAGAGAAAGCATGATGTACTACCAGTTAATTTGATAGCATCTTTCAAAAGCAAACAAAAGGTTTTCAGTCTCCTTTATTAGTTACTGGGGATGGATATGCTATGGTTTCCAGATAGTAACCACATATTTACTTCTCAGTGTATTAATAGACAGGAATGGTTATACAAATTAATAGGTTTTGATCTGTCTTGGAGAAGCTTGAGTGCATATTATGGATGTGGTATGGAAATGGCATTATCAGTGTATGGAGGCATGAAAGATCAACACATTACACAGGGACCGGGATTTCAAGGGTTGCAAGACCTTGGTGGCGCACATGACTTCAAGCAGCCCGTGCTGTTATCTCATGATCTCCTCATAGCTTGTGTTGCAACGGAGTTAGCTGGCATGTGTTGATCCTGGCATCACACAATTCTTGTGAAAGGCAATTAGACGGTGGCTAGCACACAAACACACTGGGTGCAAAAAGATTAGTAGGTCTGCTTTTATATGGTAACACAATTACTCTTGCAGTCTTCCTCTGCAGTTGAAACCAGACTCTTAACTGTTCACCCCTAACTCACCCTTCAGTGATCTGGAACAACAGTGCCCACATTATTAATTTAAAGCTAATTATTAACAGTAGGCGAAGGACATAATTCAACATGTGTGGCTCCCTCTGGCCCACTGGTTTGATCTGAGTTTATTAAATACAATTCAGAATAAATGAGAAGCAATATCATTTCAGTTCCCATTTGAGTTCCCAGCAACCCACTGACTAAACATGTTGGATTGGGTAAACATGATGAAAATATGTGGAAATATTTTAAAGGTTAATTGTATCATTTTTGCTAAACTTACTATATTGGTTAAGACAATGTTGTTGGGCTGGTCGGGATGCTAAAAAAACATATGATATATTAGTGTTTACACTTTTCATGGAAGCACCCTACAAATGGCTGCATATAAAGCTGCAATAGGCAAATTATTTTAACTTTTAAAAAAACGACAAACTTCATCTTTAAAGTTTACTGTGACAATCAGACCTTCAGTAGTTTTTGAAATGCAGGGTGAAATAAGTTTAATCAGTATGTTAATAATACTTATTTAAGGTCATCTGTGAGAAATAATTATCTTGAGCAAATGGAACTATTTGGTAAAGTATAACATTTTATGTATATTTGCTCATCCATACGGGCGGCACGGTGGTGCAGCGGTTAGCACTGTCGCCTCACAGCAAGAAGGTCATGGGTTCAAACCCTGGTTGCCCCGGCCTTTCTGTGTGGAGTTTGCATGTTCTCCCCGTGTCTGCGTGGGTTCTCTCCGGGTACTCTGGCTTCCTCCCACCATCCAAAAGACATGCAGGCTAGGTTAATTGGTGTCTCCAAAAATTGCCCTAGGTGTGGAGGTGAGTGTGAGTGTATGTCTGTCTATGTGTGGCCCTGCGATGGACTGGCGACCTGTCCAGGGTGTCCCCTGCCTTTCGCCCAATGTTAGCTGGGATAGGCTCCAGCCCCCTGCGACCCTGTACACAGGATAAGTGGTTGACGATGGATGGATGGATTGCTCATCCATCTTTTTAAAAATTGTTCTTATAAAAGAGAGAGAGTAAAAACAAGGCTTAAGCTTGATCACACCAGGCTATGAGCATGCAAAACTATTTTGAGCAGTGCAAAAGACCAGGATATGATGTCACACACACAAGGTGTTCTGGTTTTAATACATCAGAAATAACTATCATCCATCTTTTTAAATATTGTTCTTATGACATTTACATTTATGCATTTGGCAGACGCTTTTATCCAAGGCGACTTACAGAGCCCTTATTACAGAGACAATCCCCCGGAGCAACCTGGAGTTAAGTGCCTTGCTCTAGGACACAATGGTGGTGGCTGTGGGGATCGAACCAGCGACCTTCTGATTACCCGTTTACCAGTTATGTGCTTTAGACCGCTACACCACCACCACTCCACCACTTATGAAAGAGGGAGAGAGTAAAAAAACAAGGCTTAAGCTTGATCACACCAGGCTATGAGCATGCAAATCTATTTTGAACAGTGCAAAAGACCAGGATATGATGTCACACACAAGGGGTTCTGGTTTTAATACATCAGAAATAACTAATATTATATTCCAAATGTTAGAATATACATTCTACTAACTTTCCAACATTAATAAAACAAATAGCTTTGAAATATGTATACTTTTAATTGAACCAAGGGGTCAGCGTGTGACATTTTGATCTTTCATTGGTCACATGTCTTCAAGTCAGATTTCACCAAACTTGAACTTCCCTCTGCAGTATAGTGCAAAATGTCTTTGCATGAGCTTGCATTTCCGATCTCCCACGTTCAGATGCGTTTGAATGGGAGTGAAAGGATTGAGTAATGTGACTGCCCCTTTATATTAATAAAGGATTAGGAGCAAAGGTAAACAAAGATGAGACTTTGGAAAATAAGATTAATCATTTCTGTATTATCTGTATTATAGTATAATCTGTTAATCTAGGAGAATTTATTCTGATTTGACCAAGAGGCTTTTAAAGTGATACTTATGAGTCGTTTATTGGGAAATCCAGAATGAAGACATCAAGAGAGTAATTTTATGCATTACTTATTTCATGGGTGAAATACAGAGAAAACCCTGGCTTTGGCAGGCTGTGTTGTAGTTAAAAGGTTTATGTTTTTGAGTTTTTTCTGCACACCAAAAATCTTAACAGTCCTAGAGACTGTTCCCACACAAGGAATGGAATAGTTTCAATGAAAATCTTAGTTAAAAGTAAAAGCTTCTTTTCTAACATTCAAAATCAATAGGACAGATGACCGTTTATCAGATAAGAATCTTGCCTTTTAAAGTCTTATCTGTTGTTTAGAGTAATAATGACCTGTTGAGAGGTAATCCAAATTAAACACACTATCTTGTAAATGAGATAAAACACATCCAAGTTGTGGTCATTAATACTGATAAATGAGCAGGTGTCTTATGTCAACAAATATAATGGATTCTTACTTGCTAGATTGAATATGGTTGGAAATTCTTGGGATAGAATCAAAAGTCAAAAGTACGCTTTGGGCCAGACAGCATTTAGAGAAACACATATTTCTACATAATGCTTTTATTATGACTAGTGTTCACATCTGATCAAACATCAGATGAACTTCACATGCTGGCAAGCAGTGATATTAAATAACAGAGAGGATTAGTAATGTATTTTGCTAAATTAGAAGAAGTGTTTTTAAGATTAAAATTAGATACTTTTCCTAAAACAAATGTGAGTGGTGCCTGTCTGTGCAAAACTCACCGACAAGTGTGCTGTGAGTGGTTGCCAGTGTGTTTATTTACTGGCTTTTACAGTGACCATCAGACCTGCGTAGTTGATAGACTTCTGTTTATGCAAATAAATATCTCAATTTTTGATTCTTCTTGACATTGAAATTTGATTTCATTACATTGTTAAAAGAAACAGTCGTATGGCTTCAGCCTTTCTCTTTGGTTTCAATGGTAAGCCTCCATTTATGCGGAAACTGCCCCAACAGAAAAAATCTTTGCCTGGGGCAGAGACACCAAATGCTATCTGTGGTTTATGTTGGATGACACTTCTAAATTACTCTCTTCTTCTGTTTAGATCCGTGTGTACATTAACTCCACGGGCAAGCCTAGAGGGGGCCACAAGACTGACCTTATAGCACTGCGCTTCCTCTCTGTCAACTCCATCATCGACCCTTGGGTGTTCATCATCCTCAGCCCGTCGGTGATGCGCTTCCTTTGGGGGGCGCTGTGTAAGACCACCTTCCTGCCCTCCAGGAATTCTTTGTTTCAAACTTCCATTGCCAAGAACCCACCTGGGCAAGTTGAGCTATACCAGCCCAGCTCCATCTCAGTGGAGACCACTCATCTCAACAAGTCTGTTCAGATGATTTGACATGATGAGGACATTATGGATTCCAGTGTGGTTGGAGAATACAGTATTCTGGACTGAATGGGTCCATCTAAGAATGGATATACAGAGGAAGCAAGAGGTTTTGATGAAGTTCTTTGAAAGACTTCCAAAGTCCTGAATTTTCCCTTGGGGATCAATGAAACATCTCAATCACTCTCATCTCTCTCTCTCTGACTGTCTGTCTGTTGTTCTGTCTGACTATCTATCTGGTTCTTTTTCTTACTGTAATGTCCGTATAACCATCAAATATCAAACTTTTAAAAGTAGTTTAAACTTTCAGATGATGTGTCAAGCCATCATCAAATTTTGTCGTAATATGTTGGCTTGACTTCTACATACATGGTTTAGGGTTGTTACAAAATCACAAAAAGACCACAATTATCAACTGTAAATCATCCTAGAACTTTCCAGCTACGTCCACCAAACGCAGCACAGACACTCAAGACCCCTATGTACTTCATATGAAATCGAAGAACTAATGGAAGTGACGTTTCAAACAAAAACGGCCACATATCTAATGTGCCCAAAATAAGATATGCCACTATCACGATTCTTTTGTCTGTATTCTGCCCATTAACACACTTTTATACACATATCTTTGCAGTAGTATTAGTGTCATCATAAATTACAATAACAGAGTGTAACCGGTGCATACTATGGTCATGTACACCATGTTAGCGCAGTATCGCCATGAATGCAGAATGTAAACATGACAAATTACACATTATCTACTGCATATATATTACTTTAAATTATCATTGAGTGGTTAATCCAGCATCTTTTACTGATCTTATGTGAATTCTACTCATAGAATGAGGCATGAAGTCACTGATTACACAATTTTATGTCACATTAGGTGATATAGGTGTTTTACATGTACTCTTTTCTTTTTTCTTCCCTTTTTCTCCCAATTTGGAATGCCCAATTCCCACTTAGTAGGTCCTCGTGGTGGCACAGTTACTCACCTCAATCCGGTTGGCAGAGGACAAGTCTCAGTTGCCTCCGCTTCTGAAACAGTCAATCCATGCATCTTATCGCGTGGCTCGCTATGGATGACACCGCAGAGAATCACAGCATGGGAGGCTCATGCTACTTTCCACAATCCATGCACAATTTACCACGTGCCCCATTGAGAGTGAGAACCCCTAATCGCTACCACAAGGAGGTTACCCCATGTGACTCTACCCTCCCTAGCAACTGGGCCAATTTGGTTACTTGGGAGACCTGGCTGGAGTTACTCAGCACGCTCTGGATTCAAACTCACGACTCAAGGGGTGGTAGTCAGCACTCACTGAGCTACCCAGGCCCCCTACATGTACTCTTATGTGTCCTCATGTTTAAATGCCCTTCTAATCTCCTCCTCCACCTGTGTGGCCGGTGTATGAATGTTTACAAACAACAAACTGTTGTTGAACTGTCAAACTTCTTTTTGACTTGAAGAAGAACTTCGCCGTTAATATACCAGGGCCTTTAGACTGCTCTGACATAGGCCAGGTCCACAATAATACATTTTTGTCTGAAAATACATTGATTTCACTAGGTTTCCGCTTCATCCACACTACAACAGCGTTTTCCTCCTCTGAAAAAGGAAAACACTCTCGATTACCGCATGCTTTGGAAAACTATATATTTTCTAACTGATTGGAATTACGGAATTCACACAGTGGGTGATCTGTCTATCTGTCTGTCCATCCGTCCATCCGTCTATCCATCCATCCATCCATCCAAAAACATCTTAACTGATTTGTGGTGTCCAAGGGGAATTTGTGTTTTTTTGCTGATGTAAAAACAAATATAGAAACCCCCTGAGGTTGTTTGACTGGGAGAGTGAGATAAACCCAACTGTGAGGTCAAAGGGATTTGGCTTGTTCCCTCAACTGCTGCAATAATTGTTTGGAAATTGAGGGCATTGTCAACAATTTTTCAAGGCATGTTTCAGTGGTGCATGTTGTGCATGGAGCATTTCAAAGAGGATATTCTGTGCTAGACTGTCAGATACTCAGTAAAACAAGACAAGCCATTTTCTCTACAGAAACTGACCTTAAGCAGTCATTCCATGATTATTGCACATTCAAGTTTCCACTTTATGGGGGTTCTGCTTTCCTGGTCATTGGTTACATTGCATGTTCTCCCATGCAGTCTGTGACTTTTTATTTTTTTATTATCAACTTAATCACGTGGCGTGGTTTCCTACATTTCAAGATGAGCAGTTCCTCAAATGTCAGTGTTCAGGAATACAAACTTGTAGAAGTTTCAACTTGTATTTATTATATCTACATATTTATTGTGCTTTAATTTATGATGATGCAACAGCAAGTCAAAGACATAATTGTGTCTTAGTGTATGTAGGTTGTCAGAATGCAAAGGGAGATTCTGATTGTAAATAATTGTAAAGTTTTTGCTTGCATACGCACTACAATGTGGTGGCGATCGGTAGGTGCAAACAAATGATTTAAAAGAACTGTTCTTTGTGTCTTAAGTTTTTATGTGCCTTTGAATGTCTTAAATGTACTTGTGAAATATTATGATGCTTGTGCTATGTCTATGCATGTTGAAGTGTTGTAAATTGTCAAGCCTGTTCTTAAACGCTCATCATGTCATAGCCATCTAGATACACAGTGAAAAGGAGAAAATTAGGGTGTTTCTCTACGAAAACAAAAAAGAAAGAAAAAGAAACAGAACATGCTAACTCCCCCTAAGGCCATAAACATACTCTACCCAAGTACGCAGGCGTAGATGCTTGGCCAAAACACTGCAAAAGCAAAGTACTTTACTTTGTTAGTCGGTAGCAAAGTTTAGTAATCAAGGGTCCAATAGAGATACTTCAAATGTCTTTGCTAATTTCATAAGTTCACAAACTGACACATTTCAGAATGCAACTGTATATGAAATCAAACTTGTGCAGCTAGTGGTGTTTGCGTTCAGGTTCTTGTATAGAGTATGTTTCGAGATTTAAGATGCTTTCACACTAGAGAAAGCTGTGACGAAATGTTTGATGGATAGGAATGCATTTCATGCATTATGGGGGAGGGGGAGCCAGGTCAGTTTGAAATCTAATGGGAATACTTTGATTTCTGAAAGCAAATCTGGTCACCTTCAGAGTGGGTTGCAGCAAAACAGAATTTTTTCTCAACATTTGGTCACTTTTGTCAATGCTTTTGTTTTTCCTGTTCTTCTTTTGCAACACACTGCATTGATGTAGCACTAAAGGAATTGTATAAATTAGCGGGAAACATTTTTTTGCACCCCACAATTCCCCATCTTGCAGGCAGGTTGTGGAGAATGCAACAGATTACCATGATCTGGAATACTTAACTGAGATTGTACAGCATTGTGTAACGGTAGCCAGCTAGTACGTGATAGCTGTGCAGTGTGTAAACCTCTCTCTCCTGGCCTTAAGAGATGCACTACATTTACATTTACATTTATGCATTTGGCAGACGCTTTTATCCAAAGCGACTTACAGTGCAATTATTACAGTCAATCCCCCCGGAGCAACCTGGAGTTAAGTGTCTTGCTCAAGGACACAATGGTGGTGGCTGTGGGGTTAGAATCTGCGACCTTCTGATTAACAGCCCTGTGCTTTAGCCACTACACCACCGCCACTACGCCACCACTGCACTAATGACCGAGGCTAGAGGCCATAACTCATGGCACCAAGGATCGCTGGTTTGAATCACTTATCAGGCAGGTCGAGTAGGACTGGTGCCAATTGCACCACCACTGTGATCCAGGAACCTGAACCGGCTCTTTAAAATGCCAAAAGTGAACTTGACTAAACTAGAAGATTTACGCAATTCTTTCATAAAAATTTATTTAATGTCTGCAGTATTAGTGCAATGTTAATGACTCCGGACGCCGAGAGGGTCCCCACCCCAGTAGGAAAGCTATGCAAAAACCACTTGAGGTGACATGTTGTTCTGGTACAAGTGCAAACATGCCATTTTCAGCGTGTGGTTCACGTTAGAAGCTGCTGGGTTCCGGTCAGTAGGACTTTGGGTTTGTAATTTATGAAAAAAGATATAGGCCTTGTTTCACTCATATGCTCAGATATGCATGAACAGATGAGTTAGGGGCCGTTCACCCCAAAAATGTTATTGTGTGCGTCTGCTCTGTTTTTTCATTGTTTTCCTATGTAAACGCGCAAGACTAACGTCCTTGACTGCTGTACCGTGTCTCAGTGTTTCTTCAGTGTGTTATGCAGTGACTGGCACATTTTTATACACTGTTTCAAGTTAATAAGAACTTCAAATACATATATTGAGGCACCAGCGTTCTGTTTCTAGACTACATCTAGACTATTTTTAGTGCAGGTGTGATAAAGATTTAACATTTTGAACAAGCATGTTCAACAAGTTTCAGCACTTGATAAATGGCCATGTTTTTTCCCTTTCTGCTCTAGTGTGCTGAGGGGCACACTATTGTACGTGCCTTGTACGTTTACTGTTACTGTTATGTATGCCTATGATGCTTACTTAAAGTACAGCCTTTTGCAACATGGTGAACAATATATTGTAGCATCAGAATATAAGCTCCAGGTGAAAGTAAATAAGACAGGAATATATTTTACTATTGTATACAACAAATCCTCAAAGTAATAATAATAATACTGTATCATATTATAATGACAAACTGGATAACAATAAATTGATGAATTATAATAGGAATAAATTCCAACTAAATTCCTGGTTGTTAAATGTTACTGGTTGAAGTAGTAGGTTTTGCACACCCTGTTCACAAAAATATATATATTTGTACAAATATATGTAGGTCAATATTTCTTTTTATATCTGTGTAAAAACGGGAAAACATGCATTAATTACATTTAACTTGATTTTCATTTCATTAAACATTTTAAATGTATGTACAGATTATAGGACAAATTCACAATTATGATTTTAAAAAAAATTATGTCATTTTTTAAGCAAACTTTTTCAAAAGTTGGTTGGTTGATTGGGGCCTCAGAAATCATAAACCCGCCCATATATATATATATATATATATATATATATATATATATATATATATATATATATATACATACATACATACATTTACATATTAAGCTTCATTTATATGGAAGCTTGTTCCGTCTGAAAATAATTTACTTAAATACACAAGGTGCAGCGCTTTTCCAGCATAGAGATTGCACTGTTAAACTGGTGGATAGTAAATAAGGTTTTTGCCCTGAAAGTTTTTTATTAAAGTCGGCTCTAGTGTGTAGAGGAGCCTTAGGAAACATTTAGACTAAACGTGTTCTAGAATAAAAAATAAAAATAAAAACACCTCAAGCTGACGCAAAAAAGCATTTGATGTAAAGGGCCTCATAATGTTCATTTGTAAGCAACATGTGAGTGGCTACAAGGTGGACCAGAAAAGTTGATCGGATCTCACCAAAAGTCTTATCAACCGCTCTGCAGCGTGGTTATATGAGGTTGCCGGAGACCAACCACTTATCTCTTACAAAAGTAATTATTCTGTTCATTTGATCAGAAAGATTGATGGAAGTAATTCCTGAGATTTGAAATCATTTAGAGCAGAGAAGATCAATTGAACAGTCTGGTTGTGGGAACACAACGTTTTTGGGAAACCAATATAAAAGTATGCAAATATCATGTCAACAGCGCAGGGTCTGATGATCGTGACACTGCCCCACATCTGGGAGTGTGGGAAGCAGAACACAGATCAGATCTGGCTTCCCTTCATTTGTAGGAAACTGAAGCATACTTCAGTTGTCATGGTAGTGTGTCTAATGCTCGCTCTGCCAAACCACAGTTACAGTCATGCTCAGGAGTGCTTGAATTTCCTGTGGCGTAATTATGGGATGAAATTAGAATCAAAATGATTAACAAATGCATGCATATTTATCCATCAATTTGATAAATGTTGTAAATGTATCTTACAATCCACAGACAAATGCCTTTCAACTTGTGTCTGTGAAATTCTACATTAAATGAATGCACTGGTATTGTACAAATGGAGACATATTTGTGAACGCAAATGTTCCCTTTTTTATAAATGTATCACAATTTGTGTATGCATCCAAAGGAAGTTGTTCAAAATCAAACACAAAATGGTCTTGTGAAGTATTGAAAGTGCATTTGTGGATCAAGTGACATGCATGCATTCATTGATGTCTATTTGTGTTGATTCTGTTTGATTCATTTGAATTTTGCGATTTTTGTTTAGCTGTTTTTACCATTGCTGACTCTCACACACCAACTACCAATGGATAAGTCCTAAATGTATTCATAAATGTGTGCATATCTACCCAATAATTTGAAAAAACTTAACAAATGTGTATTTCAACCCTCCAAAAAAAAAGAAATGCATTTCAACTATCTATGAAATGTATCATTTGTAGAAATAGAGACAGATTTGTGAATACAAGTGTTCCTTTTTGTACAAACACATCACAATTTGTGTATGAAAAAAAAGATAGATCCTCCAAATCAAACAGAAATTGTTGTAAAGTATTGAATGTGCATTTGTGGAACAAGAGATACACACACATTCATTGCCATCTATATGTGTCGATTCCCTTTAATTCATTTGTAATTTGAGACTTCCTTTCCGCTGGTTTTGCCTTGCACTATCCACACGTAACTTTGGGTGAGCAAAGCAGCTATCAGTAGATGGCAGTCTCATTTTACAGAAATACCATCAGGCAGGGCGTGGTTTATTCACACGGTCAATGAGCAAGCAGTCCACATTACAAGCAAACAGAGGCTGACATCAGCAGAAAGGGTCAAAGGTTTGTCTCAATATCGCTCATTGATTTCTCTCAATTTCTCTCATCTCATATTTAAGATAATCTCATATCTTAAAAGGCAAAAAAAGTCCATTTGAGAGTGCAAGTCCTGGTGACAATGCATTTGTTTTACATGTCAGTAGCTTCTAGATAATAGGATTCTAACACCTGACTGACTGTGTTGTTTCTGGCACCAGTCAGCATCTGCTGTTTTAATCTTAAAGGAGCAATATGTAACATTGACATCAAGCGTTTAAAATTCAAAGTCCATATTCAAAATATTGGAGAAAGTTGTCTCCCCGCCCACTCCTCCCCAGACTTGAAGCTCTCACGGGTTGCCCGGTTGAGGACACGCAACAGGAACGAGCAAACTGACAATGGCTACGAGCAATGAGCCTTACAGTGGTGGCCAAAAATATTGGCACCCTTGGTAAATATGAGCAAAGAAGACTGTAAAAGAAATCTGCATTGTTTATCCTTTTGATCTTTCATTTAAAAAAAATCACAAAAATCTAACCTTTAATTGATGTAAAACAATTGAAACGGGAAATATCTCATTATTACATAAATATTTTTCTCCAAAATGCATTGGCCATAATTATTGGCACCCTTTTATTCAATACTTTTTGCAACATCCCTTTGCCAAGATAACAGCTCTGAGTCTTCTCTTATAATGCCTAATGAGGTTGGAGAACACCTAGTAAGGAATCTGAGACCATTCCTCCATACAGAATCTCTTCAGATCCTTCAAATTCAGAGGTCCATGTTGGTGGACTCTCCTCTTCAGTTCACCTCAGAGATTTTCTATGGGGTTCAGATCAGGGGTCTGGGATGGCCATGGCAGAACCTTAATTTTGTGGTCACTGAACCATTTTTGTGTTGATTTTGATGTTTGTTTTGGATCGTTGTCCTGCTGGAAGATCCAACAAGGGCGCATTTTAAGCTTTCTGGCAGAGGCAGCCAGGTTTTGAATTTGTATCTGTTAGTATTTGATAGAGTCCGTTATGCCATGTATCCGAACAAGATGTCAGAAACAGAAAAACAGATCCAGCACCACATTTAACCGTGGGCATTGGGTACTACTTCATCTCTGTGTGCACCAAACCATCTCTGGTGTTTGCTGCCATCTAGCCATAGAACCCAGTCGCATTTGAAGTTCCAGTAGTGTCTGCCAAACTGAAGATGCTTGAGTTTGTTGTTGGATTAGAGCAGAGGCTTTTTTCTTGAAACCCTCCCAAACAACATGTGGTGACCTTTCTGACCCAAGACCTATAACTTATTTCAGCACTTCTCCAGCTGTGATCCTTGGAGATTATTTGGCCACTTAAACCATCCTCCTCACTGTGTGTGGAGACAATATACAGACACATCCTTTTCAGCCCGATTCTTAACATCTCCAGTTGACTGGAACTTGGTGGTGGATTCTCTTATAGCCAATTCCCATTTTGTGAAGCTCAACAACTTTTTGCCGCACATCAGAACTATATTCTTTAGTCTAACCCTTTGTGATTGATGATTAAGGGAATTTGGCCTTTGTGTTACCTCATATTTATATACCTGTGAAACAGGAAGTCATGGCTGGACAATTTCACATTCCTAGTCCTTGTAAAAAATTTAAAATATGAATGGGAATATACAGATATATTTTACTCATAAGAATTTCTAGGAGTGCCAATAATTGTGGCAAATGTTTTTTGGAGAAAAATATTTATTTACTAATGAGATATTTCCCCACTTTAAATTGTTTTACTTCTATTAAAGGATAGATTTTTGTGAATTCTTTGAATGAAGATCAAAAGGATAAAAAGTGCAGGTTTTTTTCACAGCCTTCTTTGTTTTCAAATTATAAACCAGCTCATGTGGATTTTTTTATAACTCTGTCAATGTTAGCTAGATGTATTGCTGGCTTCAATGGCTGCAACGCGCTGTGTTTGCCCACTAACTTATTTCAAATCTGGGTGTCGTAATACTATAGGGGAATGGGCAGTGGGCAGGATCACACAGGGCAAAACACAATCAGAACGGACATTTCAAAGTAGAATATACTGGCTGTAGCATTGTTTTTGGAGAAGCCAGTATTTCTTAGCATGTTTCCTAAATCTAAACTTTAAAGCTTGTTTAAAAATAATCATGGCTCATCTTGTTGGCACTGCAATTACCTGCTTCCCCATTGTTTGCGCATGGGGACATGGCACAAACGAATCTCTGGAAAAGGAGAGTGTTAATTCGACACTTAACGAGAGCACTTACAAGCGACAGTTCATTATTGCTTCCCTCCCCTCTCATATTCGCTTCAGTCGGTTGCCCTCTTGATGCCAGGGTAATGGTCTGCACTTTAGAGGTTACCAAAGCACTTTACACTGTGTCCCAATCACTCATTCACACACACTCACTCAAACACCAATGGCGGCAGAGCTGCCATGCAAGGTGCTAGCCTGCCATTGGAAGCAACTTGGGGTTCAGTGTCTTGCCAAGGACACTTCGGCATGTGGAGTCATGTGGGCCGGGAATCAAACCGCCAACTCTGCGATTAGCAGCCGACCCGCTCTACCACCTGAGCCACAGCCACCCACAGGGGACAGACGTTTACACACACCACACAGCACATACTAACTGTCTACCATTACACTCACCCCCATAAACCTCATTCCCATCCAGGTCACGGCACCACTGTAACCGGTCCTACTCAACCTGCTACTAGCGGGATTCGAACTAGTGTCTCCGGCATGGGAGGCAGGCATGCTAACAAAGAGCGTGATCATACAAGGCAAAACTAGCAGAAATTAAGTCTCAAAATACGTATGAATCAAAGGGAATCAACACAAAGAGATGTGTATCTCTTGTTCCACAAATGCACATTCAATGCTTCACAAGAACAATTTGTGTTTGATTTGGAACATCTTTCTTTGGTTGCATACAAAAATTGTGATACATTTATACAAAAGGGAACATTTGTGTTCACAAATATGTCTCTATTTGTAAAAATCCCAGTGCATTAATTTAATGTAGAATTTCACAGCACAAGTTGAAAGGCATTTGTCTGTTGATTGCAAGATACATTTGCAACATTTATCAAATTGATGGATAAGTATGCACATGTTTGTTAATCATTTTGAGTCTGTTTTCATCCCACACAGATTCAGTGGTATAAAGATTTCATGAAGATGTAGAGTAAAACATTGACTGCCTTGCTGATGAGATAAAATGAGATTTAGATCAAGTTTATGGCCTTGTTCTTAAATGTCACTCCAGCATGGGAGGTGGAGATGCTAGCAAGTAGGAAAAAGGCTACAGCCTCTAGTGTCAGTTGTTAGTGTGCCTTTTGATTTTAGGGGAGTGAGGTTTACACAGCTATCACGCACCATCTGGCTTCCTTTACACTTGTCTAGTCAACCACATGCAAAAAAAACTTGTCTGTTATGAACTTCTAAAATAAATTGCATGTTAAGCATAATTTTCATAAGCAACAGCAATAAACTGCTATGACTGAAACAAATGCATTTTTATCTTCTGTTTATTAAATGGGTAAATCTTTCTGAGAAACACTTTTTATTGATTCACACAATTCAATTGACAAAGAAAAGGAAAACATATATTCACAGAATCAATAATTAACCCCCATTATTCCTTTTCCCCCTTCCAAATCCCAACCCCACCCTGACCCTCAACAAATATCCTTGTGGTCACACTTGAGTAGGCCTATACACACACAAAAAATACAAATAAGAATAAATAATAATTATATACTGTGTGTGTGTATATATATATATATATATATATATATATATATATATATATATATATATATATTTTTTTTACATTTATGCATTTGGCAGATGCTTTTATCCAAAGCACCTTACAGTGCACTTATTACAGGGACAATCCCCCCGGAGCAACCTGGAGTTAAGTGCCTTGCTCAAGGGCCCAACAGTGACATCTTGGTGGTACTTCTTCAGCACTGGTAGATTTTTTTTCACTTTTTGACTATAACTTTTGTCTTTGATTTTTTGACTATAAAAACCAGTACCATAAGGCAAAATACACATGTTAAAAATACATTCCCATGAATCAAATTATTCTTGTTTTAAGGATTTCTTTATATTTTAACAGGAAAACAATACAAAAATTATTATCAAATATATGATTTTTGCCCTAATATCAAAGGTCTTGCTAGAAAAAAGAAATTATGATCGTGCCTGGTAACACGTGCATGTTAAATGGCTAGAAATAGCATTTTAGCTTAGTGTAAAGCTGTCAATTTACACAAGGTTTATTTCTGTTTCTTCTGCTCCAAACTTTATTCAAACTTACTTCTCCTGTCTGCTCGTATGAATGTAACGTCATAAGAAAGTGCTTCACTACTGTTCAAATGCACTTTGGATCGCATCATTTATATGTATAAATGTTTTACATTTACATTTATGTATTTGGCAGACGCTTTTGTCCAAAGCGACATACAGAGCCCTTATTACAGAGACAATCCCCCCAGAGCAACCTGGAGTTAAGTGCCTTGCTCAAGGACACAATGGTGGTGGCTGTGGGGTTTGAACCGACAACCTTCTGCTTAACAGTTTAGTGCTTTAGCCCACTACACCACCACCACTCCGGTTTTCCATCTGAATGCACTGAATATTATATATATATATATATATATATATATATATATATATATATATATATATATATATATAGGGTTGGGGAGTAATAAATACATGTAACAGGAATACGTATTTAAAATACAAAATATAAGTAACTGTATTCCACTACAGTTACAATTTAAATCATTGGTATTTAGAATACAGTTACATTCAAAAAGTATTTTTTACTGATTGATTACTGAAGAGATTAATTAGCATTTTATTGTTTGTTTCATTTAATATTCAGTCCTTTTCAGATGGAAAACATTTATACATATTAATGATGCAATCCAAAGTGCATTTGAACAGCTGTGAAACACTTTCATTTGATGTGTTACATTCATACGAGCAGACAGGTGCCCCTGTAAGTAAAATAATCAGAAATGAATCCATTTGTTTGTACCGCTGCTACCGGATGTCTATAAAGTAACCATCCAATTAAAATATTCCCAAACCAGTACATTTCCAAAATCGTAAAAAGATTAAGCCATTCTACCCTATCAAATGCCTTTTTGGCGTCAAGTGAGATGGTAGCAACCAGAGTCTGATGATTCGCCACTGACCACATGATATTGATGAAACGCCTAATGTTATCAGAAGAGCTTCTGCCCGAATAAACCCCACCTGATCTATATGTATAAGAGATGTCATAACTTTACTTAATCGGTCAGCAAACATTTTTGACAATATTTTAACGTCTGGCTGGATCAGTGAAATTGGACGGTAACTCTTACACTCGCTTGGATCTTTGTCCTTTTTAAAAATCAGATAGATCCGGAATTGTGTCTTGTAGCACAAGATCTAAAAGATTCAGCGGCAAAGCCATCTGGCCTAGAGCCTTGCCTGTAGGCAAGGCCTCACCAAGCTCTTCCAAGGTTATCTCAGAATCAAGATAATTTTTTTGCTTAGCCGACAGTTTAGAAAGTTCTAATGGTTCCACAAATTTTCTAATATCCACTTCAATAGATGAATATGTGGAACTATAAAGATCAAGATAGAATTCTTTAAAAGCCTTTCCACAGACATCCAAGTTTCTGTTAATGCAGATAATGCAACAGTCCCTCGTCTCTCGTTGGAAAGAGATCCGTGCTCTCAACTCGCAGAGCTTGTTGTCCAGAGATTTGCACAACGTCTTACTCTGTTGAGAACACCAGCTCTATTTCCCCTTTTCCTTCTGTGGTTCTGCAGCCGGGCAGCCCAGACAAAGGGCTCCGCTGGCATGTTTGTAAACAGCAGGTCAGCATTGAGGAATTTGAAGTCTGGTTTTCGGTGTGCAATTGCAGAACCAATATCCAAAAGCGTTTGTCTGTCATATACAATAAGGCAGACAACATCCAAGACAAAAAACACAAGAACTGTAAACAAAACAAACAAAAAACTGCAATGTTGTGTCGGAGCTTGCAACGCAGCAGCCATACTCTGTGCCATCTTTATCAAGCACTATAAAAAAAATGCCCACCCCATATCTCCCCAAACAGTCAAGCGAATGTTCAGCGAGCCAGCCCACCCGGCCACAACGCGAGTACCACAAGATGTCTTACTCATTCCACTGACTTCACGAAGGACACCGCCCACTGCAGGCATGTGAATGCCCCATGGCCATCCCCAGCATCCACTCCCATCCCGGCCAGGAACATCAGTGCAAAAGCGACACTCCGCCGATGCAAAAGTCTCCCGCATTCCCCGATTTGACCACAAAGTCCAAGAAAATGCCGTGGCCCCTCCAAGAAAGCCCCCCCCAGTGCAACACAAGATGCCCACCTGATGATCCCAGAAACCCAGCCAGAACCGATCAGGGCCCGACCCCAGCCCACGGCCCGCCACGCCGAGCAGGATCTCCACCACACCCTGTCCCCCCACTCCATCGACCACTGTTCTCCACATCCTCCAACTGCCCCCAGGCATGCCCCAAATCCACACCGGTCGCCAGCGGACCGGCAAACAATTCCCCCTCCGATGACTCCAGACAATGGACACGCCTCTGGAAATCCCCCACCCCCACGACCACACCAGCAAACCTCGCCTCCAGGGAAACAATCGATCGACACACCACAGCAAGATCTCCCAAGCCAGCATCAGCCCCGTTTGCACTGCCGACACGCCCAGCATCTTCCGCGCATCCTCACCACCCCCCCCGCTATCTTGTTCTAATATTACGGCCTGTCATGAGACCAGGTTAAAATATTTACACACGTACGGACAACCCCGCCATTATATATACCATAATAACTGGAAACAGCTAATGTCACAATGCAAAAACAGTAATGGTCCTAAAAATTGGCTTTGTTTTCTTGATGAAAAATATAACTTAGTATACAGTATTTTTATCTTTTCTTTTGATTTTGGGGTAATTACACCAATGGTAATGAATGCGATGCTCTATAATTTACATCAGTGATGATTAATGAAGATTGGATATTCATACAGCACACTGACCTGAAATCTTGTGGAAATGTTCTTTTCGCAGATTTATCCGTGTTTACATTGTTTTCTGACGCAAAGGGAGGATGCATCTCTGTTTATTGCAATGACCTGCAAGGTTATCTCCGAACCCAAGCCAGAGCACCAGCAAATGACAGCAGGACACAGCTGCGAGTCTTTAGGGAGATGATGGCACACATTAGAGAAGATCCATCAGCATGTATTACAACCACACATCAACAGAAGTTACTGTTATGAAGATACACACATACTGCCCACTTTTCCCCTCTTTTTCTGCAAAATCGTTCTTGTCATTTTCACCCAAGGCAAATAAGTCAATTTATCGGGTGATATTTGATGCTCTAAGTTTTATATGGTGTAAAATAAAGCCATTTGCTGTGCACAATAGTACTGCTCCATGAAATGATTGGTCTGTCTATCCTTACAACTTCAAGGGAGACTTTTGTCCTTTTTGACATAAAATTTGTGTACACACTGTGAACAAATTGAGTCAGCAATACTTTTGGTCCATTTTCCAGAAGAAAAAGACTGTACATTCATATATTTGGTTTGTTTTTATCAATTAGGTTTCATTTGTTAAAATTAGTTTACATGAACTAACAATGTATATTATTTACAGCATTTATTAATATTAGTTCATGTTTATATCAACATACACTAATACATTTTTAAAATCAAAAGTTGTTTTATTAACTTAAGTGACGTTAATGGACTAACATGAACTAACAATTACAAATTGTACTTTTTTGAACAAACATTTACAAAGATCACTAAATGCTGTTAAAAATAAACTGTTAATTGTTAGTTCGTGATGCCTAATGCATTAAATAATGTTAACAAATGGAACCTTATTGTAAAGTACTGACATGTAGATGGCCTCAAAGCCAGTGTTGGGTGCAATCTGATTACAAAGTAATTAGTTACTGTAATCTAATAACTTTTTTAGCTAAAAAATTTAATTAAATTGTGCAACGCATTACATTTCAAATTCTTGTAATCAGATAACAGTTACTGACTCTCAATTGAGGTAATTACTTTTATGTACATTACTTGGGTAGATCATATTTCAAAAATAATATTATTTCTACATAATATATTGAAATGTGAGTACAACTTACTTTGCCAGAGATAATACCCTTGTCTGAGACCAAACTGCAGTGAGCCAGGGCTTCGATAATAAAAGCTCTGCAGGGGTAACTCAGTGAGTAATGATGCTGACTACAGCCCCTGGAGTTCTCAACAAGCCACATGATAAAATGCGCGGATTGACATTCTCAGATGCGGAGGCAACTGAGATTCGTCCTCCGCCACCCGGATTGAGGTGAGTCACTACATCACCACGAGGACTTAGAGCGCAATGGGAATTGGGCATTCCAAATTGGGGAGAAAAATATAATAAAAAAATAATAAAAGCTCTGCAAACCATGAACATAACCACCATAGACATTGAGGGGGACGCATCCCACCCAACATTCAGAATTGTAGTCGATTAATATGGGTTTTTCAATGAGTGGTTTTGTAACTTTTACATTTGGTCACCCCCAGTTCTGACCACATCTTACATATTTGGTCATATCTTTGGAGCAAACAACCAATTATTAAATGACTCAAGGATCTGGATGAATTTTATTCACCCTTCTGCTTTTGATTAGTACAAATGGGGCTGGGCTAATTACCTATGACATTCTTCTCTAGTCTATGATAGATGCCAAGGGTTGTGGCATACGGGAAAACATCTCATTTCATTGCTCATTGTACTTGCAAAGGGCTCTGGCCAAGCATACTACTGATGCCTTGGACTTTCCAGCCCAAAAATCATTCAGATGCATAAGAATGGCCAATCAGACAAGCACAAACCTCAAGAGAGAACAGCTCAGTCCCAGTGTCCATGAGAACTCTTTTCTGAGGTATGTGACAGAATGAAGCTGAAAGCGGTCTGCTGATGATCTGACTCTGAATCATGTTTTTTTTACAGATTTAACTGTGCATAAGGCTTGACCGTAGAGTCTGCCAAATAGCATACATCACATTCTGGATGGGACTGCAAAAATGATTGAGAAATTAGAATTAAGTTAATGTATGGTGTCTAGTATCTATAGCCAAAAACACACTGGAAAAACAGTTGCAAATGTGTTTGTGCTATGTACTTAAAAAGTAAATTCTTTTTCATAGCTTTTGAAATTGACAGATGAAATTAAAATACTGTGGAGATTTGCTCATTTAAGTAACTTACACAACTTCTTGAAACTACTTTAGCAATGTCAGTTTCAAAAGGCTCTGAAACCGGAATCCTGAAACATGACACCTGAAATTGCAAGTTATATAATTGTAAGTAAAATAATTCTTAAGTATAGTCAGATAATTTACAAAAGTAATGTCACACCTTTCTTCAATAATCCACATTGTAGCACAAATGGTGCGGGTCAAGTTACATGTATAAATTTAATAAGGGGTTATCCCTAACTTTCAGAAGGCACTTTGTGCTCTCTCTCTTTTCCCTGTTGACATTCTTTGGAGAGAAAAGCACATAACCAGTTCACTGTTGATTTCAGACACTTCACGCTTATTGACACACCATGCCACCTAAAAAAATAAGGGTTTGTAACAAAAGTTACCGTAACATCCCTTCAAAGGTAATGAAAAAAATAAACCTAATTGCAATGTTGTCAATTCTAGATGGGAGCA
Source organism: Xyrauchen texanus (assembly GCF_025860055.1). Taxonomy (NCBI): domain Eukaryota; kingdom Metazoa; phylum Chordata; class Actinopteri; order Cypriniformes; family Catostomidae; genus Xyrauchen; species Xyrauchen texanus. Next base: position 8,022,621 of record NC_068297.1, read on the forward strand.
CTTTGTTTATTTGGATGCAGGGCTGGACTGGTAATCTGGCATACTGGGAATTTTCCCTGTGGGCCAACGCACTTTTGGGCCATCGGGAGAACCGAGCGGGCCAGTGGGTCGGCCGCGAAACGTGCCGAACATGCCAAAAATGAGCCGGCACGTTATGCAGAACGGACCACAAAACAGCGCCGCGATATGCAGAAAAGGGCAGTGAACAAAAACAAAAAGTTTTGGGCCAGTTGCCATATAAAATCCTGCGCCGATTTCTCTTCGCAGTCCAGCCCTATTTGGATGAATTTACAATCATAACCACCAGTAGTGGAGGGGAAATGCTTTAATTACATCATATTCCAACAGTCTATTTGCATGACCTACTATCAAGTGATCTCAAAAACATGTGCATCACCTTCCCACTTATGTTTTCTCTCAAGAATCACTTTTACTTTGCACATCTGCAGAAATAAGTGAAACCAGATTTTGTGTTTCTGAGAACAGAGCCTGAATAATATCATGATTCAGAACCAACCATTCCATGATACAAATTCCTGTATACAACTAAAAAGTAAAGATAAAAGCACACGCACGCACACATACTATATACATACATAAACAAAAATTAAAAAATTAAAAAATTATATATATATATATATATACACACACACACCCTGGTCAAAGTTTTGAAACACTAGACTGAAATGTTTCTCGTGATCTTAAAAATCTTTTGATCTGAAGACATAGGCTTCAATGTTTGAAATGAGTTCTGTAGACAAAAATATAATTGTGCCACCATATTAATTTAATTAATTATTTAATTATAAAACTACAATTTAATTACAAAAAAAGTTTTTGAAATGGATGACTTGGACCAAATAATAAAGAAAAGCATCTAATAAGTGCCCAACATAGATGGGAACTCCTTCAATACTGTTTAAAAATCATCCCAGGGTGATTCCTCAAGAAGCTGGTTGAGAAAATGTCAAGAGTACATGTCTGCAAATTCTAGGCAAAGGGTGGCTACTTTGAAGATGCTAAAATATAACAGTTTTTATTTATTTTGGATTTTGTTTAGTCACAACATAATTCACATAGTTCCATTTATATTATTTCATAGTTTTGATGACTTTACTATTATTCTAAAATGTGAAAAGAAAAAAAATTATAATAAAGAATATGTAACTGTTTGACTGGTAGCGTGTGTGTGTGTGTGTGTGTGTGTGTGTGTGTATATATATATATATACACATGTACACTCACCTAAAGGATTAGTAGGAACACCATACTAATACTGTGTTTGACTCCCTTTCGCCTTCAGAACTGCCTTAATTCTCACGTGGCATTGATTCAACAAGGTGCTGAAAGCATTCTTTAGAAATGTTGGCCCATATTGATAGGATAGCATCTTGCAGTTGATGGAGATTTGTGGGATGCACATCCAGGGCACGAGCTCCGTTCCACCACATCCCAAAGATGCTCTATTGGGTTGAGATCTGGTGACTGTGGGGGCCATTTTAGTACAGTGAACTCATTGTCATGTTCAAGAAACCAATTTGAAATGATTCGAGCTTTGTGACATGGTGCATTATCCTGCTGGAAGTAGCCATCAGAGGATGGGTACATGGTGGCCATAAAGGGATGGACATGGTCAGAAACAATGCTCAGGTAGGCCGTGGCATTTAAGCGATGCCCAATTGGCACTAAGGGGCCTAAAGTGTGCCAAGAAAACATCCCCCACACCATTACACCACCACCACCAGCCTGCACAGTGGTAACAAGGCATGATGGATCCATGTTCTCATTCTGTTTACGCCAAATTCTGACTCTACCATCTGAATGTCTCAACAGAAATCGAGACTCATCAGACCAGGCAACATTTTTCCAGTCTTCAACTGTCAATTTTGGTGAGCTCTTGCAAATTGTAGCCTCTTTTTCCTATTTGTAGTGGAGATGAGTGGTACCCGGTGGGGTCTTCTGCTGTTGTAGCCCATCCGCCTCAAGGTTGTGCATGTTGTGGCTTCACAAATGCTTTGCTGCATACCTCGGTTGTAACGAGTGGTTATTTCAGGCAAAGTTGCTCTTCTATCAGCTTGAATCAGTCGGCCCATTCTCCTCTGACCTCTAGCATCAACAAGGCATTTTAAGCCCACAGGACTGCCGCATACTGGATGTTTTTCCTTTTCACACCATTCTTTGTAAACCCTAGAAATGGTTGTGCGTGAAAATACCAGTAACTGAGCAGATTGTGAAATACTCAGACCGGCCCGTCTGGCACCAACAGCCATGCCACGCTCAAAATTGCTTAAATCACCTTTCTTTCCCATTCTGACATTCAGTTTGGAGTTCAGGAGATTGTCTTGACCAGGACCACACCCCTAAATGCATTGAAGCAACTGCCATGTGATTGGTTGATTAGATAATTGCATTAATGAGAAATTGAACAGGTGTTCCTAATAATCCTTTAGGTGAGTGTATATATATATATATATATATATATATATATATATATATATTATTATTATAAATATTGTATATCATTATTTCATGATTTCATGATTTCATGAAAACATCAAAACACGTGTCATACCATTAAATGATGCTTCACTTTTTCACATTTGCAATTACTTTCACCTATGGACATTTTCCACTATGTTTGACAATAAGAAAGTGTCCAAGTACTTTATAGTTTTGTTTTACAATTGTAAACACAACAAATTGCTTTTTTGTGAAATGTTTTGCTTGAAAAGTGTGCTTCAGCTATTATTGTATAGACATAAAACAAATTGTAATGACACTGTTATAAATTACACTTTTTTATATATATAATTTTTTATGAAGCAATAGAATGACAATATTTATGGATCTTTTTTTCTGTCGATTTTAAATAAATTAATTAAATTATAAAAAGAAAAAGGAAAACCCCATTAACTGTTTCATTTTCACAAAGTGTTGCGAAGTGTGTGCCAGAACTAAAAATAAAATAAAATAATTAAATTGAAATGAAAATGGAGAAAATACTTAACAATTTTCATCATGTTTTTTTTTCAGTAGCGATGGTTAACTTCACTATAATTGTTCTCATTTGCTCACCTAATGCCTGTTATATCCCATGGATAAATCAGTGTCTCTCCACCAAGAACAAAACTTTGCTGACATCCACTGTGAATACTTACATCTTGTGAAAACGTCAAGACTTCTACTGTTGTTTTGAACAACATATGGAGAATGACCCTTTACCTATTCCTACGAGTGTCATGTGTCTAGAAATAATATGCAACCCATTGTTATTTTTAACAGTCTCTGACCTTTCTGCAGTAAGCTGGAATTGGACTAAAGGCCAAACTCTGAAAGCCTTGAAACCACACTGGCCTCTATACAGTATTAGCTTGAAGCCTAAGCAGCAGCCATTGAATAAAATAAAACCTTATGGATAAATGGGGAAATTCTTTACACACACTTATATAAAAAAAAAAGCATCACGTTTTCTGAGATGTCACCAGTTGCTAGTTTTGCACAGGCAAGCACCACTCAAACTTTCTATATATATATATATATAAAAAGTTATGTTTGCAATTCCATTTTGGGGTATAAAATGTACACTTTTAATGACACATTGTAAACAGCAATAGGAAGTGACTTGTCTGCTTTTGGATGAGGCCAATAGTAAATGTCAGTCACAGTCTCCTATACTAGCCAAGTTTGAATGTCACAACATATTTCCCATGCAAAGCAGGTTCACATTTGACATAGAGATCCTGATCAGTCTCCTTGGCCTTGTTAATACTGCCTTACGATCTACATCAATCTCCAGGGCAGGGGACAGCCGAGGAGAAACAGTTTTTTGCACATGGAGGAACATTTGTTGTCAATGCGGAGAGCAGCTTGCTTTCTTTCCCTTATGTGTGTCTTAGAAACGGATGTCACTCCTCACCCAGTGATCTGAAAGTGGGCTTGACAATGTTTGTTTTTGAGGAGTAGAACTTAAAGGCTATTTGTCCCAGATAGTGACAGAGGTCAGGTTTTACTCCCTCTCCACATTCATTTGTTAATAGCATCAGAATAGGGTACATACAAATTTAGTTCATGTGGAGAAATCTATCAGCTTTAGGGACATTATAAAGATTTACATCAATGGAATATGGTTAAACAGACATGTATTTAAATGGGCCTAACATTTTCAGTCACACTGTGTTCTAAAGACAGTACTGAATTAAATTTTATATGCATGAATTAACAAATCACAGAGGGAAAACCAACCATAATGCTTTTTTTGTGCTTCAAAAAAAGAATAAAAGAATTCCCAATATACTTTTCAAAATGATATATTTTGTGAAAGTTACACAACTCATCTGTCCACTGCAATAAAATAAATTTGGTATATCTATGAGAAATATAAAATGACATAACATAATATAATATATTTTCCAATGGTACATGGTGCATCATAACCTTTGTCAGCCTTTATGTTGTTTAAAACATAATGGCATATAAAGAGAGGATACTGAGAAAAAAAAAAAAAATAATTAATCACCTGTGGTGGTTTGAATATAATATCACATCCTTAATGTTTAAAAGTGAAGTGTGTAATGTCTGTGCCACGAGCGTTACTAAAACAAAATTGCAAAAATGTCCTGTTTTCAGACAGGTTTCCAGAACACATCTCCAATTGGGTGGGCAAACAGATAGCCCCGCAATTGGTTGAGCCAATATTTCTGTCAGGCAGGGGTGCGTTTCCAAAAAGCATCGTAAACTAATATGTGTGGTTTGATCTACAGCTCTCCACCTGTGGTTAGAAGCATTGTTTCTAGTTAGTTGGACATCATTTGACTTTGCTGAGGCTTCTTCATTTCACATTTTTTATTCTGTCAAGCACCTTTGTAAGCACCATTTAAGGGATTAAAGGCTGTAAAGAAAAAAGTGCTTTAGCACACAAGGGTTCTCTTGGAAAAAACGGCTTGTTTGTCCATGTTAGCGCATGTTTTTGAAGAGATCACATGTGCGTATATGCTCAAGTTCATTGGTGGAACCCCGAAGACTGATGTAGAGGGAAACCCCACTATTGCAGCGTAATGTATCTGTCACATTAAACAGTGCACTCCACTTTTGGGTCTTCAGCAGCATTCGCGCTTTAAACAGCTTTCTGATGTATGTGTAAATGAGCTATAATAATTTAATATCTGCAGAAGTTACTCCACCCTCTGCGTGATGTCATTAAAGACAGCCCTATGCTGTTGAATCAATGTGGTTCGAACGATGGATGTGCAAGTTTTCGGGAAACAGTTGTGATTAGCTAGCTTTGTATTTTGATGTTTAAGCAGTAGGTTATGTCGTTGTACAGAAAACACATCCCTGGGATGGGATGCTCAAAACAAACAGAGCAAATTTTTGATAGGGCCACAACGCCACAGCGTTTACGCTTTTGGGGAGAAATCAACCTACAAATGGCTTACTATATTGTTTCTGCATACTGATAGTAGAAAGCATTTTAACATCTGCAAAATGAGACACAACAGCTTTTTTTAAAAAGCCTATTAAATGGTTATGGACGCCATGCATCAACTGCCTAAAACAACACTCAGTGGCTTAGGTGCCGCTTCACTTTTAAATTCTTAAATAACAACCAAGTTGTGGCAGGGCGGAGGGAGGGGCCGGGTCGTGATCCTACACACCCGGTCCCGTATCAGGCTAATCAAGCCTCCGAGAGGGATAAAGGTCGACTGCAGAGGATCGTGCGGGAGAGAGAGATCGTTTACGGACATGTTTGTTAAAAATAAAAATAATTACAATATGGATATGGAAATTCAGATACCTTCACCCATACTTGCAAAGGTCTCTGTGGAGATTCATTTCTACCATCACCTGTGATGCAGGCCTGTTCTTTATGTGATGAATGTGGGCTGATGTTCAGCAGAAGATAACATCAAAAGTGTCAAGTGTTGGCTAAAGTTAATTTATCCACCACCTGATTTTAGGGAACTAATTTGCAAGCGGTAGAGTTTTGCTCTAAGACCAACAGTACATGCAGTTTTATGTCTGGGATATGGGCATGTTTATCCCAAGAAAAATGTTCCAGTATAAATCTGGACTTGATGCATACGGTATCCATGGACTTTGTTGTAATTAACATCAATCAATTAGGTTATAGGTGCATATTTTAGGTCATGTTAGGTCACCATTTCTTTTAATATTTTCCACCATCTCTAATCACCTTTTGACCTTCATTATGTTATTTGAAAATGTCCATTAAGCCCTTTACACTGGTGCTGAAATCCAGGAAGGAGGAAGGGTGCGCCGCTACCATCCACTCCAAAGGAGCAGCCACGGCCATCCACCAGAGGACAGAGGAACCGCCTGGAAGCGGAGGAACGGCTGCCGACCGCGAGGGGAGGAGGGACTTCCAACCAACCGCCTGGAGCAGTTACCGAGAGCCCTACCGTCCACCAAAAATTCGGCGAGGTGTTCAGTCCACCAGGGGCCGGAGATCTGCCTCCGATCCACCCGGGGAGGCGCAGCTGTCGTCCACTAGAGGGTGGAGGAGTGGCTGTGGAACAAGCTATGGGGTATCAGAGAACTGGCAAGTAAGTGTTTTTTTTTCTTCTCTATCTCTCCTCTCTCTCCTGCTGCCGCTAAGCGTTGGCCTTTCCCTCTCTTTTAAAATTTACTTTGGTTTTTAGGGGGTACTGCACTTTTACACGGAGTACCCCCTGTGTTTTTAATTATTGTTGTTTCTCTCTCTCTCTTTTTTTTTTATTATTTTACTTTGGTTTTTAGGGTGTACTGCACTGTCTACAGGGAGTACCCCCTATGTTTTTAATTATTGTTGTTTCCCTCCCCCTGTCCCCTCCCAGAATCAGGAACCCTCCCAGACCTGCTGGCAGACGGGTCGGAAGACTATATTATAGTATGGAATCCATTGGGTTGACCTGTGCCAAAAAAGACTTTTAACTTTCCCCTCAAAAGACAGCACAAATGACAGCCCCCAAATGCCTATTGATGTCATCAGTTTCAGCTTTAATAAGCCACATTATCAGAGCTTAACCCACAAGAACAGAGGAAATTGCATGCTGCTGTGTGTTTTTCATAAAAATGTGACTGTAATCAGGCACTTTTTGTCTGTGTTGAAACAATGACAGAATGCTTCTCGAGGCAGAGACATGGAGAGGTAATTTTTCTTCAAAAAAACTACAGAACTTTGCCTCTCAGCAGTCATCCTTTGCTGGTTTAGAGCCAAAATGCACTCAAAAAAATATATTGCAAACTCCTGCTGAAAGAGCTTGCCGAGGTGTCTCTCAAAAATAGGTCGATGTAAAAATATTATTTTCCTTTATTTTCTCTCTCCACTAAAAAAGATTTTAGCCAGTTTTTAGTATTTACACATTTCAATTTCACAATACAAGTCTATCAAATTGAATTGCATAATGTTTAACAAAATAAAATTAACAAAACTTAAAAATATGTATTTTTTTATTTGATTTTATTTGATTAAAAACTGCTCAATTCAGTTTGATGGAATTTTGTTATTAAATTGAAATGAATGAATCTTAAAAAGAAATTTGACTATATATATTTTTAGATTTTAGTTAACAAAATGTATTAAAAAGTCTTATTTACAGGCTATGTGTCAACCCTTATATAAGGTACTGAACTTAGCTATACTGACTCTTCAAGGGCAAGTAAAAATCTTATGTTTTAAACATGTTTTAAAAAAGCACGTGTTATTACAATGATTTTGTATACTATAGTAAACAACTGATCATTGAAAAGTAGATATTTGTAGAAATGTTAAATGTAAACCTGTCAGTCCTGTTACTTTGAAGGTATATTATGTTCAAACATATTTGAAGTCTTAAGCTGGTAGAATGCAATTTATTAAACATATTATTTATCTGATTGAATTTTTAAAATCTTATTAAACTAAATACACAGAGGCACCCTTTTCATACAATGACCTATTCACAGACAGGGTAAAAAAGGGCACCGTCGTGATGCCCATAGATGCAACAAATACTGTACTTAATCATTTGTCAAGAGTCCAAGTTGACTGTTTCTTTGTTAGGACTTACAATGCGCTTATCAACATTCAGTGCCCTTGAGTGTAATTTTCTCACCAGAAGTCATTGCAGCACAATAGATTTATTTTAAAGGATGAGTAAAACATTTTAAAGACCAAATCTGTTCTTGTGTGAATACTGCTCATACAGTAATCTTTCAAACAGAACAGTTTTTCTACTTCACAACAGCTAAAGTTCCCCAATTTTAAGTAAAGCTGCTAGAATTACTTCTAATTCTTCATAAAAGCAGAAATACAGTCATTGTGAAACTTGGCCTAATTTGTGTTATTGGAAGAGTGTTAACCTTTAAGGTCAGATGATATGTAATGATAAAACTACAATTGAACAATTGAAATAAAAAGGCTCTTTTTGAAAAGTGTGAAATGGATAATTAATGTTGGCTACTGCCATTTAAATACAGTAAACAGGAATGCAACACATACCTCTCTCCAAGTGTTGTAGACCACCTCTTTTCTGCCACCAGTCAAGAATGTTTTAATAAACGTCAATATCCATGATTTCTCTGTTTTGCCCTTTTTCTCATCATGTAGCTTCACATCAGCTAAAAGTTCCTAAGAAGAAATATACAAATATAATGTATTCAAATTTGAGTAATGTTGTGTTCCCAAAGTCAGACTTTGAGACAAAAAGCTGAAATCAGCTACATCTGCTTCATAATTTACAGTGAAAACCACAGAGGAACATTACAGACCCATTACAGTAATGTTACAAATTGCCAGGAAATTCAGCACATCCTCTCTTTATAATTTCTATCTCAAAAACATGCTTTTTGATCAAATTTTCTGTCTGGAGGTCAATCGACTGATGTGCCACATCGTGTGTGTTCCAGACAAGGGTAAACGAATAAAACATAAATCTGTAGGCCTATGACAAGTCCCATCCAATACAAATTTACCTCACAATCCCTCATGATCTACATAAAAGCTTTGCATTGATTTTTAAAATCTAAATTTCAATCAGACAATGTGACAGGGCCAATATGACCATTTAATAAACTGGTCAGTGTGGATTTCATGTATGATCTTTAGAACTGCAGCAAAGATCAATGGGACCACAAGAGTCAGAATTGATATGATCTGACAGGTCCCAAGAGCATTTTCCCTAGTAAATGCATTCCCAACAAACATCTGAAGTCATTTCTTTCCAGGCAGTATGAGAAGATTTCTCTTACTGTGTGACATCATAATGAATAGGCTACAAGCTCATCTTTTAGGATATAGCCATAACTTGACTGACAAATTTGAGCAAAACCAAAACTACTATTTCCGTGTGTGCACATTCACACAAATATGATCATACAGATAAGTGGTAAAAGTTTCTTTAATATTCTTACTCAACAAGACTGGGCCTTTTATGAACTCCCAGCGAGTGAGATTGCATGCCAGACACTTTAACAGAATCTGTCTGGGCAAACAACTCAATCTCATTAATGCTCACTAGGGGTGAAACAAGATGCAGTAACTGAAATGTTCAGCTAACTGTACATAAACACATGAGCTCTGTTCAAATCCTTAGTGAGCCGTCTAATTAGACAGCATTTCCAAACAGACACATTTAAGATACCTTGTTTTGGCAGAAATTGAAGGTAGCAATGCATGTATTCTTTAAGCATACAACAATTTCATAATGCATTTTGACAAGCTCAGTGAATGTCATCCAAGATGACAGACATAGTCACAAATATTTTTTCATGCACTTTGCATGGAGTGAAATGCTTATGTTAATCACTTCAAATTAGTCACTAATGAGGTTCCGTTTCCGTTAAGATGCTGCCAATAGGCACAAGAAAGCAAGGTAACTTTGTAACAGAGCTATGTTTTTGAAAATGATGCATTCTTAACAGGGGCGTAGCACCAAATTTTGGGCCCTGGGTACAAACCATCTTGCTGGGCCCCCGTACCAAATATGTATGTATAGAAAACTGACTTCTAAGGGGCCCCCCCTGCCTCGGGCCCTGGGTACTCGGTACCCTTTACCCCCCCAGTCCGACGCCCCTGATTCTTAAGGACTGGGAGAAAGGACTGTGGTTTCACCACAGAGAAACACTCAAGCAAGACTATACTTTTCATTAAAGCACACTTTAGACTAATTGTTGGGAAAATGTCCATTAGAGGAGCCAGAAAGTGTCTAAATGACTTTCATGCAGGCTTGGATAATGATCCTCATATAAACAGAGCAACCAAATGGCCTACATTAAACTTTAAATCTTTCTAGTCATTCCTGTCAACTTTTTGTTAGGATGTACTATGGATGTGTCCACCAGTGGGGGTGGTGCCAATGTACTATGCAGTCATTGATTGATCTCTATGTTGTTATACTTGATTATGATCCCATATGTTCACATATGTACTTTAAGCACTGAAGACAGTCTGTAATTGACTGAAACATTTCCTTTTTGTTCTTTCTTTTCTTTGCATATTGTTTCGTTATTTTTGTGAACTTGTTTTTGTTTGTCACGGTAACTTTAAGGCTTTTATTTCAGTATTTGTTTTATTATTGGATTGGTAACACTTTAAAAAAGGTTAAATGTGTTTAAGGGATAGTTCAAACAAAAATAAAAATTCTCTCATTATTTACTCACCCTCATGCCATCCCAGATGTGTGTATGACTTTCTTTAATCTGCAGAACACACACTATGATTTTTAGAAGAATCTCAGCTCTGTAGATCCATACAATGCAAGTGAATGGGTACCAAAATGTTGATGCTCCAAAAAGCACATAAAGGCAACATAAAAGTATGGATGGGACTGATCTGATAGCTGGATTGGTATCCACTCCGATACTGAAGTTTTTAGACGGATCAGGTATATGTCCGAGGAACCCGATCCAAATCCAAAACTGTGTGTTAGTCATGTTCGTTACTGTCGAGCTCCAAAAATAACACAAAATAACCATAAATACAACAAAAACAACATGAGAAGCAGTCCTTTTTATACTCTAAATCTCCACTTTCACATCTGAAAGTCACATTTGATGCCTGTTTAGTTTTACTTTCATGTCTGAAAAGTGGAGATTTAGAGTAATAAGGGACTTTAATATTGATCTTTTTCTAATCCATATCTATCATGTCACTTCTGAAGATATAGATTTAACCAGTGGAGCCTTATGGATTTAATGTATGCTGCCTTTATGTGCTTCAAAGCTTCAAAGTTCTGGCCAACATTCACTTGCATTTTATGGACCTACAGAGCTGAAATATTCTTCTAAAAATATTAATTTGTTTTCTGCAAAAGAAAGAAATTCATGTTTCTGGAATGGCATGAGGGGGAGTAAATGATGAGAGAATTGTAATTTTTGGATAAACTATCCCTGTTGTGCCAGTCAAGAGAGCGTTGCCGCCCTTGGCGGCTGAATATATCGCCAATGCCAGGATCAGCTCACAGATGTTGAGCATACACGCAGTGCACAATATTTGAGAGCTACTCATAAACAACATCTCAGATGTAGATCCTCAATAGTTCGGTTCACTTATAATACGGATTAAGAAAGTCCTTTTACCAGAATTTGAATAAGAAGTAAATTAAACTACTGTGAACTTGCCAACAAACAGACACATACAGAACTTCCTGGAGAGATCAGGATGTCAAAATAAAAGCCAGAGGGTTTTAAAGTTAAAGGTGTGGGATTGATATATAACTGTTGTATTTAAAATTAAATAAAAAAAAAAAAAGTAAATAAATAAATAAACTGCTTCTTTTCTACTGAACACATAGACAGAAATTACTGTTAATTTTGCTGGTACACTATCCAGTATACTAGTTAACAATATATTTGTTCTTAATAAGCTATATATTTATATTGAAATAATATGTTGTTACAGGTTTGTGTTTCTGGAATCGGTGCATCCCTACATAAAAGTAATCCATACAAACACAGAGTTTTAATCCATATATATATTTTTAAATCCAGAATTGATATATGTGTGGGTGAGAAACAGATAAATATTTAAGTCCTTTTTCACTAGAAATTCCTCTCCTTGCCCAGCAGGGGGCGATAAGCATGACAAACGTGAAAGTGATCTGTTTCTCACACACACCTATATTTTAGCTTATGAAGACATTGCTTTAACCACCGGAGTTGTATGGATTACGTAAATGCTGATTTATGTGATTTTTTGAGCATCAAAATTTTGTCAAAGGGCACACCTTAGACCTTGTTATTGCAAATGGTTCTTTTGTGTCTGAGTTTTCCTCTGCTGATTTAGGTCTTTCTAACCATTTAGCCATCAATTTTAATATGGAATTACCAAACATGAATTCACTGTCCCCATAATTCACATAAAACACACTGTCCAATATCGTAAATGGAAATCTATTGATTTGTCAGCTTTAGGGCTGCAACTAATGATTATTTTGATAATCGATTAATCTAATGATTATTAGAATGATTTTCTGTATATATGTGCATTTTTTATTGTCAACATTGTCGATTACATCAACTAATCGTTTTAGCACTAAGATAGACACTGTTCAGAAAAACATTCTTGCTACCACATCTGTTTTTTCGGTCTTGTGCTTCTGGCACACCTCTCTCAAATTTCTCTCAACTCGACCATGTTACTCTAAGTACTGAAGTATCACGTATGAAAGCTACCACTAGCATAGTTGATCCTCTACCGACTAGTCTATTCAAATCCTGTTTTGCCTCTCTGTGTCCCTTTGGACATAATAAATGACTCCTTGCGAACTGGTGTTGTGAATGCAGCATTTAAAATTGCTGCTGTAACTCCAGTTCCAAATTCAATTTGAGCAACTTCCATCCCATTTCAAGTCTTCCCTTCCTTACAAAAATCTTAGAGCGAGCTGTTGCCTCTCATTCACCTCATTTTCAATTATCTCTTTGAGCCATTTCAGTCTGGTTTTCAGAAATGTCATAGTACAGAATCATCTTTAGTCAAGGTCACTAATTATTATTGGCTTCAGACTCGGACTCTTTTTCTATTCTCATCCTTCTTAATTTTAGGGCTGCTTTCGACACTGTTGATCACGCTGTTTTACTCATCCGTCTTGAATCTGTCTTTGGTGTCTCCTGTACTGCATTAAACTGGTTCAGGTTCTATCTCTCTGATCGTAGGCAGTTTGTCTCTCAGCGGTTAAGGCTCTGTGGTTGGGGGTTGGGGGTTCAAGCCCCAACACCATCAAGACAGAACTGTTGGGCCATTGAGCAAGGCCCTTGACCCTATCTGCTCCAGGGGTGCTGTATCATGGCTGACCCTGCACTCTGACCCTAGCTTAGCTGGGATATAATGAAATAATTTCACTGTATATATGCAGAAATGTATGTATAATGTGTGACAATTGATCAATAATATATATATATTTTTTTAAGGTGGTTACAGGTCTGAGATTGGTTCAATCCACTCTGGTGTCCCACAGGGTTCAATTTTGGGCCCTTCAATTTTTAGTGTTTATAATTTTACACACCAAAGTGCAAACTCTTCTCCTCTAAATCTGTTTTTTGAACTGTTCCTCAGACTCGTTTATGCTCTATGGGTGACAGGGCATTCTCTTCTTGATGCATGTTTTGTATTTTGTATTTTTGTATTAAACATTTTTATTAAACTCTGTATTTTTAAATGTTATTTTTAATTTTCCTTTCTTTGTAAAGTGCCTTGAGAGGCCTCTTTAAAGGCACTATATAAAATAAAGTTTATTATTATTATTATTATATTATTTCAAACCTCATCCTTTTATAATAGAAACGGACTTGGTGTGCAGAATCCATTCTATATTTTGATCTAAATGTATCGAATCAACACACCTGATAAGTAATTGAGATATTTTAATTGCAGCAGGACTCTTTGTGCTTATTTGCATGTCTATGAACAGATCCACTTGCATGTGAAAACATATGTGCATGCAGCCACACAAGGTATATGTTTGCATAAGAAGGACATTAGTGCATTCTCTAAAAATGTGCTATGCAAGATGCTTCCCCAAAACATTTAAGGTTTGCTTATTGGATTCAGATCTAGGAAGCACAAACTACAGATGGAAGGAAGGTGGTTATTCTGATTAAATTAGATTTTGTTTTTCATTTGTTAAATGTGACGGTAATTAACTTAAACAATGCAGTCAGCCAAAGATGCAGCCTCTTTCCGGTTTGACGTTACTCTTTCCATCATAGAAACAGCAAAGTAAAAGAACCATGAGAATACATGAAGGATGAATCAAGGAAACCACAGTTCCCATCCCTCTTCTTTCGTGACTGAAGCAACAATCGGTGTATGGCTCACAATTTCATCCACATGTGGAGCTCTATATATATATATATATATATATATATATATATATATATATATATATATATATATATATATAAATATATATAACACAACTGAAGATTATTCTGCTTTCCATAAACATAGCGCAGAATACAACATCAATAAATCAAGAACATAAGGATAGCATGTTTTCTATTTATGTTTCTTAACGTAAATTATTTGTAGCTAAATGCAGTTGGGTCCAAAGAGACCACTTAGAAATTCTGGCTTTTAAATTCTACATTAAACTTGGAAATATACAAGGTTTTAGCATTTTGAAGAAAGATTAAACAAAGAGTTTTAATGATGTAAAATATATATGAAATGTTTAATATTTTGCACTATTTTAAGTGATTAATAAATAAGCAAAGATTTGCCCAAATTGTGGAGATCATACCAGGTTGGGTGCTTGCTGACATAAAATGTATATCAAACTTTTCACTCAAATTGTTATGCTGATAGCATAAAAAAGGTATTAGATTACAAAAATGCAAAACAGAAGCATTTTAACTGGTTGTCTTAGGCCTTTAGACCCCAATGTAAACATCAAAAGGTTTGAATGCCACATTAGGTCAATAAATAAAGTCATGGCGCTAAAAATAAAAACAAGCTTGTGGGTATGCTGATTTATTTTGATTATATATATATATATATATATATATACACACACACATGTTGATTTGGAGAAGAAATCTGACAACAAAGTAACCAAGTCAGAAATAGCTTGGTAATAATGACATTCGGATATATACACATTTCTACAAATAGCATTGAAAACATTAACGGCACTTTAAGATGCGGAACATGTAACGTGAAACCCGGCAGCAGATGTCAACCAGCCTGTATGTGAAATGCTTACTAACACTCAAGTGACATGAGGAAAGCTCATTTCCTGAGAGGGGTCTGTGTTGGCTCTATAGTTCCGAGTGCTGGTGAGGTGCATGGGGGTTTGGTGATGGATGCGAGGTTTGTCTTTGGTTATGGGCAACATCCTTCTTCCCTTGCTCTTTGTGGTCTTCCCTGCCCCCAGTCTTCATTTTAGGACCCCTCTGACTTGCATAACCTGGCACTTCTTGGTCTATTATTGCCAAAAAGTCATAGAATGGCACAGGAGGCCCCCATTTCCCATCGGGGATCACACCTAAAAAGAACAGTGAAGAAACAACAATATTATTGACATCTGTCAAGTCAGTGTTCCTTGAAAATTGATGAACAACAGCTAGCAAACCTTGCTGAAAAAAACAGTAAGCACCACTTTTGATGGCGAAACGGCATCATTTACAGTGAGTAAATTATGCTTTATACCTGGAAATCTGAAGCAGATGAGTTTACTAATGAGAGACAACTGCTTCCAGATGTCTTGGTGTGGAAACTATGCAAGAGTAAATTGATCTACCACAGGAATACCAGTCAAGCGGTCACAAACCTCATGGCTGCATGCTATGAAAGGCTGGCGGAATGAAGGAATGCAAATATATCTTAGTGTGATAAGAGAAACACATGAAATGTATCGCTGAAATTAACAATGCGTCAAGCAAACATCTAAAACATGGCATTCAATGGACCAAAAATATCATTATAAATATTTATTTCAGGGGTTTCCAAATGATAGTATGTAACACACTCTAAGAAAGGTTAAAATGGAGATGTACAGATCACAATGTTATCCATATTTGGAGCTCTGTTTTTGTACAAAACTTATACAAATGAAGGGGTTCGTTTTTTACATAAAAGTGGAACTTTGTTTTTTATCTAAAAAAGCAGATTCAAACATCAATAAATCATGTATGTGTTAGAATAATGTGTTCTCCTAAAAATGTATCATCAATAAATTATTTGAGGGGGGGTGGGGGGGGGGGGGTGAATTGTCAGCTTTATGTAATCCATTTGTGTTGGTAAAACATGAATATTTTTGGTTTGGTTAACTGACACTGGGCAGGGGATTTCGAGTTCTCATGGGACTTGATCAGAAAAATAAATGAAAAAATTAAAGTATTATTTCATGTGTCTTTGTGAAAGATGAATATAAAGGGGGAGACGGTTTTGTTTTATGTTGAGACTTTGTTATGTTGATGTTTTAGGGGTTACCATTGTGGTGAAGTAGAATACACATTGTGTATTCTACTTCTTGCTTTATTAATGGAGCAACAGATGTGCTAATCATAACATGATGGCAAAATTGCACTCAGCAGTGCTTCTCACTAGCACATAATTAGTATGCTAACATTCACTGTTACTAGCTAGAATGTAACTTAAAGAGATTCATGAGTTACTAGAACATGTCTTGTTTTGTTGGGTTTACTCTATTCCTTCAGCTTGACTTATAATATTTCACTTATAATATAGTAATTAGATTTATAGCAAAATCTCCTTCAAGACTTAACAGTAAATGTCCACTGTTATGATTGGCTCTCTGCTCTTGACTGACCAGCTGTCTACTTGCCATCTCACTGTTCACCACTACTGGGCGTGGCTATGGAAGTAATGAGGCAAAGTTGTCCTTGATGTTTTCTTGTGAGGCGAATACATTTCTATCATAGTGTGACGTCACAATGTAGAGAAAGTAGACAATGCATCGTTTTAGATGCTTGGTTTCAACAAATGCTCTTTTTGCAGTGAGGAGGAAGTTTTGAGTTCAGAAACGTACAGCATGTTTTTATAGTACAATGAACATGTACTATAAAATGTAATTATGTCATGAACTCTTAAAGAAAACACATTTCAAACATGTGAAACCAATGTCTATGACTGAATCAAATTCAGACAAATGTTATTTTTAAATATATTTTTTGTATATTTCAGTTGAAAATTCCAGGGGTTTGCAAGCTATTATTTGCCTGGAACATACAATTAAAAGGAAATGATGACTAACATTCTACCTAACACTTTATTTTGTTTTCTCGCAGTTGAAATAAGCTACACTTCCACCATCAGGCCGAACAGTTCTCATCGTAAAACTGTATCGTTCCATGCTGATCCGGGCCAGTTGGCACGGTTACAGTTTCTTTTTCCACAGTGGTGCTGTGAAATCTGGAGAATCTACGTAACAGATCCATCTGTTGACGATGGCGTGAGAGGTAAACATTGGAGTGAGTGCGGCGCGCTATGGAGGATGAATGCATATTCCAGCTTTTAGGACTACTTTTTTCCCTGGTTTTACTCTGCTAACAAACAGCAAATTCACAGACCATGTTGCAAAAAGGAAAGTAAAGAGAAAAAGGCGAGAGGTTTACCAACATTAGCTGAAGGCTTGTTTGCCATCAGAGTGACTGAACACGAACATGCAGAAAGGTAAAAGTTCCCAGTCTAGCTAGAAAGGATATTTATTGACAAAATGTTCAATAAGCATTATATGAAAATAGTAAATGAGAAAATAGTGTTTTGATGTATTTTGAGTTGAAACGAGTTAGTAATCTAATTCCCTGATGAAAAAGGCATGTAGAAAAATAAATGTAGGCTACAATACTAGTTAAACCATCATAAAAAAGATACACTAAATGGGTTGCCACGTACTAAACCCATTTTACCAGCATGGTTGAGAATGTTTAGATAACCGAGCTGAGAATTCCGGTTTGTAATCGTGCCAAACAGTGCTCAAATGGAAATGCTTCTGTAACCGTTCCATTCCATCCTCAGAACCGTTTGGCCGGATGGTGGAAAAGGAGCTATAGTCATAAGGGGTTTGGAACAACATAAGGGTGACTAAATGATGACAGAATTTTAATTTGGGTGAACTATTCCTTTTAACTCAAATTCGACCTTAACTTAGAAATTACATTTCCTTATTTGTATGTTGTTTTGGATTGTAAATGTAAACTAAGCCTAAATTTGGATAAGAACTTGAATAGCAAGATTTGAAGCTAACATAAGCCAGTAGTGCCAACTACTGTAAAATTGTCCTCATATTTTTATTAGGAAATGTTGATGGACCAACACTCTGATGAGTCACAGATGCATGATATTCTCTGAAGAGTGTAGCCTGCTTATGCTAATGCCTGTGGTGTAGTGGGATTAATCAAACTGCTGTAATGGTTGGCCAGTCTGATGAAATCCATAGTAACCAAGCAAACAACATTGTTATTACTCAAATTACAGGAAAAGTGGACATCTGGATCTTTGGAATCATTTTTGAAGGCGTCACTTTTTCTATTGCCCATCCTTAGGGTTAGGGTTTTTAAAATCAAAAATATTATAATTCATCGTGCATTTTGTCTCACATCTCTGCATAGATGTGAATGATACCTCAAATCATATTGCTTGTTGAAGAAAGGAGTGCTATTATTTTCCTAAGCAATCACTTGTGTTTTTCCCGTTTGCTGAAAAAAATCCTATAGATTTGCACTGAAGGAGACCCAAACCATATCTAGAAACAGAATAGTAATTCAATAAAAACCACTCAAAATACCCTAGCAACCATATAGCAACTATATAGCCCTGAGCCACTGAGGGCCCTAAACTGCAATGAGTTGTTATTCTTAAAGGTACAATAAGGAATTTTGGACTATCTTTCGACATCTGTGGTTGAAACATAAAATGGCAAGTTAATTGCAGAGGAATATATATATATATATATATATATACACTCACCTAAAGGATTATTAGGAACACCTGTTCAATTTCTCATTAATGCAATTATCTAAACAACCAATCACATGGCAGTTGCTTCAATGCATTTAGGGGTGTGGTCCTGGTCAAGACAATCTCCTGAACTCCAAACTGAATGTCAGAATGGGAAAGAAAGGTGATTTAAGCAATTTTGAGTGTGGCATGGTTGTTGGTGCCAGATGGGCCGGTCTGAGTATTTCACAATCTGCTCAGTTACTGGGATTTTCACACACAACCATTTCTAGGGTTTACAAAGAATGGTGTGAAAAGGCAAAAACATCCAGTATGCGGCAGTCCTGTGGCCGAAAATGCCTTGTTGATGCTAGAGGTCAGAGGAGAATGGGCCGACTGATTCAAACTGATAGAAGAGCAACTTTGCCTGAAATAACCACTCGTTACAACCGAGGTATGCAGCAAAGCATTTGTGAAGCCACAACATGCACAACCTTGAGACGGATGGGCTACAACAGCAGAAGACCCCACCGGGTACCACTCATCTCCACTACAAATAGGAAAAAGAGGCTACAATTTGAAAGAGCTCACCAAAATTAGACAGTTGAAGACTGGAAAAATGTTGCCTGGTCTGATGAGTCTCGATTTCTGTTGAGACATTCAGATGGTAGAGTCAGAATTTGGCGTAAACAGAATGAGAACATGGATCCATCATGCCTTGTTACCACTGTGCAGGCTGGTGGTGGTGGTGTAATGGTGTGGGGGATGTTTTCTTGGCACACTTTAGGCCCCTTAGTGCCAATTGGGCATCGCTTAAATGCCACGGCCTACCTGAGCATTGTTTCTGACCATGTCCATCCCTTTATGGCCACCATGTACCCATCCTCTGATGGCTACTTCCAGCAGGATAATGCACCATGTCACAAAGCTCGAATCATTTCAAATTGGTTTCTTGAACATGACAATGAGTTCACTGTACTAAAATGGCCCCCACAGTCACCAGCTCTCAACCCAATAGAGCATCTTTGGGATGTGGTGGAACGGGAGCTTCGTGCCCTGGATGTGCATCCCACAAATCTCCATCAACTGCAAGATGCTATCCTATCAATATGGGCCAACATTTCTAAAGAATGCTTTCAGCACCTTGTTGAATCAATGCCACGTAGAATTAAGGCAGTTCTGAAGGTGAAAGGGGGTCAAACACAGTATTAGTATGGTGTTCCTAATAATCCTTTAGGTGAGTGTATATATATATAATTTTTTTTTTTTTTGTTTTTTTTAAGCTGTGCTTTGGCACTGCACTTCTACTAGCTACACCAAGAGTCACTATATCTATATATAGTACCTATATCTGAAGATATATATATAAGACGTATAACTGAAAGAAAACAAATACACTCACCGAGTACTTTATTATGAACACTATGGTCCTAATAAAGTGCCCAACATGGTCTTCTGCTGTTGTTGCCCATCAACCTCAAGGTTCAACGTGTTGTGAATTCTGAGATGCTATTCTGCTATCTACAATTGTACAGAGTGGTTTTCTGAGTCACCATAGCATTTCTGTCAGCTTGAAACAGTCTGGCCATTCTCCGTTGGCCTCTCTCAATAATTTTATGCATTGTTCTGCTGCCACACGATTGGCTGATTAGATAATCATGAAAAGTATGAATAGGTAGATGTAGATGTACCTAATAAAGTGGTTGTGAGTGTATGTCATCTGAGCAAGTTAGTAGCATTCATTCTTTTATTTGTTTACGGATATGTGGTAAATGCATAAGGATGAATGACGGAAGCCTGAATTTTCCCGAAATCTAACCCGACAGCTGTGGTCCACCCCGCTCTCCACAAAGGCTTACGGCAGTGTCTCGGGGTCGAGCAAGAACACGGTTTTGAATTTCCATTTCTAACAGAAAATTAAACCAGAAGTCCTTCATAGTGTTCCTTTAAGAATGTAATTCATCAGTATGACTATAAAACCTTAAAGTTGGCATATGGCTTATTTCTGTGACGTGGGTGGGGGTGAGGGGGATCCAATACTTTTTTAACAAAAAAATGCGTTGTGGACTAAAAAAGGTTGAGAACCCCTGCACTACAGGGTGTTTTTTTGCCACTTTTATGTAAAAGCGCAGTGGAGAACGGAGATAGAAAACTCTGGGGAGAAGTGGGGGAAACGGGATATGGATATATCAAGTAGCAAGCAAGATTCAAACTCTCGACGCAGCCCACATGAGCATCACTGCTCAACATGTTGGAGCATACGAACTAGTGTAGCTTTAATACACACGGACACTGACACACATTGCAGATTCATATTTCCAAAGCTGATATTAAATAAAACGTTGAATCTGGTTGGCGCTCAGAGATTGAATTCTTTCTCTGATCACAAAGAAAAGAGAAGTCCAAACCTGTTACACTACTGCCCTGTCAAAGATGCAGGACCACTAAGATGCTAAAACACTTAAAACACAGTCTTACATATGACTATACAAACAGTCTAATAAAAACCAAGTGGCCATATAAAAGAGAGGAAACAACCATTGTGTTTTTTCCCCACTGTGTTAGGATACACTTTTCTATTAACAACTACTCACGAAACAGGAACTTATGCTGTAGCTTTCAGCAAAAGAACGTTTCATTACAATTACACTAATGCTTCAAGGATTACATATATATGATGTGTAGACAATTGTATTTCCTCTGTGTTAAATTGGCGTATGATATGTAATACTTATCTTATGTTGCACAAAGTGCTTCATCCATCCTTGGAAAACACACATTTAGACAGATAGATGAAGCCATTATTCCAAAGTGCAAAATGCTGGTATGACGAGCCAAAAACAAAGTCCCCAGATCCCAAGTGTCAAACAGAAGGTTTCAGGGAAATAGCACAAAACAATCAGGCACAATTAATGGATACAGTTTCCTCTTGGGTTCATAGGAAGCAGATGGAAGGTGGTGAGAAATGGGTCCAGGTTTTGATGCTGACACCATCAGTGGAATGGAGCTGAGGATCTTTGGAGAGATCTGAGAGAGATCTGTATATGTAAGGGTATCAACAGAGCTCAGTGCTAAATATGAGTGATTGGGTTTGTTTTTGCTGCAAGCAACAATGGGGATTGTATTGGGGGGGTTCAACAGACTTTGAATGGGCAGGGTGTGATCTGATAAATATTTATGCATGTATGAGTACTTTGTGCCAGCTTTTCAGGGATGTGCAATGGCTGATTACTGGCACCAAGGGCATGAGGGAATCGTTATGCAACAGACATTCAGAACCAATAAATGTTGATAAACAGTTACAGGCCTGTTAAGGACACATTTAGACATCATGACTTTGTTTTTTCTGAAGAACACAAAATTAGATAAAGAATGTTGCAATGGTGATTTACATATAATAGCAATGGATAGTGACTCACTTTAAAGCTGCTTTTGTGTTCTGCAGAAGAAAAAAAGTCATATTGGTTCATAAATGAATGGGGGATTGTGGCAAAAAAGCCACTGAAAGTGACAAAATGCCCCGAAATTCAAAGAATGTCTCCCTCATGGTTTGCCTCTTAACATCTGATTATTTTCTAATATTTTTTTGTAATCCCTAACACATATTATAACAAAAATGATGCTGATTTACATTTCTAGGTAACAGGCATATGGAATTAATTTGGAGTTTTTATACATTTTATAAAGTACTTTACATAAAAGGATGATTACAGTGTTTATTACAGTGTCCTCATATAGGTAACATTTATAAAGATATAAGGGACAATTATTGCCACATAATTAAAAAAAAGTTAATTTCTGACCCTGGTTTGGAGTGACATGATGGTGAGAAATAATGGCAGAATTTTCATTTTTTTGTTGAACTATCCCTTTAAAAGCTACAGAACACAATGTACACTCACCGGCTGGCTGTTCCCTTCCATTCTCAACACCACGTAGCCACTGCAGGACGCTCGTCTCCATTAGGGGGCGCTCTGAGGGGAAAAGGAACACCTCTCCTCCAGCGCCCAACTGTGACACCACCAAAGCAGGAAGTGGAGGTACAAATCCAAGATACTTCTCCAAGACAGACCTTCCAATAGGTGTGCGACCCCTACAAAAATCAAATTCCGAAGAATTAACAATTAATGATGGCTTTATTTAAAGTGACTACATTCTAGTGACAGCAGATTATAACACTCACAGATGGATCCAACAAGGCAGGAATGAGTTCAGCTGTCCAGAGCTCAGCAGATTTCTGATCTCTGTTAAAGACTTTGCATTGTCTGTACCATCTTCCTTTCCAATGAAGAGAATTAGCAAAGGTTTCCCAAGCCCCAAATACCAAGGTAGATTCTCCACTGTCAGTTCAGGCTAGGTAAAAAGACAGAATAACTCAACTAAAATGTTTTCTGATTGTAAGTGTACAGCTAACCTGCTATAGACTTACTTTAGCCCACCAAATGGTCTCTTCAAACATGTTCTTGCGCCAAAAAAGTTAGGCCAAGTCCACACTAATACATTTTCATTTGATAACACATTGATTTTGCTGTTTACGCCACTTATCCCCACTGTAATGGTGTTTTCCTTCACCGAAAACTGAGACTTTAGAAAGCACTATCAAAAACCATATATTTTGGAAATTAATGACGTTAGGAAACTAAAATTGGAGTTTTCAAACTTAAATGGACTAGTGTGGACATAGCCTTAGACGTAGCGGCAGAACGGAACAGAACGCAGCTGTCTCGAGGTGCATTGTTAAAAGCTGACGTACTCCTAATTTGACACGGCATCTTAAAGATGTGGCGCTCCTCTGTGAAACACTGAAACAACAGTCAAAAACATCAAGAAAAAAAAAAGTACTAAAAAACATGTTCTTGTAAAGGGCCCCATACATTGTAGAGTTTCTAGGGACTCCCTAAATGTAACATTTCTTTCTAGATTTTCTAGAGATTTGTGTTCTGCCACTACTAGTACTATGTTACATAACTTTTCAACTCGTTAGATATGACTCATGAATCAGTCAACATCAGCTTATACAAAGACAAATTAGACTATCCTATCCAACTTGTGGAGAAATGTGATGTCTGACACAGATGAAGGCTTCTAATCTCCTCACATCAAATGCTTCCAGAAACAAGTAGCTACAATGAAACTATACACTCTTTTATAGAAGAGAATGGTGCCTAACTACGTCAATAGAGAGTACCAGTCATTTCATGCAATTTAAATTCCAGTAAAACACTCATGAGTCCAATTTCAGGTTTCATCAAGCTACTGTTTGAAGTATGTTGCAAGAAAACTGGGGTTTATCTGAAATTATGTTCCTGCATGCAACAACATTTTGGACACCCACTATTTAAAATAACCTACAAACTGATCCAGCTCCGCTCTCTGTATGAGTGTGACTAGGTCCTTCGTCGATGATGATGATGGAAGAGCATAGGCATCACGAGGAACTCCAGGGCCACGGGACACCAGCAAAGCAGGCAAGTTTACAGACATTCCCTCCACCCTGGTCAAATACAGAGAAATCAACTGGAACACTTTTCTTACACTAGACTGAAGAATACACACATGTATCATCTTGTTAAAACACCAGCAGTTGAGTTGAGCATTTTCAATAGTTTTAAATGGAAGACATAGTCGAAACAATATTGCATAATCACAGGGCCGTTTCTAGCTCTAAGCAGGGTGGTTTTTTTAAACATACTAAAAGCTGCCAGTATGACTCAGGCAGCTGTTATGGCTCAATTAGACAGTTATAGGGGGCCCCCTTGTGGCCCAACAGGGAAGGGAGAATGTAACAAGTGCACGCTCAAAGCTTTTTTGGTCATCATGAAGCGCAACTACAAGTCGGGAGCGTAAAAAAGAGGAGGGAAAATCAAGCTACCTGGTTTGATTGTGTTTGTTTGTTGTCATGCATTACGATGCAACATGTTGCAAGGTACATGTTTTCTTGTTAGGTACAGTACATGTTAATTTATTATTGCATTTTTCTGTTTGTTTTTAATGCTCAGAAACGGCCCTGCATCATCTGAATAGTTGTGGATATATCACTGAACTCTATCAGATACCATTTTTCTGCATCTTTGTGTGCAAATAGGCCAAGAATTGTTTCTCCCCTGAGATGTCTTGCAGCTTCTTCAAATAAAGTCACACCTAAGACACAAAGAACAAATCATGTGCAAATATACTGTTCCAAGCTGGTTAAGGCCACCTAATATAAAGAGTGACCATATAATATTTAAAGGGGTCATAACATTGTTAATCAGTTCATTTCTTTGCCTTGAGATAAAATACACCATGCAATTCAACATTTTTGAACCCAAAATAGTCCATTTATTTTATAATGTCTATTTTCCACAATGTCCTAGACTAATAGAATTGAATAGTCTGCGATGCCTTTAGGACTTCTATGTCAATGCTTTTTGCATGTAAAATGAATCTGCTCTTACACACAGGCTGCAGGGTTTGCTGTTAATCAAATACAGCTTGCTTTGGCCTGCCCTTCAATAACATGCTCTTTGCAATTACTTTGTGAAAGGTTCACAAATCTTGAAATGTGCTGCGCAATCTGTTGAAGGAATATTCTGGGTTCATTAAAAATAAGCTCAGCACTACCACAAAAACTAATTTCAACTCGGCCCTCCTTTTCTTTAATAAAAAAGCAACCATCAGGGCTACAGTAAGGCACTTACAATGGAAGTAAATGGGGCCAATCAATAAATGCTAAAATACTCAAGGCTTCAAAAGAATAGCTTCAACATATAAACAATATGTGTATTAACATGAATCAGTGTGATAAAAATGGCTTACTAACCTTTTCTGTTATGCCATGATGACAGAACCATAAAAAACTATTATTAAAACAACTTTAAAGCTCAGATAATACACAAGTTTAAAGAACATTTGTTTAATTAAAGGAAGCGCTTTCATAGGATGCGAAACTTCACATTTCTGCCTTTAAACATTCCAAAATTGGCCCCATTCACTTCCATTGTAACTGCCTCACAGTTACCCCGATTTTTGCTTTTCTTAAAAAAGTTTTTGTGGTAATCAACATTCTGCCACAAATGCTGTCAGTTGAGCTTCACTTCTATTAAACCCAGAATATTCCTCTAAAATCAGACTGTAATGATTCCGGACCTTGGTAAAAATAAACTTCAGCCACTCCAACCCTAACGTTGGGTTCTGCAGGGATATGCAGAGTCGCTACAAACATTTTCCTCTTAAAATGTGTTCTTCAGTGTATAAAAGTAACCATATCTATTCGATTTACTTCTCACTACATAACCACGACTGGGAAGGCAATGGCAAAGTTTCTGAACACCAAACAGGCTTCATAGACGTGCAAATGTGAGCAGTTCTGTGATAATGATAAAGTTATGGAAGTTCAGAACAAGTATTTTTGCAGCTCACTTTCAATAAAGGGTCTTTCTAGACCAGGGAAGATGTATTGAGTTAGCGTATGTTTTATCGTACATCGAAGATGATGAAGGAAAATATGACCCCTTTTAATATCCAAGTTTTTGAAATGTTAATAAAGCAATGTCTATTGAGAAATAGAGCTTTCTACCAGGGTCTTGTGTTGAACTGAAAAGGCCCAGCACTCTGACAGGTGACAGATTTGCATGTTTACTGTACAAATCACCCTCTAAGAATGACAACACCTCAACAGAGGAGAGAAGGAAAGGACTGGAGAGCTGACTCCTGAAAATCAAAAGAAAAAAAAAAAGAATGAGCAAAAAATGTCAGGACCCATATTAACCAGAAATAGTCAGAAATTCACTTTTTTATTAAGGGGCAATATTTGCCCCTGAATTAAATTTTTCAGGAGCATTTTTCCCTTTATGAGGGCATTTTTTCTCTGCCTCATTCATAGTCAATTAATTAATAAAAATGTTCAAGACTGAGAATCTGTTACCTATTACACTAAAATGTAATCAAGATCTACTAATTCTATGCCATAAAATCTATAACTAGTACAATAATAGAATATTAAGAACTATATCTGATGTTACAAATAAAATACAGAAGGATTCATTACAAGGGCATTTTTTGGCCCTGCATTTTGAAATGCGGGGGGGATTTTTGGTGGCATTTTTGCCCTGAGCCCCCCTTAATTTCTGACCCAGATAGTAACCCATTAAATGTGCACTGAGTGATTTATTTGCTAACTGCTAAACTTTTCAACAGAATGAAATTAATATTATTTTAAAAAAAAACAAATTGTGTAAAATGATGTACACTCACATGAACATTTGGAGCATATGGTGCCAGGTGCACATGCATGAGTGCCACCATGTTGAGATCACAAGACCAGCTAAATATTACTCTCTTCATCTCAATAATCCCCTGTAATTGGACCCTTTCACTCGTTAAATACATCGGTAACTGAGAACGTCTGTTTTTTGAGCAATGCTGAATCTACGGCGCTGCCATAAAGACTAATATTACTGAGTGCACATTTAATAAACAGTGTTAAAGGGAGGAAGTATAACACAAACATCACATGCTTAATCTTGATGTCTTGATGAAATAATATTGGCTTTAAAGGGATAGTTCACACAAAAATTAAAATTCTCTCATCATTTACTCACCTCATTCCATCCCAGGTGTATATGACTTTATTTCTTCAGCAGAACACATTTTAAGAAAAATAGAAAAATATCTTAAAATGCAAAAAAAAAAAAGATCAATATTTAATCACTTTTTAACAATAAACCATCACTTCCGTTTAGCACCAGAGTGCGCATTCACGAGAGCGTTAAGTTTACGCGGTCTCTCGTGTGACGTATTCATGTTGGCATGTTATGGACGTAATCTCACATTCTCCTCTTGGTAGGGACATCCAGGATAAACACACAAATGCACCATTGGGAGTAAAGAAACAGATACAAATACAGATCTAAACCAAAACCAATGAAGCTTCTGAACAGCGTTCCTCCTTCTCACTTGTAAACAGCACTGCTCTTCCGGGTGTGTCGCATGTGTGTCAGTTCTTGCGTGGACATACTAAGGCGATTATGTCACATGCGCATACCACTGCTGACCAGAAGCAATGCTTTATAGTTAAAAAGTAATAAAATATTGATCTTTTCGCACCAGAATTGATCTTGTCGCTTTAGAATACATTAATTTAGCGGCTGGAGTCATATGGATGACATTTATGCTGACTGTCTGTGATATTTGGAGCTTCAAAAGTCTGATTACCATCCACTTGCATTTCAAGGATCTACTGAGCCAAGATATTTTTTAATTTTTCTTCAAATGTGTTCTGCTGAATACAGTCATACACACAATAAGCCTGGGAATCTAGTCAGAGAATTTACTGTCAATTAATTTGTCGACTTTTGAAGGTATACAACACATAAGATACTACAACTGTCTCAGTAAACATCTGTAATCAAAAGTTCAAAGTAACACATAAAAACCTACAGAACATACAGTACAGAATAAAGCAAGGTCAGACTGGAGTCACAAGACTCTCGCACTTCAATCATCAGACCTCTAATTTAACCCAAAGACAGCTCTGTTTCAGGTTACTGCTGAGTGACAGACTAAAACATACCCTGAGGATTTGACCTTGTGTGTATAGAGAGAGACGACATACTCACAGTAGAATGAACCTGTGAAGGCTCTTGGTTCCCAGCATGCCCCTGTAAGGCTGAGCAGCTTCCATGGGGCGATAGACAAGAACAGTAGGGAAGGAAGTGATATTTTGATCACTGCATATGTCAGTCCATTCACCACAGTCTACAGCCGCCAACTCCACACCACTCACACCTGAAATATGCGTATCATCATGTAATTTCATTAGATAACAAAATATTAATCCAAGCACCAGTTATATTAAAGAAACCTAGCACAAGCACACTTTAACAGCAAAACATTTCACAAATAGAACGTTTTAAACGATAAAAGATGTACAGTTCAAAATGAAGTAGCAAATGCTTTGCTTCTCTGCCAAAAAACTTCACAGAAATTATACATTATTTGGAATGCTTTACCTTCAAGGCCATCAGCCACTTCTATAAATGACTGAATGAAAGCGATGCAAACAGCATCCCCTAGAGGACAAAAGTGGACATCACATGTTTTTTTCAAAGCAAATGTCTATCTATATATCTACAGCAATCTATTTGCAAAAGTACTAGTGTTAATGTGTATTCATTGTAAAAATGTATGGAATCAATGTAACAAATACGTTAAACTAACCAAATTAAGGAGGTAACATTAAAGGTTATTCAAAGAATATCCCTTATATTATCAAAAGATATATCAATGAAATGAATGATAAATGTGTATTCTGTAAAGATAAACTAGAAACATTGTCACCTCGTACATTTTTTTTGGAATGATGTCTCTCGATTTATGTGCAGAAAAATAAATTGTACACTCTCCCTCAAAGAAAACAATGTTTGACTTATTTTTTACTATCGTAACAAAGATGCCAACCTTTCTTTTATAACCAGTTTCTTAACTATATATAGAAGATTCTTTATCAATACGATTAAATGGTCAGAATATAAATCTAATATTCATTTATTTCTGATCTTATCATAAGATGGCAAAGTTACAGTAAAGCACAAAAAAGTCTTTATTTATTTAACTTAACAGATGAATGATTTTTGTCTTTTAAAACCCAAGCGTTGCTTTGTTTTTTGTATTGTTTGTATTGTATTTGCATGTTTAACATGCTTGCTGTTTCAATAATAAAAAATAAATAGTCCAGCAAATAAAAGAGTGGGAAAATTTGAAACTCACATTTAAAATAGAACAGCACTGCTGTGATATCATTTCCTGTAACTGTAGTTTGAAAGTTGTCAGATGTGAGTTCTGTAACTGACTCTAAATCCAGCATAAGATCTCTGTCGCGATGCACCGATTCGGACACCTCGTCATCAAGGATATCTAAATGGCAAAAAAAGGAACCAATTTAAAAGGTGCACTCAGCAATTTATTTCCTCATTTAAAAAGTTTTACTTCTAAAGATATTAATAGTAGTTTTGAAACAGGAGTATAAAATCATGACCATTAGTCATATCAGTAAACTTATAAACAGTAAAATTTGATATGGGGCAGGGGTGTCTCATGGGGGCAGCAACGATAGCATCACATGACCAGCACAATACTACACGCTTAATCTCAGTAACTGCCCTCTTATTGGACACTTTCACTCATGGATTAAATCAATCAAGGTTTACTAAACATAGTATATTTCTACAATGGCATTGGTAACTGAAAACTAATGTGTTTGAATGATGCAGCATAAATGCAACTAGGTGTGAGTGTACGCCAATACTTGAAAAAAAGACTGAGTGCACCTTTAAGAGATCTACAAATTAAAATTGCACTACTACATAAAAACATGTTTGCAAAAGGCAGGCAATTAGGTGACATCATACCAAGATCAGACCAATGTTCCTCATCTTCTTCTTCTTCTTCTTCCTTGTAGTCTTGCAAAAGATCTTTGCTAAAAAGTTTCACAACCTCTTCTGCGCTATTCAGGGTGAAATATTTCACTTCCTGTAGAGAAATGTTATTGTTGAAGAAAGAATTTTTGAAGAATCATTGCTCACTGATTCTTGAGATAAGAGTTTTATTTTTTTAATACTAAATTAATTTGAAATGGATATATTTGTTGACAAAGGTCTCAGCTAACGAACGATGTAAGGGAACAGGTTTTTTTTTTTTTTTTTGTCACTTATTCACTTCATTTGTGTCAACTCCGTCAGACACACCAAAAAGCGTGCTATTTTAATTTGATTCATCCAGCAAGTGTAAAGTCTTTAATTATCTAATAATATTGTTCAGTAAAGGAGTTAAGTGATCAAATACATTCCCTTTTTTTTTTTCCTGTTTTCAAACTATTCTGAAAATTCTGATGGAGTTGACAAAATTTGATATTTTTCCATCTTAACCATGTGTTGTACACTGGAGCCATTTTATTCCCCCTCTGTTGATGGTGCCTCTATAAAGTAAACTAAAATGCCAAATTGATCACACAAATTTAACAGAAATTATAATAATGAGAATGACGGAGTTGACAAGTTGAAGCTGTGACCGCAGAGACTTATACATTGTTTGTTTAAAATATTAAAAATATAAAACGTACCAGACCACGTGTCCTACTGTTGCATCCACCATGAGCAGGAGGAGCGTAAAGGGGTACTCAGAGTTAAAGCTGATCAGGACATTTTCTGATTTATTCAGGATTAATTAAGAATCTATTTTTTAACGGAGTTGATGCAAAGTGAGGACACAACTTTGATGGAAAATATAATTTCAAATGTTCTTATTGTATTGCTTGATATCTTACAGATTCCTACCTTTCATTTTATATTGATATTTATTAATTTGTTGCCATTTTTAAACAGTTTGTTTAGCAGTTTAACATTGTGACCTCTTGCTGAGGACAGGTTAAGTTACATGTGCTTCCAAGTATAGAGAATGCATTTTAAAAAATTCTTACTTATAAAATATAAGTAAAAAAATGGCCTGAGTATACACATTTCCATTAGATTGAACTTTTCCAGTATTTTTATTGTTATGAATTTCTTGATTTTTAAAAAAAGATGACTTTTGTATACAAGACATGTTTTGTCCCTTATCTCAAGGGAACTGACCTCCTGTGGGAGTCGGTAAGCAGCGTTGTATTGTTGTGGAGTTTTCACATCAGCAGAGTCCCTGAAAAATAAAAAGTGAAAGAAGAAAGAAGTGAGAAACTGTGTTTTGAGCACTTTATATTTGGAGATGCTGTAATGGATGCTGAATTTGGATTGCTTCATAATCAATGTTGAAGACAACATGAAATCAAATGGACTCTATTTCTTTTTTTTAACAAATGTCCCTGATTTTATTGTGGACCATTCATTTACATGGAAGTGTGAGGATAAATTGGACGGGGCTGCACAGAGTGACACCACAAATAGAAAACAAGAGATCAACAGAATATCCCGTCTATCGCCGCAGCGGTTTAGGACAAAAACGCTGATTAGCGTGTAAAAGGTACCTTTTATCACGTGTTGTTTGATGTCTGGTTAGTAAGGATGTGGTGTGACTGTGGCTGCCTTTAGCCTCTTCAATCTCTCTTATTTTGATTCATCAGTACTCTGATTCAATCAAATAAAGCTGGGCATAGAAAGGCATCTATTTGTTGACCTCAAACTCTTCAGACATATTTAGAAAGTTCTGTTCTCTGGTTTGTGTTCAGCTCTGTTGTGTTCTGTTGTTTCTAATGCTGTGGTGGATAAACAAAACAAGTTTTTGTTTGGGCGGCCCATCTCATGGAAAGGCCAGTATCTGCTGCTCTCGTGCACTCTCATTAGACTTCTGAATTAAACGTTTGCACCCTTTTGAAGCTTGAAGAGGTGGTCATCATAAACTGCAATTGTGTGTATCAAAATGTCTCCCTTTGTGTAAAGAATAAAGAATCTTAATAAAAACATTTTTAATATTATTCTTGCTATATGTCCCTACCAACTTTCAAACCAATCCTACGCCCTTGGTTATAACAAAACAGGGGTGAGTAATCAATGCCTGAATTTTCATTTTTGAGTGAACAATCCCTTTATGGTGGGATATGAGAAAATATTTTAGCACCAAAATGTTACACACTACATTTTTTAACTGCCAATGAACAACAGCATATATTTACAAATTAAAATTTGCCCATATTAGTAAAATGTTTAAAAAAATCTTTGTTAGTATTATGATGTACTTCAGAGGATGGACTGATGCCAACTCCAACCATAAGACATGGGATACTTCATATGCCATTGTCTGAACCTTGGATTTAGGATGGACCACACCGAACCTCACCAAAATTACCGGCCAGGTTGAACTGCGTTTCACATCCCTGATCTCTGCCTGCATCACCTCGGTCCATTGATGGACTACGATCTTGAAATGGAAGGCATAGACTAACAATTGCCAACAAAAGCCTTCATCAGCCAATTAACAAGGACAATTGCATCTATGTGAACTTCTGCAGTTAATATAGGATGAACTTCAAAGACATTGGTCATTAATCTTACAGTTCTTAACTTAGTTTAATAATTTTAAACCATGACTTTAACTATACATAATTAATATTTACATTATATTCATGATGTTAGCCAGAGGGGAACTGGCCCCCACAGTGAGTCTGGTTTCTCCCAAGGTTATTTTTCTCCTTTAGTCAACATCTTATGGAGTTTTGTGTTCCTTGCTACAGTCGCCTTCAGCTTGCTCACTGGGGTTATTAATACAATTATTATTTAATTACTTATTTTTAAACATGATTAACAATCGTATTTTATCTAATTACACAATGATGATTCATCAACATTATAGACATTACAGTTTTATGGTCTGTTAGTGCCTGATCTTCTGTAAAGCTGCTCTGAAACGATGTGTGTTGTGAAAAGCGCTATACAAATAAAATTGAATTGAATTGAATTAGTTCATGAGAAATGATGCATTGACAATTTCATGGCGTTTGTTTTTGTTGTCACTAGTTCATACCTATGAATGAGCACTACGCCGACCTCCCCACGGAGCTGCAGGGCGAGAGTCTGAGCGGTGACCCGGTCCAGGTGCATGGTGTGGGGCTGACAGAACAGATACAGTATAGGAACACTGAGGTGTATATGAATCACATCTACCTCAGAGGGGTCACCTGTTGCCTCTGTCTGTCAGAAAACAAACACAAAATTAGGCTACGTCTTGGTAAAAAAACTAAAACAAAAAGGTAAAGGCTCTTATCTGGAACACTTGTTTTTGATTGGTCAATCACAGCATTTTGAAATTCAATATTTTTATCTAATGACCTAAACTGTATAATTGACTGTTCTATTGTCCCAGGCAACAGATTTTCTATATAGCTGTGCTACTTTCTCTCTCGTAACCCTCCACAGTCTCTTTCTTCTAACATAATCAAGTAAATAAAATGATGCTAGACTTAGTCTCCATTCAATTCATTGTATGGATAAAAGATGCAAATGAAAGTGAATGGTGATTGAAACTAACATTTTGCCTAACGTCTCCTTTTGTGTAAAACCCCCCGTTTACATCTGGTATTAAGATCACATCGCATATCACAATATGTGACCATATCGCATTTGAGGTGTAAATGTTAATTTGTCATGAATGCATCCGGTACAGCAGCGAAGCTCTCATTCTAAACCAGAGGATGTGGAGCACATTTTCTCACCACTAGAGGCGCCTCCATCAGCTGGAGAAAAGTGTGTATGTTGATGGTGTTAAGCGATTTCATCATAGGGGTACTGGGACAGGGATCAGACTGCCGGGACACACCTTTACAGTGCAGAAACCAAAGTCGTGCTCGCGAGGAAGAGGAATCAACAACCCTGCATGGACAAAAAAAAAAAAAAAAACATACATCTGATAGACACTGAAGATGTTATAGAATTTGTTATAATTTAGGCTCAAAAGATCCATCCAAAACATTCATTAATACAATTAAAGTTTAATATGTTATGATTGTTGGATATCCAAAGTGAAAATAGATTTAGAACAATACTGTGAACACATGGTTTACATTATTGTCTCTGTGACGAACTATGTCATGCATCACATCTAGGGCTGCGACTAAAAATGGTCGCAAATGCTATTTAAATTCTAGTCGCCACTGGAGACAGTGGGTTGTGTACGTTCATTTGTGGTTTCATCAGATATCATCTTGTGAGTTAATGAATATATTGAATATCGCAAATCTGGCGTGTCTCGCGTCACTTTCAATGTATCATGCAAAGAAACGTTTTTAAAAGAAAGGTAATTACTTCAAAACTACAGTCTCGTATAGTCAAACCTATATCCACACTTTATTTTAGCCCTGTTCCAGCACTGGAGAGTCAAATATAACATACAGTCTAAAAGTTTGTAGTAAAACAATCATAACTCTGTAATTTTAGTTATGCTGAATCATGTTCAGCCTCTTTGTATGTTACGTCATTGTTTTGGTCGATGCTCACACTCGTCTCTATGGAGTGTATGCACGAGCACGAGCACGAGCATGAGCAACATGTAGCTGGCTGCAGTTCACTTAACGGCCACAGGTGTCATTAATAACAAGGGTTTCTTAATC
The DNA here is from genome assembly GCF_025860055.1 of Xyrauchen texanus. NCBI lineage: Eukaryota > Metazoa > Chordata > Actinopteri > Cypriniformes > Catostomidae > Xyrauchen > Xyrauchen texanus. The sequence continues at coordinate 8,057,570 of NC_068297.1, forward strand.
TTACATACCGCACCATTAAAGTGTGATTTTCCCTTACCTAAGGCAATGACATGAGGGTGTTGCATATAATCCCTTAGACACTCCTCTTAGCTAAACTAAACCGTTAAGGGATTTACTACAGTGAACCAGGTTTTACTGTAATAAAATGACACTGTTACCATGGATACAACATGTCCCTACCTACTTTCAGAAGATCGGAAATGTCCTGACCAATATTTGGGCAATTTTACTACATAGAAAATACTTTCTCCCCAATTTGGAATGCCCGATTCCCAATGCGCTCCAAGTCCTTGTGGAGGCGTAATGACTCGCCGCAATCCGGGTGGCGGCAGATGAATCTCAGTTGCCTCCGCGTCTGAGACCGTCAATCCGTTCATTTTATCATGTGGCTTGTTGAGCACGTTACCGCAGAGACATAGTGGAGGCTTTGCGCTATTCTCCGCGGCATGCATGCACAACTCACCACGTGCCCCACAGAGAGCGAGAACCACATTATAGGGGCCACCAGGAGGTTACCTCATGTAACTATACCCTCCTTAGCAACCGTGCCAATTTTGTTGCTTAGGAGACCTGGCTGGAGTCACTCAGCACACCCTGGACTCGAACGACTTTACTCGCTGAGCAACCTAGGCCCATGATTTTAACGCATCCATTTATACAGTTTATAAAGATGCAGAGAGCAGAAATTACTAGGCACATTTCTCTGTGTGTGTTACTATTAGATCGCCCTCCAGGTTGTTGGTGATTTCTCCTATTATGTGATGGTCAAATATACCCTGCAATAGTTTTTCTATCATGAAAAAAATCGCCATGACCTAATGTACTCAGTACACTTAATTGGTTCAATAAACTAAGCCATCTTGTTTTTTAGAAACCCTTCAACTCTTAACGTACACTTAAGGTGAAGTTTTCCCAACCTTAAGGTTTACTTAGAAAAATGGGCATTCTTAAGTAAAAAATAAATACTTAAGGGAAACCGAAAGGGATTATGACATTTTACTTGTAAAAAACCCCTTAAATAACCCTTAACGGTTATTTTCTGCAACTCCCTTTAGTTTAAGGTAAACGTTAGGGTGTTCTTAAGGGAAAATTACACTTAAGGTGCTTTATGCAACCGGGAACAAGTTAGAATAATATAATCAGATTCACTTTCTCAACGAATCAGCTGCCATTGAGCTCACAACAGGGAGCGCAGACATTTCAGAATAAGAGTATTTCGGGCTTCTTTATAATTAAAAGTTGCATATTATGCACCACTGCTAATTATTGGTTGGGATTGGAGTAGCTCAATAAACTGCATCTGGGATTTTATTCAATTTGCACTCTTGTTGTCTTTGTGCCTGGGGCCATCCGGTAACAGTGAAGAAAGACTAAGGCAAAATTTTAAAACATTTAAAATTATATAATATATATATATATATATATATATATATATATATATATATATAAGCTTTTGACACTTAGGACAATCGAGGGACTTGTACACAACTATTAACAAACATTAATTGATGCTCAAGAAGACAACACACTACTACATGCATACTATATGTAAATATGTATAATATAGATTCTGAAGAGCAGTACTAAATTAAAAAAAACTTTTATCTCTTATATTTGTATAAATTATGAAAGGGGTGTGAACATTTATGAGACAAAAGGGAATGCAAACTTATCTTCACATCTATATATACTGTATATTAAACTTTCAATGAATGGGTTATCAGCTGACTTCCTATCTTGTTTCTGCAATCTAAACTAAGAAAATCTGTGATTTGGCTACTAAAAACAGCCATTTGGCTCCTTAATGTTTCAGTTAAGAGCCAGTGGCTCCCAAGTAGTTTTTTTAGTCTGGAGCCCTGTCCTCTCCAAGATTATTTGGCAATTTGATTACTTATAGAGGGTTTGAAAGCACATCAGACAAATACAATTATTATGACACTCACCCCATATGTTTCAGGACTGGAGCTCCAGTTGTCTGAACAAACTGGTACTTTGTTCCATACACAAACGCTGCCTCCATCAAAGCACGATGCTCTATTCATAAAAATAAAAAATTGGTTTGATATATAACAGTTTCACACCAAACAAGAGAATTTAATCTAGATTAGAAGCATATGCACAGATCAAACCTGGAAGGCCAAGCACTTGTATGTGACCGACCACAACGTCTCTCTTTTGTTTGGCTGCACTCTCCACGCGTAGCAGCTCAGCAGGTGTGTGTGCGTACCGAACCTCATTGTAGAGGACAGCGCTAAACAGATGGCAAAGGGCACAATCAAAGTTCAAATCATGACCCGTGATGTACAGTGATCATTAAACCTTAAAGGGATAGTTCAACCAAAAATTTAAATTATCTCATCATTTACCCTCATGCCATCCCAGATGTGTATGACTTTCTTCTGCAGAACACAAATTAAGATTTTTAGAAGAATATCTCATTTCTGTAGGTCAATACAATGCAAGTGAATGGTGATCAGACCTTTGTAGCTTCAAAAATCACATGAAGGAAACAGACATAATCCATTAGACTCCAGAGGTTAAATCCATATTTTCGGAAGTGATATAATATGTGTGGGTGAGAAACAGATCAAAGCTTAAGTCATTTTTACTCTAAATCTCCACTTTAACTTTCACTTTTACATCTGAATGTCACGTGTGGTGCCTGTTTTGTTTCACTTTGACATCTGAAAATGAAAGTTAATGTGGAGATTTAGAGTAAAAAAGGACTTAAATATTGTTCTGTTTCTCACCCACACTTATTACATTGCTTCTTAAGATATGGATTTAAACACTGGATTTTTATGGATTACTTTTATGTTTCCTTTATGTGATTTCTGGAGCTACAAATGTCTGATCACCATTCACTTGTGCTGTATTGACCTACAGATCTGAGATATCTTATTAAAATCTTTGTGTTCTGCAGAAGAAAGGAAGTCATACACATCTGGAATGTCATGATGGTGAGTAAATGATAAGATGGACTTTTTGGGTGAGCTATCCCTTTAATACTAAGATAAACATTATTAAATGTAAATAGCTTTAACAGAACTCACAATAGGACATGAGAAACAATTGCGTTGACATCAAATACAGTATCAATGTCAAAGCTTCTCAGGACGCTCAGAGCCTCTAGAATATTATAAGACAAAACAGACTGTCAGTTTGGTCATGTTGCTTGGTTAAATAGATGCATGATACAAAACAAGTCAAATTGTACCTGAACAAGTACGCCTTGGTTAGTAGCTTTTCTCCTGAGCAGTAATTTGAAATAGATTCCTTTGAACAATTTACCTGTCAAAACAGTTGTTCAAACTATTTATGACCAGACAAGAAACCATATATATATATAACATTTTACATTTTGCTTACCTTTGCAACAGATATTCCATAGTCAAGTAAGGCATCAGCTGACATCTCTAGCTGCTCCATGAACAGTTCGATGGTGGGATTGACTGCAAGTTTATATATATTTATATATATATATATATATAAAATATGTATACATGACATATGAAATCCACCGATTCAGCAAATGCTGCTGTGTTTTATACTGATTCTAATACTCCTGAGCTTTGGAATAATTGTAAAAACGGTTCTGTCTTAATTTTCAACACATTTAACAAAATCTCACCTTGATTTCCAAAGTATATGAAGGATGTTTTTCCTGTGTGCATCCTCTCTGTGAAGCTCTGGCTGGACTCTTCAATCAGTTTGGATGTATTGGAGGAGGAACATTGTTGTACTGTTAGGCACAATAGAAATGCAACAAAATAGACGATGCGCATGGTTCCTTGTTCTACTTTATCAACCCGTTAACTGAAATCCATTTAAATTCATGTATAAGAATGAGCCCAGTAATAAATGGTGCTAATATTCAAAGAACACATCCAAACATCAAAACTGCCGCCTGTGCTTTGCTACTGAAGACATAACTTCTTCATGCACTTTTTAAAGTCAATCTATAAAAACAAAAAGGCTTTATCTTGCAAAGTGCATTGGGTTGCAAATGTAACCACTAAAAGTGCAAAGCTGTTTACATCCTCAAACACCAAAACAACATGCGCCAACTTTGCCCAATCAAACGGTTGGAGATTTCAAAGAGGCCTTAACGGTGTGCTGAACACCAATCAGAAAGCCAGAATGCAAAATCAGCACCAATGAGAAACGGCAGAGATTAGAGGCAGGGCACCAATAAATACATTTGATTGGGTTATAATAAGTAGGCGGAGCTCAAATCGTTCATCGGAGAATTTTCTATGAAAAGCCTGCCATTTTGGATCGAAAGCAACAATGATTTTCCATTCACTCAGTATTCGATTGAGAGCCAACATGGCGGCGCCAGCGCGTCAGTTTCCAGTTTCTTCTCACTGGTCAGTAGGCGGGCCTGAGCTGCAGCGCTACCCAGCTGATCGCTCCCTACATTTGATCGTTTTTTTCCCAGAGTTGTTTTTTTCTTTGCAGAGATTGAGGGGCTCTGCTTGTTTGCGTTCCACATCTTACTTGTAGACATCCGAGAATTTGTTTTTCCGCGTATCCCGTTAGACCCAAACTCAGGGCAGCCTGCGAGTTTTTTTTTTTTAGCCCATATGTCATTTTTTTTTTATAAGGTTTGACGTTTCTCAAATCCTTATCATTTCAAAACATCTACATGAAAAGTTTGAGGCAGTTACGACGTCATAGGAAAACGTTAGAGCGTTAAAGTTAAAGCCCACTTCACTCATCCTGTCGATATGTTGTTTTTTCGAGAAAATCGGGTCAGTGTCGGTATTTGGACGTACTCATCATCATCCTCAACAGCCGAACCGATCCAGGCTGCCGTTCCCCCCTCCGTGCAGCTCGGGCTCACAGTACTTTACACGGTCCTGTACTCGCTGCTTTTCGTGTTTGTTTACCTGCAGCTCTGGCTCATTCTGCGCTACGGACACAAGCGCTTCAGCTACCAGAGTGTTTTTCTCTTTCTCTGTTTGCTGTGGTCGGCTCTGAGGACGACGCTCTTCTCCTTCTACTTCAAAAATGTTGAGCAGGCGAACCAGCTGAAGCCTCTGCCTTTCTGGCTCCTGTATTGTGTTCCAGTCTGCTTGCAGTTCTTCACCCTATGTCTGCTCAACCTTTATTTTGCACAGGTAAGTCCCACTGTGCTATCCCTATTTAGACTGATTTTAGTTTTTTGTTCTGCAGTGCGTTACACAATATTTTAATGCACCAATTTGAATGTCAGTAGTATACAAGTAGCTAATTGAAGCATACAAGTAGCTAATTTAGGAATAAAATCAATGAAATATTCAGGAGACATCAGTTTTTCTGCTATAAAGAGGGAACATCACTGCAGTTAGTTTGGTCTCCTTTCTTATGCAATACACGTCCAAATGGATGCTTTTCAAAATACTTTAGATTGGGGGACCAAAACTACAAATGTCAATCAAACATCGAAAACAACACATATTGAATAAAACTATTCCTTAATTGTTTGTAGCAAAAAATGTAACCAAATATTAAAGATTGAGGTGACCAAATGTACTTGAAATTTGGAAATCGGTCTTTAAAAAAAACTAAATATTGATTTGACTTGCTATACATTCCAAGTTATTTTGTTAACAACACGAATATAACCAAATACTCAAGTTTGGAGGAACCAGGTGTAAAAATGTGAGATTCGGACATTTAAAACCCTATACCCATGAACCATTATAATTCTGAATATTGGTAGGGACTTGTTCCCCTCAATGTCTATGGTGGTTACGGCATCCAAACATTTATCATGTCCATGATACTGGGACAAGAGCGCAGCTGGAGGTCATTGGTTTCTATTCTCAAGCTCCTCCGCTTGGCCACAACAGATTCGTTCACAGGCTAGTCTGAAAGAGGTCTATTATTGCCATTGTGGGATACTGAAGTCTTGGCTGTCTGTGAATGTATTAACCTCATCATGCAGTGGTTGATATTGTCCATCTCCAATGCTTTTTTCACTTCTATTTGGAGGAGAGACTATTTTAGGCCCTATTCCATATTTAAATATTCCATTAATGAGAGAATTGATGTGGTCAGCATTCTTGGCAAGGATTCAGGCAAAAAATAAAGAAGCATTCATTGAAAAACCCATATTGATTTTTCACCTTTATAACACTGGGGTATACATGGCTCCCATGTCTGTGTTGGTTATGGCCCTGGTGTTTGGTAGTTTTTGTTGCCTGTTGTTTCAGTTATTTACACAACAGGCAATGAAATGCATGTCTGAAAATGTGATTGCTAAGTTTTTGAATCAACAATGACCCTTGGAAGGTCTTTATTTTTGTCTATACAAGTGGAAAAACCTTGACACTCCAACCCCCCTGAATGTTCAAATACAGTACAAGTGATTGATCAATGATTTGTATGAAAGTGGCAAACCAGAGACTATTTAGCAGAGATTGGCCACTTCTATTTAAATGAATGGGAGAAACTGGAACGCCCAACCGAGAAGCTCTAGTGGCCAACTGTCAATGGATTTAGAAAGGATGTCCTGCCTTACAGGTTAAAGAGCCAATCTCGTTTAGAAACCGACATAGCCTGTCAATCAACTCTCTAACTCGCATGCTCATTAGTTTACAAGTCTTGAAAATTGTGTGTGTTAGTGTAATATGAGGTAAAGTAGCACAATTTATGATTCCAATTTTACCAATTTTATTACTCATTTGAAATATGTTCTTTGATTGTAATCTTGATCAGCCATTTTAGAGATTTCAGTGTCCCCCCTTTCATGCACCGTAGATAGGAGCTGCACTGGCCTGACTGGAAATAGCCTTCCGAGAGTGTTCCAAAGATGGCCGACAGTGGACTGACTTGCTAGAAAGACTTTGGGCACAGCCAACAAATGTGTGCTTTTCACCCCAGCTCTGATCTTAATCTAACCTTGCTTGTACTGCATTTTATTTCTCCTACAGTCAGCACATAAAGCAGTGGAACATCAAACCTGAATGACAAACCTTGCAGTCCTGTTAGATTTATTGACACCTTTTGTTTTATGCAACCACGAGTCTGCAGTCTTTCTCCTTACATGCTCATTGGGTTGCTTGAGAGAATTGTGCATTGTTTGTGTGTATTCCTCAAGAGCTGTTTGAGATTTGGGTACTGTACCGATTCTGACCGAAATGTGCGGGTTGGCATTTGAAGGCGCAAGCCAATCAGAGGCACCTACTGCAAGAGCATTACATCACCCTGCTCAGTCCTGTACTATTCCAGGCACAACAAAAGGGATGTGCAGCATTCTGCTCTGAGCCAAAGCACAAAAACGGCAAGCACCCCAACTCCGATCTGTTAGCCGAAAGCATATGAGAGTGTTGGGGTTCTGTACCCACATGTTATATTGAAGTGGGTCATTTGCTGTGGTGTTGTATAGTTATTTACATTAATGCACTTGGCTCATGGGGGAAAGAAATTTCAGACAGTTCAACAGTAGCTATGCACAGCTTAATTTATTTTCCAAGCATTTATAAGAAATATTCTGTACAAAAATGTGTGTTATTTAAACTGTAAACTTTGTCTAATATGTCTTTAAAGAGTCAGATTGCTTTTCTTGGCCAAGTTGATCACACAGGAAATTTACATGTTTCTTCCGAATATTCATGTACCATGAAATCAAACCCATTCTGCCGAATTAATGACAAGCAATATTTTTAGATTTCTCAAATGTGTTTAACTTTACCCCTGACGCTACTGAATCTCCGCAACATAGGTTTTGGCCCCAAGGAAACCAAGAAGTTTAGCGTTCACACGTAAACAATGGTGAGTACAATTCGGTTGTTGCATTTACTCTCTTAAATTACATTGTTACTCCCCTGATGGTTAGGTCTAGGGTCGGGTTTTGGATTACAATGGTTAACAATATGTGCATTCCTGTTGACTGTATTTCATCATTTACAACAAAAAATACAACTTGCGTTTTGTGACACTCCGTTGACATTTCATCTGGAAACTGAAGCTCGTTCGTGCTTATATGTACAACAACACTTCCAGGTTTGGCCATTGGGAGCAGTGCTTCAAATTACAATAAATATTCTGATTTCAGCAGCAGAACTTTCGACTTACTGTCACAGAATTTACACTGATCAGTCCCTCTAGGTGGATGAACAGTAAGTGATGCATTACTTATGTAATTCATGTGGTGGATTTTTTTCATTTGAAACAGTCCTTTTGTGGTCTCCTGACATGTACAGTATTGTGCAAAAATTGTGGCTAAATGGCTTAAAATGGTCATGACAGGTTGAAAAGTTGTATGTAACTTTTCACAGACTGTAAGCGATTTAGGCTATTTTCAAACGGTTTGTATTTTAATGTTTATCCCAGTGCAAAGCCTTGAAAGTGCTTTATTGTAAATGCACCCCCAAAACACACAAAAAGTGTGCTGGAGCTCGTTCTTACAGCTAAGAATACAGAGATAAAAAGGGCTTTGTAGGTGACTGCAATTGCAACACTGTTGTAAACATTTTTTGATTTCCTGCAAGTCTTGTGTTGTATTTCACAGTTTTCAACTGCTTTTGTCCCGTCTTTCACATCCCTAAGGTACTGCCAAAGTAAAGACCAATACATTTTTCAAATTGCACTTTCAGCAGCTCCTCTTTGTGGAGGAAACGCATTAAAGGCATGTGTACTGTGATCGCCAACTGTTTACATGAAGCACAAACTCCCTTGAGAATCATGTGTGCGATTTCTGCATGTAGGTGTGTGAGTGTATTGCATCACATGAGACCTTATCTGCAAAGCTCTGCAAAGAAAAATAGATAGGGCCATTTTTCACTCATGTTTTTTGCTGTGAATGCAGTTGGTGGCACATTGTCGGCAAATTTGTTTTGCAGCCTCAAAGACTGTCAAAGAGGTTTATATAGAATATCCATTTTTACAGGTAAAGGACTGATCAGGGTTCAAAACAAGTTGAGCTCTATCAACAAAATCTGTGACATGCTGTTGATTAATACAGCCAATAATTTTGACTCGTTCCTCAAATTATTATTATATCACAGTTTGAGAGCTGACTCTCAAATTGTGAATTTTTTCCCCCTGCTAATCAATTTAGCAGTAGTACTGTTGTGTTGACAGGCTTAGTACTGCTGTTTGTTAATCTGCAACTAGGCCAGCATTTCGTTGGCATGGGTCTCTAGGTACTGTAGACCTGCTTGTCTAATAAAGTAAATAAGTGGGTAACGAGGACAGTCCACAAAAGCATTGAAAAAAGCCTTTAAATCTGCCTGCTTCCTAAATTAGCCACTTATTTGTTCCTGGTAAATACAGCTGTTTTTTCTCTATATAAGTGGGCAATGCAGTGTCTCTACATTAAAGGTGCCGTGATTATTTGTATTTTTTTTCTTGAAGTCCACTTATAGTCATGTATTTTTGCAACAAAAACCAACATACTTTCTGACCCATACAATTAAACAGAATGTATATGCATTCAATCAGTCTGCTCTAATGAAAAGTACATGACTATGCAACCTTTTTGCAAAATAATATTTTGTGGTTTCTTACACCTTTTGAGGCAGTTCCGAGGTGAAATATCCTCTGTGTAGCTTAAAAGCAAGTTACATTTTCTCCCAAACATATCAAGTTTTAAATAATAAAAAAAAAAGCTTACATCCCTACTTTAAACCTAAACCTAACCAATTGTGTCATAAAAAGCAAAGGTGTCCGAAAAAACACAATTTCTGAAGCACCAGGGCTGCATTTCCCAAAAGCATCGTAAGCTGAGTATATTTCAGAAACAATTGGTGCTAATGGTCTCTACGATCAACTTAAGCTTGCGATGCTTTTGGGAAACCCAGCCTAGGTCATTTTGTGGCACTTCTATAGAACATATTCACACTAGCACCATCTTTAATTGTTAATAGGAACGACACCGAGGCTGTGAGGGATAGACTTGCAGTCTCTTCAATGGGTGGTACTGCAGTTTAAAGTGTTTTGGATCGTTCCGCAGCCAAAACATTGATACAATATCTGTCCAAGAACATTCAGTATACAAAGAACTCCAGACAACTTGAGTTGTGGAAAATCAGATGTGATCTAGGAGCTTTACAGCTTTATACCATTCATGTCATTGAAGAGATGGTAAGTTTATACCTCACAGCCTGATTGTCATTCTCACTAAAAATCAAAGAAGGTCCTAGCGTGAATAAGGTCTATGACACTTTCAGCTCACATTTCAACTCTGCGGGACTCATACCCCAATTCTTTAAATCACAAGTGCAGTGCTTTGCCAGTTGACCTACCATGCAATTTGATCAAGCCTGAACAAGCTTGTCATGTTATGCAAGCATTAAAATTAATCGCCTGACAACTCAGTAAAAGTGTTTAGATGCCATAAGATAGCATTGTGTGAGCAACAGTGTGAAAAGTGTTTGATAATCTGCAGTTTTACTCATAATTTGTGTTAAAGGGAATAAAAGTCGTTGTTGTAATGCCTCTAGTGTTCATTTCAGCAGAAAAGTGCTGAGATACATAGGTACAAGGAGCTGCAAAAAAATAATAATTTGGCAAAAATGTAGGTATAGTAACGTGGCTCTATGAGACCAGGTTGTTTAAAATCTTTCTCTTCTTGGATATTGATCAAAAATATTACTTCATCTTCTGACTCCTGCTCAGCTGCATAATTTTTGGTCCGATAAAATATGTGAATATGATAATGTGATTTATAGTTGCGACATCATAACATGCTTGTTTTCTGAATGTCCTTATTTTGTCGTTTTTAGTGATATTGTGACCAGGACAAGCATTTGCGAGATTCCCTTGTTTTAATTTGTTTTTAGTTTTCTGTTGACCAAGCTAATATGAAATCATGTGCTAGTGTAACCCTTATGTTATTTTACGGTTACCACAGCACTTTTTTCACACTTTGAAGGTTTCTCTTCAGTCACTTCTTCATGTTCTTTTAGAAGTGTCTGCTTGGCTATGAATGTTATATAAGCATTTGTGTAACATTAGGTTTGTCAGGAACATCTAGAGTATGACTCATTCAGCATGGACTTTGTGAAGAGCTCCAAACTCATATAATTTCTTCTTTTCACACATGCTTGCCTGCTTGAATGGCTTTGAACTAATCAGAATCAAATAGACAGAGTGAACAGTTGTCCCAGAGGTTGACAAACCGATTACTCGGAGTACATTCTGAAGGGCTGAAGTAGAAAGAGTGTATTTTCTATTTCATGCACTTAAGTGGTTTCGCATTAAGATCCCACAATGGTCCAATGTTAGGTTGTCTATTCAGCCTGATCGCATGAAATTTACGTGAGCATTGCAATGTTTTTACAAAACTGAAATGATGTCCCTCCCCAATCTAAAACTTTACACTAAACCAACCAGTGTCCTGAAAGATAAATGGGAGTTTAACAAAACCGACATCGTTACCCTTAACCAACACCTAACCCTAACCACTAGTGCTTTAAAATGCATTTCAAAATGAAAAGCAAATTTTCAGAAGCAATTGTGTCATTTCGTGTTGCTTCTACGGCACTTTCAATTAATTGAAAATTAATTTTGGAAAAAGTGTGTATATGTTGGTGTGTCTGTAATAAAAGTGTTAAAATGTATAGTTTTTCAAGTCATGTGTTAAAGTAAAAGTGTTTTGATAACATAACATAGCGAGGGGTGAGTAATAGAGCAAAAACAAGTGTGTTTATAAAGTCATAATTCGCAATTGTATTATATAAAACGTAGAGTTGTTGTAGCGCCTCTAGTGTTCATTTCATTTACATTTACATTTATTCATTTGGCAGACGCTTTTATCCAAAGCAACTTACAAAAGAGGAAAACATAAGCGAATCATCTTAAGGAGACAGTGGTACAAAAGTGCCATATCATTACAAGGTTTCACTAGCATCAGAATAGTATTCAAAACATATACAAGTGCAATTTTATTTATTTGTTTTCATTCCATTTCACATTGAACTTCTGCTAAATGTAGAAATGGCACGTACCAGTCAGTTTGCAAAAATGTGTAGAGTAACCTTCATTCTATGAGACCAGGTTGGGTCTTTTGATTATGGTATTGGGTTAAAAGGAGAACTCTACAGTTTTATACTCCAGTTGATTCATGTAGCTGGATTTGATGTTCAATTAAAGTCTATAGCTTAAGCTGACCATTAGTTAAAGGAATAGTTCACCCAAAAATGAAAATTCTGTCATAATTTACTTGACTTCATTTTATTCCAACCCATATGACAAAAGGAGATATTTTTGGCCATGTCTACACTAATACGTTTTCATTTTAAAACACATTGATTTTGCAACATTTACGCCTCCTCATCCACACTAGAATGGCATTTTACTTCACCGAAAACTGAGACTTTCAAAAGTGCTTTCCATTACCACATACTTCGTAAAATGATGCCGTTAGGAAAGTGAAAGCCAGTTTTAAAACATAAGCACATTAGTGTGGATGTGGCCTAAATAAAGTTACTGTAACATCTTTTCAATACAATGGTAGTTTATAGCGACACACTAAAACGTAAAAAAAAGCACTCAAAGTATCATAAAAGTAGTCCATGCGACTCTTAAAGTAATTATTCAGTGAGGATAGCAGGCTAACATGAGTGCCACTGTGAATAAGCTCTTGTCATAGTCCACACGAATGAGCAACGGACGTCAATATTTTCAACAATAAATTACATTAGTGACTGAGAACTTCTGTTTTTATGTGATGCAGCACAGCGCAACATAGTGTAAACGAATATTACTGTGTGCACCTTTAAACCGTGGTTAAAAAATACTTAAATCCAGGGACAAACTTGGACATATCCAGTGACTAGTTCTTCTGTAGCAAATCAAGTCAGCCAATCATATTAGAACAAGGAATCTCTTACATTTTTTGTTTGCGTTATGCATGGTCAGACGGCCCATGAGGCCGAGACTAGCACTGCTAAAATTAATATTCGCTGTACCACCATATTACATGTTTCAGACCTTTTAAATGTGAGCTCTGAGTTTTATATCTTGCTGTAACTCAAGTATTAAACAGAACAGGGGAAAGATTCCAGATTTGTCTCCCAGTGCAGGTAGATGAATCACTGATATTAAATCTCCTCAGGGCCTCGTCACATGAGGCACTGAAGGGAAAAGTGTTTGTTTGCAGGCTTGTGTTCTGATTACCAATGAGTAAAACAGGAAATTATGAGTTCAAGCAGGTAAACCTGTCAGAAAGCCTCCGTGTCCGTTCAGATGAAAGCTTTCCATTCTGGCTTGATAAATCAGTCATATGCACTGAGTTGCATGTGATGTTCTGTCAGGGCAAGCAAGAGAAATGGCATGGTTTTCCAGTCTGTAGATTCTTTACGCAACAGAGAGAGAACTTTCTGGATAGTTCTAGACTATACTTGTTGTTCGTATTCTTTGCCAAGTAGACCGATTTTGTTATCCATTAGCATGTTATTTTGGTTAAAGTACTTTAAAATAAACTACAAGTTAATGTCCTAAAATTGTGTAAACACGGTGGCTCTGGTTTGAGCATCCCAATCAGCCATGCACATCAATGTCGGCTCAACCAATGTTGTGATTTGGGGCAGGACAATTTGTTTGTCCAGCCAATGGAGGATGGGAAGTGTTTGGAAAACCTGTTTGAAAACATTATTGATTTTTGCAATTCCAGTTGGTCATGCTAGTGGATCAGAAATGACACATTTCATATTTATTCATGGAAAAAACCTCTTCAAGCTCAGAAGTGTCACGAGTATATCACATTTCACACGATCATTAAAAGAGGAAGTCTTAGTCTCAGGACGTCTCATGACAGCAAACCGCAGCATTAAACTGTGTGTTTTCAAAAATATGACTCAGTGCGATGTAGACACTTAGTGTTAAAAATAAATTAAGGAAGAGATACAAATGTGTGCACATGGGTCACAGAAAGGGCTTAAAAACATATAATTGGTCTGAGAAGACTGCTGCACATTTTCAGCCTTCTTTATTTTTCTTCTGTGATTGGCCGAAAGTAACAGTTGTGTGCGTGCCTGAGTGAGTGCGTTATGTGCTTATAGATGTCATGAGTTCGCCTTACCAAAACACCCCTGTCATTGTTCAGAATCCATGCCTTTTTTATTATCCAGGCCGTTCTCTCTCTCTCTCTCTCTCTCTCTCTCTCTCTCTCTCTCTCTCTCTCTCTCTCTCTCTCTCTCTCTCTATCTCTCTATCTTTATGCACTTTTTTCAATTCCATCCTACATTCTTATTTTCTTTCATAATTATTAGAGGTGCTTTTAAGAGGGAACGATGTACAATCCCATGAAACATTTTGATTTATGTAATCTAATCATCAACTTTAAATCAAAAACTTTATTTTGATCATTTTTAATTAGAAGTATAAAAACAATGTATTTTAAGTTTAGTGCATAATATTCAGATATCCACAAATATATAAGTATGTTGAGAGTACGGGGAGACTAACTCGAGCATTCGTTATTCACAGTGCATCATGGGAGTGGGCAGATGCTACCAGATTGTTTGGGGGGCTTTCTTGGCCACAACTCTCTAACTGGTGGGTCTTTACTTTGCTGGATCATGGGTAGTGTAGTTCTTCTCCAGTAATTTCACCATTTAATTTCACCATTTAATATGATTTTTAAACAATGAAGTTGAAATAACGTGGATTGATTGCTTCAATAGAAGCATATACCATCGATTTAAAAACTAAAAAACATGGATCAAAAATTTACAAAATGTAAAGATATTGTAAATAATAAAGTCCCCTATGGAAAAAGTTAATGGAATTTTTACTTCTGCAACCAAACTGTTGCACTTTAAGTAAGTGCAAAGAATATTTTAAGATTGTTTTTTAACAAATTTTCTTCATGTTCAAATACAGTTTTTCTGTTCAACTTTTTTCTTGCTCCCTAATGTGTCATATAACTCACCTGCACCTTTCTCAAATAATAAAAAAAAGCCTACTAGCAGGTAAGGTGGCTACCTGCCTTCTGTCAAGAGTGAAGGCAGTGCATGCGTTGAATGTGGAACGTGCTGACCTTGTATTTGCATGTGAGGTGGCGGAGTTTGGGATGGGGAGCAGAGAGCTAATAGATTGGTGCTTTTAATGCAGCCTTTTCTCAGTGAAAGCACAGTGCTCGGGGCAACATGGGTCCCTTGAGCCTGCCGCTCTCTGGTGAAATGACAAATGCTGCTGCACAGTTTCTGTGTTTATTTAAGGAGACTTTCTTCTTTTTTTACTTGGTGGCATTATAGGATGCCATGTCCCAGTGGAGTCTGTGGTGCTTCTGCTGACAGGGAGACATGTGGATGACACACATGAACACACACAAGTCAGCTCTCCTGTGTACCAAGTACTGAGTATCACATCTTTTATTTCTGCTGAATTGGTTTTTTTAAGAAGAAGCCTTATCCTGCTTATTCTACTTTTGTAGTATTTTTTTTTTCTTCCATTTTAAATCCACTAATGTTAGTCTAGAAATCAAAATACTTTTTGAATGTAACTGTTTTTAATTACAAATTATTTCAATTGTACCTGTTTGGAATAATGTACAGATTTTGCTCTTATGGAAATAAATTGGTACTTTCATTCACCAAAGTGGCATTCAACTGATCACAATGTGTAGTCCAGACATTAATAATGATAAAAATTACTATTACAATTTGAAAAAAAAAATCAGCACTTCTTAATCTACTTAAAAGAATTTTCATAAAAAAATCCTCCATGTGCAGCAACGCCAGCTGTGCAGATCCTTGGCATTGTAGCTGTCAGTTTATCCAGATACTCAGGTGACATTTCTCTCCACACTTCCTGTGGCACTTGCCATAGATGTGGCTGTCTTGTCTGGCACTTTTCACGCACCTTACAGCCTAGCTGATCCCACAAAAGCTCAATGGGGTTAAGATCCATAACACTCTTTTCCAATTATCTGTTGTCCAATAGCTGTGTTTCTTTGCCCACTCTAACCTTTTTTCTTTTTATTCTTCAATTCATGTGAAACACAAATTTGATAATTCTTTCAACCGGCTGAAGCAGAAAAGGTTTGTGTTCATAGATGTTTATGTATTGTGTCTCACCTGCTTATGAATTAACTTTCTTTTATTTGAACTGCTTGAATACCACATCCGAGTAAAATTAGTCCATGCACAGCGCTGTGGACACTTATCAATAACCTATGGCTGACCTTAGGCAAAGGTTCAGTCCAAGTGGCAACAACCCCATTTAACCAATAACTTTCAGTGGTTATTGGGCATGTATTTGCTTACCTAGGAGATGTTTGTTTAAACATACTGAGATATGTCCTGGTCCCTGGACATCTTATCTTTGCTTAAGCACAAGCTAGTCATCACTTAGCATGTGAGCAGGCTTGAAGTACTGAAGAACTTGCTTGATGAAAATTTATTTTCTTTACTGATAACACTTATTAAATGACCACAGAAAAAAGTGGCCAAGACAAGTACTGGATCACTACTGCTATTGCTTGTTCTTGGGTTATGGATTCGCCCTATATAATATGAACGCTTGGATAATATGAACGCTTTTTTCCAAACTCTGGTGTGCCCCCTCAAACCCCACCAGAGTATGCTTGAAAAGGTGGTCTGGGGTACAGTTCGTGTGAACTCCAGTATGGTTCACCGCTAATATGAACGCAATCGTACCAAATTGCGGAAGGAAACCGCTTGTGATGACGTTAATTTGCGTCTTTGCAGGCTCCCGATCACAATTATTATGGTATAATGCATTTCTCCTACCTGCTTGTGTCCAAATACACTGCCTTCAGATAGCAGCTCAAATTCCTCACATCTCTTGCAACTCAGCCGTTGGCTCGTGTAATATTCATCACAACATTGCACATACAATGCATGTGCATGAGACAAACACAAGTGTTGTTCTGTGCATGACAAGTTTTCGTGGTAAATCGAAAGAGACAAGCTTTAATACTTCACGTAACACAGTGACGTCCTCAATTTATTACCTAGATGAAGTTGTAAACAGCAACCGCTTGTACTAATTTTGATGACGTAATCCAAAAAATATGATGTGGACAGAGACCTAGGGGGGAGGAAACGAACTCTTGTTTGATCCAAGCAATCAAACCAAGATTGAAAGCACCCTAAGTAATAAAGATCTTTCTATGTTTTTTTTTTTTTTTACACAGGTGATCTTCAAAGCCAAAGCTAAATATTCCCCAGAACTCAACAAGTACAAGTAAGAGTCTTTCCTTCCTTGCTTCTATGTGTTGGGATTTTTACAGTATGTGGTGGTACAGATGAAGGTTGGATGACAGATGGAGTCAGTATTAACAATAGACTTTTTGGTCTATTTTTGTCTCTTTGCTGTTTTAATCACTCTAAACTGTTGTCACCCATGTCAGTCCAAACTCGTATGATTTCTTTTATTTTATTTGGAATGGCCTATTTCCAATGTGCTTTTTAAGTCCTAGTGGACCGGCCCTCATGGACACGTAGTGATTCGCCTCAGTCCGTGTGGCGGAGGACGTATCCCAGCTACCTCCCACATCTGAGATGTCAACCCGCGTGGTTGTCTTATCATGTGGCTTGTTGAGCGCGTTGCCACAGAGACATAGCACGTGTGGAGGCTTCACGCCATCCACCGCGGCATCCACGCTCAACTCACCATGCGCCCCACCGAGAACGAACCACTTTATAGCGATCACAAGGAGGTTACCCCATGTGACTCTACCCTCCCTAGCAACCGTGCCAATTTGGTTGATTAGGAGACCTGGCTGGAGTCACTCAGCACGCCCTGGGATTCTAACTAGCAAACTCCAGGTGTGGTAGCCAGCGTCTTTAACACTGAGCTACCCAGGCCCCCCATATGACTTTCTTTAAAGTTATTTAGCTAAATGTACAGGTTGCTATTTTCTGTACAATAAAAGTGAATGTATACTTCGGCTGTCAGGTACAAAAGTGAGGAAAAAAGCACCAAAAATGTATGATGAAGTGGTCCATGCGACTCATGTGCTATATGTCAAGTCTTGTCTTGTGACTGACTCTGATGTGTTGCATTGAATATTTTGAAATGAACGTAAGTGTGAATGAGAGCTATGGCAAAGGGAAACATTTTCAGCCAATAACAATGTAAATTCCGGTCTGTTCCTCACATAAATGTGTTGAATGGCTTCAGAAGACTTGGAATATAGTTTCTATGAATCAATATGGATTACATATTGAATTACAAATCATATTGATTACGTTTATGGTGCTTTTTTATCCTTTTTTTTTTGTTGTTGTTTTTTTTTAGCTTGGCAGGCAGCCCGATGAGGGTGAGTAAATGATGACAAATACATTTTTGCGTGAACTATCTCTAAGGATTTAAATTTTTTTTCCCTTTTGGTCGGAATGCCAGAAATGATATAGCTTAATTCAGGCTTTTTAATTTTTCCCATATGAAGAATCAAGCTGTACAAATACTGGCTTTGATCAGATGATTACATTCTGATGCCGAGTGAAAAGATTGGAGATCAAATCCTCTTGGCCAGCCCACCCTGTCATGTCTTTGAGCCAGGATGAGTGGGAGAATCATGTTGTGGAATGGAGGGGGAAGGAGGTAGAGGGTGACATCTTGGATTTGGCCCAGACAGATCTAAGCAAAGGGTTGATTGTCCTCGTCAGCAACAGTGGTTTAATGTCGTCGAGCTTAAAAGACAACATTAAACTGCTTTTGCAATTTGACTTACATAATGTGATTTATTTTTGAATGATGCTAAATTTTCAGCATGATGTAAAGCTGGAAGAGGATATTATGGAAGAGATCATCCTACTTGGAAAGGTCAACTATTGTTAAGTGACGTGCCAAAACCATGAAATTTGAAATAAATATTTTTAATTTTTAAAAATCATATATTTTTTTTTTTTACCACTTCAGTATGTATTTAATTAGTTATTTACATTTTTAAATATTTATTTTAATTATTTTGAAATAATTTATCCCTCCATAAAAGTAAAATGTCCAGATGTATTAAAGTAATGAGAATTTGGGAGGAAATATGCTTAATGGTCATGAAAAGGTGTGTGTGTGTGTGTGTGTGTGTGTGTGTGTGTGTGTGTGTGTGTGTGTGTGTGTGTGTGTGTGTGTGTGTGTGTGTGTGTGTGTGTGTGTGTACACTGTAAGACGTTTTGCATTGTAACTTTATTTTCATGACCATTAAGCATATTTCCTCCCAAATGTCCATTCATCCGATTCATTTTAAAATCATCATGTAATTATTTGGCATACAGAATTTGCGGATGATCTTGTTGGCCTCTCTTCCACTTGTTCCAGGGTGCCCCTGCGCTTAGGCTTTCTGCTGGCCAGTATTTTTTTCCTTGTCGTGAACTTGACATGTACCATGCTGGTCCAGGGAGGGGCCAGTGAGAGCGAAGTGAAGGATGCCGTGCTGGCACGCGTGCTAGTTAACGACAGCCTTTTTGTAGTCTGTGCAATCTCGCTCGCCGTCTGCATCTTCAAGATCGCCAAAATGTCATCTGCCAACGTCTACCTGGAGTCAAAGGTAAGTGGACATGCATGTGGACTATTGTGCAGTAAAATACAACTTTCTTAATTTCCAAAGGGCACTTTTGTTATAGAAAGCAAAGTAATAGAACAACATTTAAATGGTAAAGAGTGACACATGGGACTTTAACATGACATTGAAGGCCAATGGACATCATCTACAGCTAATTGCTTTTAAATGGTTGTCAATTTCAAGAAGTATTCACTATTTTGTTACTAGAAATGTGTTGATTTTGGTGACTGTGACTCAGGGGACATCAGTCTGCCAGGCCACTGCAATTGGGGCAGCAATTATCCTCCTCTACACCTCCAGAGCCTGTTATAACCTGGTAGTGGTGGCTCTGTCTCCTGAAGATCGGCCCAGCCCGTTCAATTTTGGCTTGTACAATATTTCTGACCAGGTAGGTTCAACATAATTCATAGGTATTACAGCATACTATTGTTAAACCATTAAGTGATTTTTGTGTTAAGTGGACCCACTTCACTATGAGTGATGTCAAAGATATATGATGCCGTATAATGTTGATGATGAATCACAGAAGGGTTAAACACACATTGGTTTGCCTGCAAAGTATATGTAGATAGCATACAGTTAGTAAACCCTCATTGAACTTCTATTGTCCCAGTTAAACAAGTCACAAAGAGCTCACTGATGTCCGTATGGCGCAGCTGTTTGAGTTTATTATTATTATTAATGTTGTTTTAAATATCAGTGTGAATTTATGACTTCATTATGCATTTATATCTGTCATTCTGCTCATTTGCATACATGTGTATCTTGGGTACCCTGATTTAGTACTGAGTGTTTGTAATACTGTTCTGTTTGTATGGTGAGCATTCAAAGAATTTGTAAGGGATATTAGACAGTAAGCTGGTCATTATCATGAAAAACACCCTGAAGGGAAACTTATTTAAATAATTGTAATGCAAAAATATTTGACCACAGAATTAGAGCTCGACCGATAGTGGATTTTGCAGATACCGATAACTAAGGTGGTGGAAAGGCCGGTAGCCAATTAATCTGACACATTTTTACAAAAATAATTATAGAATTTATAGTATGTTATCAAAATTTCTACGTCTTTCCTTACTATGACAGGCACAGACACTGAGGTTACAAGAGTCCTAAATGATCTATCGTTCTACCTCTAATGCCACAATTGACCAATCAGAATCTATTATTCCAGAGAGCTGAGTAATAATTGACTGATACAAGCTACATTATGAACTAGAGATTACAGCTTTTATTTGCACATGCTTTTCTGTACTCCTTGTCATTTAAAAAGTGCCGATAGATCGACTTTATTAATTCCAAATAAATGTAATTCAACATTGATTAGTTGGCATTGAGCGCTGCCCCACTGAAACAATCCATTTGAGAGGACTTCGACAGATCTGGGCTCTGTTGGGGAAAGGTCTTTTGTTTTGCTATAAATAGCCCAGGCAAGGATGCTGTGCAGAGCCAAAGGATGGCCGGCTGGCTGCCTGGTGGTGACCTAGATTGGGTTCACCTCTTAGATGGGCCGACAGGAAGCTGAGGTTCCCTAGAACAGTCTGCCCTCTTCTCTGACTCCGCTGTGTTTATTTGGGTGGCTGTCTGCTTGCTTATTCTTCATAATGCCACTTTGTCTGTCTCGTGTAAAGCTGGTGTCAGGATTTGGTTGGCATTCTATTATGATGTTTTGCTGGCAGGCATTTAATTCTGGGGTTGTTTACAACATTCCTAGTCTTTCATTGTGTCTTTTTGCATATTTCCGTGTCCTTGATTTTGTTTGCGGTAGGCCATTAGATGTGCATGTAGATGCTTCTGCCTTTGTTTCAGTGGTAGTATAGACATTTGTTAAGATCCAATTCGTTTTCTTCATAGGGAAATTTATTTTGAACAATAACTTATTAATGTTTAAAGACAGACCTACTGTGAGCTCCAGAGTTGCTAATCGATTATATATGCTTCTGCTGAAACAATGTCCACATTACTTGACTTTAGAAAAAATAAAATTGTGTTTAATAGCAGAATACCTGGTGAGGAACTACACTACCCATAAATCTATAAATCAGAGAATTGGCAAAAGAGCCGTGACCGAACACTTCCATGGCGCACTGCGAATGACGTATCTAATCGAGTCAATATCCCTGAAACTACTTTGTATAAATTGAAATATTTTACAATTAACTGAATGTATTGTTTCTATACTCATAACCAACAACTTTAAAACATTAAAGGTTTATTTATTTCCATAATTTTTAAATCAATTACATAATTTGTAACGCTTAATGGGATTGTAGTTCATTCCTCATATGTTTTTGTCCAATTTTCCCATACTTTTTTGCTTTAACTCAAAGTTTGTAATGTTGTGATTCACCTTGGAGTTGGTTGGTTTGGTTCGGTTCATCGCTTAGAACGCTTTTGTATAGGATCTTATGAAATTCCTATGAAAAAAATACATGGGGTAAAATGGCTTCGGAACCAACTCGACTGAAAAAGTGGACGAGCACTTTTGCGCTCCATAGAGGTTCAATCCATCACTGCTGTTTTTCTGTTTAGCATGTAATCGAATGGTGTCTGTTGGCTTTTGCAGTGTCCCAATTCATCAATATGGTCAGAATTAGAAGTTCTTAGTGTCTTGCTTTTGTATTTATGTTTCCAGGCTGATGCAGAGAAGATCAATGGAGAAGCCTACATAGTCTTTGGAATCATCCTGTTCTTCTGGGAGCTGCTGCCAACCAGTCTGGTTGTGTTGTTCTTCAGAGTGCAGCGGCCCAATCAAAACCTGGTGAGAGTCTAATCCTGTCTCACTTCTCTAAATCTGTCCATCAATATCACAGCTGGACACTCACTCAATGACGTCGGTCTGGGATCGGCTTTTTAAGCCCCACTGGAGAGCCATTTCCCCATCAGATAGAATGAATTACTCGGACGTCTGCCCCAGTAAACGCCTCGTTCAGCAGAATGGAAAACCACATAGATCCGTGCTGCAATGTCTTAGTCATATATTTGGCTTTCTTTGTTGGAGGAATCATACAGTTTTTATTTATATGCTGCATACAATGTTTCTGCAGGTGGCTGGCGGTATGATCAACAGTCATAGCTTTAATTCCAGGGCGTATTTCTTCGATAACCCTCGCCGCTATGACAGTGACGATGACCTGTCTCGAAATGCAAATTTACGAGGAGAGAGATGCAGGTTTGTGTGACCACGTTTTTTTTTAATGCAAAAAAAAGAATGGAACGTTGCATAGAAACCTGAAATTGTACAGCTTTCAAACTGTTTATTTGTATTTAAAGATATAGTTCACCCAAAAATGAAGAATTCTCTCATTTACTCACCCTCATGCCATCCCAGATGTATGCATTTTATTTTTATTTTTATTTGATTAAAGCTGTATGTATCAATTTGATTAAACACCATTTGGTCATAACATTTAATTAAAACATTTAACATGGAATCCAGAAAAATTTTAATGTGTAATTTTCTTTGTAATTTCATAGAAAATTCTGAGGCTTATTAATTGTTGATTTTAATATTGATACCAAGGTACCAGGGCTGGTATCGTACCAAAGCCAAATATTTGGTATCGGAGCAACCCTAGATCTGAAATATTAGTTTTACAATTTTTGTTTGTGTTTTGCAGAACAAAAGAAAGAGGGTGAGTAAATGCTAAGAGAATTGTCATTTTTGGGTGAACCATCCCTTTAAGTTGGTCATAGAGTTGAGAAGGTTTTAAAGAAATAGTCCACCCAAAAATTTAAATTCTATCGTCATTTACTCACCCTCATGTTGTTTCAGTGGAACACAAAAGGATACATTCTTAAGAATGTTTACGCTGCTTTTTTTTTTTTTTTCCTGCAAGTAAAGCAGCAGTGAACTGGGAATGTCCACTTCCAAAAAAGAATAGAATGAAAACACTGTATAGGTACCATAAAAATTGTCTGTGTGACTCTTCTAAATCTTCTGAACCCATACATTAGCTTTATGTAAGGAACAGGCCAAAATTTCAATCATTATTTGCTAATAACCTTCTCTAACGTTGCTCTGAAATCTCAATTGCATATGTACATATTCAATCATGGCACATCGCACTCCATTACGAGAAATGCTAGAACCATTGGCGTTTAGTGCCAGTGTCATCCAACCTGTATGAATAAGCATGTGGGAATGAGATTTGGGAAAAAGGTATGACATTTTTTTTACAATTTCTAAAAAAATTATTTAAGAAAGTAATATGGATTTGAGATAACATGAGAGGTGAGTAAATAATATAATGTAAATTTTTGGGCAAACTATTCCTTTAAATGTACATGTTTGATATGGAAAAATGCTAATTACCCAATGATTGTATTACTTTTTACTGTTTTGCTTAATAAAAATATAATTTACCCTTGATGCAGTCTATAAATTACAGTATATCTTTTAAGTTGTCGTCGGGTTCTGTTTTCCAGCAGTACCCTGTCGTCAACACCACAAATGGGCCCCAGTTGGTACGGCTCGATCCAGAGGAACAGCAGCCTTACGGGGATCCCTCACCTGCTGAACAGTCCCCAAACATCAACCGCCCCTCTTCTTTTCGCTTCTGGCAACATTGAGACCAATCAACACCACAACTACTATTCCACCCCACAGAACTACTACTCAACCTCCTAGACTCACTACTCCACCCCTCAGAACTAATGTGGACGACCCTTCTGTTAATGAATCTAGTCTGAAGTTTTGGCTCAAACTGGGCTACAGACCCCTCGGACATCATTGAGCATTGCTTTGCAGTCGTCTTCCCCCCTCAGTCAGTTTATCTGTTCCTGCAAGCGGACAGTAGTCATGGCAATGACTGTGGGTGGAAGGAATTTAAAAGGGACCATACAAAGTGGTTGGGGGAATTGGAATGAGTTGGAATGGTAGTTAAATTGACACTGAACAATGTTCTTTATGTCAGTGTTTCTTCGTCATGTAAATTTCTGAGCTCATAGAAGGGACGAACTGCGGTGAAGAGCTAAAGGAACCTTTTTTTTTTTTGAGCTGTTGAAAGCCAAAATATCAGTCCAGCGTTTACTCAAAATGTTCTCATACTTTGTAGACCATCAACCCCATCAAAATGCCATGGGTTCAGAACTTTGCTGCAATGATCTGTGAACTTTCAGCATATGGACTCCCCTCTGTGAGTTGGGATGTGCTTTTTGCACTTATTATGAGCCTATATTTAATTTTTGGATTAATTGGAATAGTTGGAGTCCTGAATGTGTTGGTGGTGTTGAGATTTCTTTCGGAGGACACTTTGCATATTCCGTTCTCTTCGAGAAAGTTTATTTGGGACTCAATATCTGGCTTTTTTCCAAGAGGCTTTTCAAGACCAACATCCTGGTATTCCCAATATTCTGGATTTGTCGAGGGCATCAAGGTGTACTTGTACTAGGAATCAATGTGCACTGACATAAACATGATGTCCATTTGTCTTTCTCTTATTGCTTTGACATTTTATTACTTTGCCAAAGAGCTCATGCTCAATCCAGGCATTACACTCGAGTCTCCATGCTAGAGATCCTTGGTAGATTTCCACACTTTTCGATCATGAAGAGAGTCAGAGACTAGAAGACAAATCTGGTGTGATAATTCCTGGACGGATGCCTGAAATCTAGTGTGAGTGTGAATAGGACGTTTAACTCACACTCTCTAATATTTAGGTACTTTCAACAATGGCTTTGAAGAGCCTTTCCAGTAGACTTAAGGGTGCATTTACCCACATATATTCTGTACGCATTTAACGATATCTTTCGTCAAAACTAGTTTATCAAACTAAGCATATCGCTCTCCAGGAACGCCTGAAATGGTGCCATTGTATGATTTTCCAAGAGTAAAACATGTTGCACAAAATTGATATTTGTATTGAAGATGTTTCATAAGCTTTATATCATCATTAATCTGTAGTTATATATTGCAGGAACATGATTGCTCAGAAAACAATCTCCCATATCTAGTACAGTTTAGTAACTGCTACCGTTCATTATGCTCAATCTGCAGCATTTGTGGCATATTGTGGATTACCACAAAAAATTATTTGCACTCTCCCCTTGTTTATTACAAAGAAGAGGTAACCGTAAGGCACTTACAATGGAAGTTAATGGGGCCAGTCCATAAACATTAAAATACACTGTATCAAAAGTTGTCACGACATGTAAACATTTATATGAGTTAACGTGATTTTAGTGTGATAAAATCACTTAACATTATCTGTGTGAAGTTATATTTAATATTACAACTTAATTGCCATGATGATGTAACAACGTAAATCCTTTAATCTGGTAAACGCTGTGATGCCAACAATTATTATTTTTACTGTTTTATTCTTTGAATCATAAATCATGTTAGTGCATAAAATGTGTACATCTTGTGGCTATACCTTAGAAACAGTGTGGATTTCAACATATATAGATTGGCCCCATTCAATCCCATTGTAAGTGCCCTTTTTTATTTATTTATTTTTTTGGAATAAATGCGGGACAACTCGAAGTAATTTTATGTGGTAATCAACATTAAGCCACAGATGCTGTCGATTGAGATTTGATAACTTGTTGATTCCCTGTATCGAACCTTGAATATTCCTGTAAATGAAGCAGATCTTTCCTTTCCATTCCCCTGAACATGAATTGTTTTGTGTTTTAGGAAAAGAAAAGCTTATTTTTTTCCCCTAATTTGCTGCTCCATGTACATCACAAGCTGTATACTTGAAATCAACAATCATTTGGCTAAAGCAATCATCAAATGCTTAAAAAAAAAAAAAAAAAAATCAGCAAAGTCCCCTCCATTTTACCATCACTGTATAAGACCGGCTTGAGTTAATTAGCACTAATCCTGTGGTTTCAGGGAATCCATGCTGTGAAAACAGAACCTGTCTAGTATTACACATGATGAATGAATAGAGGATTGGTTGAAAATCCAGCTGGGTTTAGACCTATACACCTGCTCAAATTGCTCATTATTATTATTATTATTAAAAATGTTTCATTTTTTATTGTATACTGCTGGGTTTTGTGTGTATGTTGTATGAAAAGAAAAAGTTATGGATGATTTGAATTGATTTGATCATTTTAAGTCTGCCTGAAGTCATATAATTCCAATTTCCTTGCTTGCTGACAGCTGTCGTGTAGCATAAAACATGTAAAGCTTTCAGCATGGATTATTGATGTAAAGGTGACTAATGCTGATTTGTTTCTGATCACATTTCCTGACAAACAACAGACAGGAAAGGGCTGTGTATTAATTTTTTTTTATTTGTCTGTTATAAATGTGTCTGGTTTAAAACATTTTGCTGTGAAATTCATCATATCAACCCTTGTATCTCACAAAAGATCAAGTAAAGCTTTTATTATTATGATTTTTTTTTTTTTTTATGTTTTAAGGCCAATGAATGTAATTTGTTTACCCATGATCCTAGTCGATTAGAAATGTACGACAAGCACTACCATAAAAAATAAAAATAAAGTTTTATTGCACTGTTTTTAAAAACGAATAAAAAAGGACTTTTTTTTTTATCTGAATCAGGGGAGTTGGGTACGATTATTTCAAAATGGAAAAGCTAATTAAGGGAAATGACACTAATTAGGGTTGTGTATATTGCAGATTGCAGCAGCACATCAAATTCAAAATGGCAAGTGGTTAAAAATCCACCCACCATAGTTTCTTTCCAGCAAAACGGCAGAGTTTTAACCAAACTTGTACAGAAATGCAATGTCACAAAGCATTATTTATATATATATATATATATATATATATAATCAAAACCTTTTCTTTCAACATTATGATTAACTCCAGGCCTAAAATGTTCCTGTATCTTGTCCAGTGTTTTTGCTTCCAAATACCAGTGTTCGTTTTTCTCAAAAATTGTCTAGCAGGTCTAATTGTGTTTTCGTTACTTGGCTGAACTCATAGCCACAATTATATTTGTAGTGGCTAATCACTGGCAACATCGTAATCTAGGACAGATATGCCTCTGACCTCTGAGATCCATGTACCAGACAAAGAATTATCAAATTGCCAGCTCTTCATTTAAAGTTTGATTCAGCACTCTGATTTAGATAATTGCTGAACTTAATTTGTATGTCAGACTTCCAATAAGATGTACTGCGGCTCAAATGATTGAGCATGCAATGCCAAAGTCATGGGTTCGATTCTCTGGGAATACATACTGTACATTGATGCAATGAATGCATTGTTAGTCACTTTGGATTAAAGCACCAAATGAAAAATGTATAAATGAAGCCATGGCTAAACCACTTAAAAAGAGAGATCCGTCATAAAATGAATGCAAAATACGAGCTTAACGCAACCACATCTGGAATGTTTGTGGAAAATGACTGAACATTATTAAAAATAAACAACTGATCTCCTCTTGAAATAGACATTTCAAATTCAAATATACTCTACTACTTAAAATAGCCTTTGGGCTAAATTGCTCAGGTACTTTAAAGTATTAGTATCCAATGCTGTTAAATATGGTGCCTTTAACAACAATTGGTGTAAAATAACATTCTAAAGACAGTAATTTTTCAACCCACGAGGCAACAACTATGTAATGTGATTATACTACTCAACAAAGTGTTGCCAAAAAAGGGGAGTTTTTTCAGTTACTGTCTGACTCGACATCAGTGAGCGAAAGTCCTTCAACTCTCTGACACTTGTGGATATTCTGAAACAAAAAAGAGAACATGTTGTGAAAAGAACAAAATATGTGGACAAATATCAAGATCTCTAAAAATATATTTTGAATCTTATACTGTGTACCTTCCAAAAGCATTAAACAGAGAGACAATCTCTTGCCGACTGAGCTGAAAAGATGGATTGGTCTTGATTGTATTGGGCATGGTTTCTATTTGCCTTTCAGAAAACAGGATTTTAAGTGCTGTTCCCAGTCCCTGTGTCTAAGAGAGACAATCATAAATCAGTGCAAATAATATTATCTGGTTACCTATTAAAGCAAAGCACTCTTCCTCTTTTTTTTTTTTGTTGTTGTCTTACCTGCAATTTTCCCCAAAGTCTGCATTTAAAGCATTCAACACAGTCCATGATACGGGAAATGTTTTTGAAGGTGATCTTGAAGTCTTCCTGATGCCAGGGCACAAAAGCAACTGAGTAACAATTGAGAAATATTAACTTTTATGTACTGCACCTTGCTTATTTGTCATTAAAAAGAAGCAAACTGACTCTTAATTTCATGGCCTCCTTGTTGTTTCCAGCAAATAGTGTGGTCTCGTCAAAATGCAATGGAAAATATCAGCAAATAAAGAATAAGATGCAATATTAAAATCACACTCAATGACATCTGGATCTCAGTTGGTGGCCTTTTACCTGCAGCTGCAATTACTTGGCCACATGGAGGAGCTCTAAAAGCAGTTTCTTGTTCTCGCCGTCTTGTGCTGGTTGGCCAGTGTACAAATGGAAGGAGGAATGCTCAAAGTAAGGGAGAACTTTAGCCAGAGCACGCAGCAGGAAGTAGAGTTTGCGTAGCCTCTTTGGCCCCTCTCCTTTTGTCAGCTCTTCATCAAATCTCACCTAGAACTCTGTGACATTGTGACCCCATTTCATCTCGAACCAGTTCAATCAAACCAACCAAATCAAAAGGAGACACCAAAACATCTCAAACAAGTTCATGGTGAAGCATGATTCAAGCACACATGTAATGGTATCATATAATATAACACTGGTAGTGGACTAAAGCACATAACTGTTAATCAGAAGGTTACTGGTTCGACCCCCACAGCCACCACCATTGTGTCCTTGAGCAAGGCACTTAACTCCAGGTTGCTCCGGGGGGATTGTCCCTGTAATAAGTGCACTGTAAGTCGCTTTGGATAAAAGTGTCTGCCAAATGCATAAATGTAAATGTAAATATAATGTCATGTCCACACTAATAGGTTTTTGCTTGAGAACGCATTCATTTTGCTACGTTTATGCCTCTCGTCCAAACTAGACAAGACGAAAACGTAGGGTTTTGAAAAATGCTCTTCATAACTGTATACTTTGAAAAAAATTATTACAAAACTGAAAAGTTTACTTACCTTCCAGCCAGTGGTAGAATCCCTGCCCTTAAATAAGAAATAAGCTTGTCAGTCAAAGCTGAAATCACTGACTAAATGGACTTGGATTGGACAAAAGTAATCTTACCATCAATGTCTAAAGTGGAGAGAGAGAGAAGATTACGGTTCATGAGCTTTACTATATGAATAATTTTGACATGGAAATACTGAAAATAAAATCATCAAAACTTGTACGCTAAATCAAGAATAGATAGCACAGAAGATAAAGTGTGCTTTATAAAGTGTGTTGGCATCTAACAGTGGTAAATTCTTACCACTGTTAGATGCCAACGGATTCAGTGGTCTTTTAACTGAATAAGGTCTGAACGTACAACAAAAAACTGGATGCAAATTGTTGCAGACACTATGAGCACACATCAACATATTCAGATCAGAATAACTGTGATCTCGGACTCTTTACTTGAAACAGTTCTCCTCATATATGCTGTTCCATATGCGCCGGGCCTCTGGTACTTTATAGCCAGTGAAACGTTCAGGATTTAGCAGAAGGTCAACATACTGCGAGTCAGGCGAGTCCTCATCTGAGACAAATAAATCATGTTTACTTGCTGTCCAATAAAAGATTGAACTGGTCTTGCCGCCCAATTTGTACGTGACTCTTCAAATAACTAGCTAATTACTTTAAGGAAGTATCAAATCTAAATAGCAGAGGAAAATTACCATGCAGAAATGGTCAGACTCATCATCATGTTTTTCCACTCCTGTAGAGCCTGGTGTGTCTCTTCACTAAACAATAAAACACAAGAGTGAAACCTCAGCATTTTTGCAGAATACACAAACTACATCACAGACTTGACTGTCAGGAAGTCACATGTAAGACACAACTGGGGTGCACACACTTCCTTCACAATATTCAGATTTAAGGTTGGTTTGTTTTTTAACTGGCAATTCTTAAAGGAATATTCCAGGTTCAATACAAGTAAGCTTAATTGACAGCATTTGTGGAATAATGCAAAAATCAAGGTTACAGTGAGACACATACAATGGAAGTGAATGGGGACAATTTTTGGAGGGTTAGAAGACAATTTTATGATAGTTAAAGCTCAGGTATTACTTAAGCTGTAAATTGGTAACATTTTTAGGGATTATGGCATTACATCGTCATGGCAACAAAGTTGCAAAATTGGATTTAAGTTCACACAGAAATGGTAAGAAAGCAATTTTTATCACACTAAAATCATATAACAAAGCATACTGTTTACATCTTGTGGCTATACTTTTGAAACAGAGAGTGTTTTAATGTTTTCCGATTGGCCTCATTCATTTCCATTGTAAGGGCCTCGATGTTACCCACGTTTTTGCTTTATTTTTTTAAGAAAGGGAGGAATGAGTCAAACTTAATTGTTGTGGTAATCAATAGTATGCCACAAACGCTGTTGATTGAACTTTACTTATATCAAAGACAGTTTAGCAGAGATGGACCTCTGGTATTAAAATGAATGGGAGAAACTGGAACATCCAACAGCCATCAGATGTAGAAATGGAAGTCCCGCCTAACAGGTAAAAGAGCCAATCACCTTTTAGATACAGACATCGCCTGACAATCAACTCGAGAACGTGCAAACGTATTAGCTGAACCAGCTTGGGAAAAAAATAAGAAGCACAATTTATGATATGAAATTTGTCCGATTTTACTGCTGATCTGAAATATGTTCTCTGATTGTAATCTTGACAAACCGTTTTGGAGATTTTGGTCTTTCCCCATTCAAGTAAACAGAAGCTGACCTTTATGCCACATGTTTATTTCGAATGTAGCTGCCAAACCTGCCGACAGCATTCCTGAGTGGACTGGCGTGCCTTGAAAAGGTCTTGGCATTTATTGAACCCAGAATAAAAGTTTAAACTATTCAATTTTTTCCTCACACATTATTTTAGATTCGGCGCCACACAGAAGCATTTTAGAGCATTGAAGCCACATTGCATTTTGAGTTAACAGTAAAAAAGAACAAAAGACGTATTTTATTATTCTTAAAACAACCATTCTAATTTCATCATCAGACAGCACTGTGATTTATCTCCGTTGCATGAAAACAGCACTACATCGAGTTCACCACAAGATGTCGCCAAAGCTTAATTTCTAAATTAACTGGGTTTGCTGTCTGACAACAGCATTGACGTCTTTATCTGTTCTTATGTACAGTATATTTTGTAATCTAACAGCATTTGGAAAGTGAAATGTGCCTATGATTTTATTCCAACTCTCCAGTTACCTTTTTGGTGCCCTGTAATATTAGCATATTTATTTAATATAATTTGTAATAATTAATGTAATTAATAAATGTAACTATCAGCGAAACTGATAATTTTGCAGTGGTCAATAATTTTTTTCCAGAGCTGTAGCTTAAAAAGGGATAGTTTTCTAAAGGATAGTGAAGGGGATAGAATTTGGAAGTGAAAGTGAAAGTGTAGATTTCCAGTTAAAAAGGACTTAAATAATGATCTGTTACTAACCCAAACCTATCATATGGCTTCTGAAGATATGGATTTAACCACTAGAGTCTTATGGATTACTTTTATACTGCCTTTTGAAGATTAAATTGCATTGCGAGGACCAACAGAGCTGAAATATTCTTTTAAAAATCTTTGTTTGTGTTTTGCAGTGAACTACCCCTTGGGTGAACTATCCCTTTAATGTATTAGGGTAATTTCGCAAAATCTGTGCCTTTTGTGTATCTCTTTAACAACAATGACTTTAAAGCTGCACTCAGTAATTCATTTTATGTCGCTGAGACTGACACCTAGGGGCATGGATGCAGCATCACTCAAATGCAAAAGTTTTCAATGATCACTGTCAGTGTAGAAATTCACTATTCAGTCAGCTATGATTAATTTAATCCATGAGTGAAAGTGTCCAATAACAGGGCAGTTACTGAGATTAAAGGAATAGTTCACCCACAAATAAAAATGTATTTACTTTCTTTCTTCTGCAGAACACAAATGATGATTTTTAGAAGAATATCTCAGTTCTGTTGGTCCATACAATGCAAGGGAAGGGTGACCAAAACTTTGAAGCACATAAATGTAGCATAAAAGACTTCAGTGGTTAAATCCAAATCTTCAGAAGTGATATAATATGTGTGGTACATATAAGGTAATTGAAGTCCTTTTTTACTACAAATCCCCACCTTTGATCAGCCCTGACCAGAAGGTGGCGATACGCACTAAGAATGTGACTCCCAAAAACAAAAGATGAACGTGGATGTGAAAGTGGACATTTATAGTAAAAATGACTTAAACACTGGTCTGTTTCTCACCCACACTTATCGTATCGCTTCTGAAGATTTGGATTTAACCATTGAAGTCTTATGGATTACATATATGCTTATGCTATTATATGCTATTTAGCCCCATTTTATCATCGTTACATTGGCTACCTGTTAAATTCCATATTAATTTTAAAATTCTGTTAACTACGTACAAAGCTTTGAATGGTCTAGCTCCACAGTACTTAAGTGACTTTCTACCACGCTATATTCCATCATGTTCATTATGATCACAAAATTCTGGCCTGTTCATAGTTCCTAGAATATCAAAATCCACAAAAGGGGGTAGATCCTTTTCATATTTGGCTCCTAAACTAGGGAATAGTCTCCCTAACACTGTTCGAGATGCAGACACACTCTCTCAGTTTAAGTCTAGACTAAAGACTCATCTATTTAGCCAGGCCTACACCTAATTTTTCCTTCAACTCACAATTAGGCTGCTTTAGTTTAGTCTGCCAGTTCCAGAAACCAGAAACATTGATCATGATTTATAATAATTTATAATCATGATATATTATTAAATTTTTTTCCTGTCTCAACCTCGGGACTCCTATCCTGAGGTCACCAGAACCGGCTGGATCCAGCACCATTCATGCTTCAGGTTGGACTCCACTGCACAGTGTCGCTGAATGATGATGACTAAATGCAGCCGGTACCAGCCAAACATCACTTCAGTCTATTACGATGGACTTCAGAGGATGAACTGATGCCAACTCCAACCACAAGACATGGTATACTTCATATGCCATTGTCTGAACCTTGGATTTAGGATGGACCACACCGAACCTCACCAAAATTACCGGCCAGGTTGAACTGCGTTTCACATCCCTGATCTCTGTCTGCATCACCTCGGTCTATTGATGGACTACGATCTTGAAATGGAAGGCATAGACTAACAATTGCCAACAAAAGCCTTCATCAGCCAATTAACAAGGACAATTGCATCTATGTGAACTTCTGCAGTTAATCCAGGATGGACTTCAAAGACATTGGTCATTAATCTTACAGTTCTTAACACTTACTTAGTTTAATAATTTTAAACCATGACTTTAACTATACATAAGTAATATTTACATTATATTCATAATGTTAGCCAGAGGGGAACTGGCCCCCACAGTGAGTCTGGTTTCTCCCAAGGTTATTTTTCTCCATTAATCAACATCTTATGGAGTTTTGTGTTCCTTGCCACAGTCGCCTTCAGCTTGCTCACTGGGGTTATTAATACAATTATTATTTAATTACTTATTTTTAAACATGATTAACAATCGTATTTTATCTAATTACACAATGATGATTCATCAACTTTATAGACATTACAGTTTTATCGTCTGTTAGTGCCTGATCTTCTGTAAAGCTGCTCTGAAACGATGTGTGTGGTGAAAGGCGCTATACAAATAAAATTGGCTTGACTTGATATATGCTGCCTTTATGTGCTTTATGAAGTTTTGGTCACTAGTCACTTCCACTGTATATACCCACAGAGCTGAAATGTTCTTCTAAATATCATACACATCAGGGATTACATAAGGGTGTGTATATGGGTGAACTTTTCCTTTAAGCAAATAGTATATGGCTGGTCATGTGATCCTAACATGGCAGCCCCCATGAGGAGACCCTCTCCACATAGAATAAAACAGATTTAATAAGGTAACTATGCTTCAAAATCACAATTCATTTATTAAGGAGTTCAAAAATCGTTATGAGAAAAACAATATTACTTAGTGCACCTTTACCATATCTATCTATATGTCTGTCCGTCCGTCCGTCTGTCTGTCTATCTATCTATCTATCTGTCCACCTGCCTGCCCATTAATCCATTCATCTGTCTGTCTGTCTATCTATCTATCTATCTGCTGTCCATCTGTCCACCTGCCTACCCACCCATCCATCCATCCATCCATCTATCGGTCCACCTGCCTGCCCATTCATCCATTCATCCGTCCGTCTGTCTGTCTATTTGCTGTCCACCTGCCTGCCTGCCTATCTATCTATCTATCTATCTATCTATCTATCTATCTATCTATCTATCTATCTATCTATCTATCTGTCCACCTGCCTGCCCATTCATCCGTCCGTGCGTCTGTCTGTCTGTCTGTCTGTCTGTCTGTCTATCTATCTATCTATCTATCTATCTATCTATCTATCTATATCTATCTACTGTCCATCTGTCACCTGCCTGCCCATCCATCCATCCATCCATCCATCCATCCATCCATCCATCCATCCATCTATCTATCTATCTATCTATCTATCTATCTATCTATCTATCTATCTATCTATCTATCTATCTATCTATCCACCTTCACTTTGGTAAAAGAACGCCCTCTAACGGGCGGAATTCGCTACTACAACGCGCCTGTACAGTTGAAGAATCCAAGGGCGGAATCTATCCCAGTTTCCTTTTTCGACACTTTCTAACCCACTTTCATCGTGTCAGGGCGGGGACAACTAACTATGTAAAACTCTAAAAAGCAACTATTAGCGCTTTAAAGGCTTATTCATCCACCGACTTCGACGGACAAAACTTTATGTTACTCCTCCTCTCTAAACAGTGTAAACAAAACTTCGCTCTTGCTCTAACATCGTCCAGTTTGATGTGAAAACCTCTTTTTTTTCCTAAAATCCCTGATCCCCGGTCAGTCGACTCCAGTAGGATAAGCAATACGATCTGCTCCTAACTCCATTTTCTATTTTTGTGCTTCCTTGTGCTGCCAAGCTCCTGACGTAATGCTCCGTGTTAATTATTAGCATGTGGGAAGCGATGCCGAGACTCTCCTCTGCTGCTGCTTCAACAAGAGCTGACTGACTGCGGGGAGAAAAACCTCGTCAAGATGGCCAAACACACTGACCCAGAGTGAAGGGGCACCGCTCCGCCGTCCCGCGACCAGCACCCATGCAACTGCGCCCTTAGGTGAGTTCATTTTCAGCACTTTTCTAATAGGTAATTTTTAGTTTTTATAGCATATAACACTACTTGCAGAATCTCTTGTCCCACCACACTGTAACTTTCTATGGGAAAGTGAAATGCATATGGGGTTTATGGAAATGGAAATAATGTATTATTTATGATAAAGCCGTCTTATTAAATGTTTAAGGATCTTTAAAATTATAATTCATAAGAAGGGGACAGTTGGATTGCTTTAGGCATGAAACCCACCAGAGTGGGGTAATGCTTTATGTGTGAAGAGTTGAGAGAAACTTGTTGAGAGGTCTGAATGTGTATTTACAGTTGGGACATTTAAGCAACAAGCAACGATTTTTGGGAATGTTCTGGACACATTTTGGGATGCAGTCCAGGATTTAGTAATGTTGTTATTTGAGACATTCATCTGACTATTTTCTTGTATTATTTCACATTTTATTTGTATGTTTATTTATAAATAGAATCGCTCTGGACACCCTGCCCACTCCCTCTTTTAACTGTTTCCCTCTGGCCGGCGCTACAGAGCACTGAGTGCCAGGACATCCAGACACAAGAACAGTTTTTACCCTCTGGCCATTTACCCCATTAACAATTAAACTGCCTTCAGGACTCCCATAATGCAATAATGTAAATAAATATCTCATGTACATCTGTAAATTCATATATTTAATTCAATAACTGTACCCCTAC
Source organism: Xyrauchen texanus (assembly GCF_025860055.1). Taxonomy (NCBI): domain Eukaryota; kingdom Metazoa; phylum Chordata; class Actinopteri; order Cypriniformes; family Catostomidae; genus Xyrauchen; species Xyrauchen texanus. The sequence continues at coordinate 8,093,982 of NC_068297.1, forward strand.
ATTGCGCATACATTACCATTTGCACATGTACATAAAACATTATGTTATGTGTCCTAATATTTCTATATCTATTTATACTCTTATCTTGTTTTATATTCTGTGTCTCACTGTAATGTTCTGTGTGCACTTGTTTCTCCTCTCACCAAACACTTGGCAATAAAGCTCATTCTGATTCTGATCTATGTTCAGGTAAGTGAAAATGTAGGTTGCAATTCAGGACTCTTTTAAAGGCAGATATTTAGGCTACGTTAATACGCAGCTCCAAATATAACATCAACACGGCCGTTTAATCGATCGCAAGATAGCGAATTAGCAATTACGATTTTGTTCACTCGCACACGCTTGCGTGATGTGTCCATGCGCTACTCATAAATGCTGGATGAAGCTGGTTTATTTTTGTCTCAGAGGAAAGTGGAGTCGTTTCATAGGCTAAACCCCCAGATATTTACCTAGTAGTTATAGCCTAAACAGTTAACCTGTTTGTGGTTCTTTTAAGGAATCTTCATGTATAGTAGTCCCAACTTGAAGACTGAAGCAACAGATTTGTGTCACACTTCCACCGGGTTTTGAATGTCATGCTCTTCAGTCTTTTATTTCTGTGTATTTCCTCTGAAATTTGTATTATAACATATTCATTCTTTACTTTCACAGATGTAAGATCTTCTCTGAGGAAAATGCTATCAAGAATGAAACTGGACAGACTCCATATGCAGGAGTAAAGCTAAGGAACTCTCAGTAAGCTCATAGTGACCAGACAGTTGGAGAGCTCCACCATAACTTCAAACAGGGATTCTCTGCCACCATGCCAAAGAACCAAAAATGAATATGCTCCACGTTGGTGCCCAATAACAATTAACATCTCAAAGGCGTATTCTCTGTCAAACTGTGAAATAAAGAGGCAAGCAAGTGCATTTTTGGAAACATCTGCAAGGTGAGTCTCCAATTAGCTGCAGAGTACACTCATCGCTGAGGAAGGAGTCCAAAGGGTCTTAGTCATCTCTCCCGCTTGCCACAAACCCGAATTCCAAGTCCTGGTGCCTGCCCACCAGATCATGATGTTTCGTGACCAAGTGGGAGTCCTCGCCGGCTGGTTTAAGGGGTGGAATGAATGCGAACAGACGGTGGCATTACTGTCGCTCCTCAAGCGGGTCAGTCGAACCCAAGCGCGCTTCCTGCAGCTCTGTTTGGAGCATTCCTTGGCGGACTGCACTGATTTGCATATTCTGGAAAGGGAGGCCAATAACCCAGGTTAGTACAAAGGCTCCCCTTTTTACGCCAGCTCTAACCACATGGGAACTGTGGGATTAATGTGTCTGGTAGGTGCAGGTGCCACCAGAACTTTCCTAGATGTGATCTTATTTTTTATTTAAACTGAGAAATTGGTACTGACAGATTCATGTTATATTTTGACATTCATCTGTAAAATTTTAACAACTGCTGTATTGGAGGACTGTATTTGAGTTAGGGATTCAGTGACTAGGTTTGTTGTGTGAGGTGGATGTGTGACCATGGAAACAAATACTTTGGTAACCAGACAGTGTAGCATTCACTTATGCACATTAGTAGACTAGCAATGTGCCGAGATGGAGGCATGACCTCTGGACATATAGATCCATCTTAACATACTCAACTCAAACATGGGATTCCCATCAGAATTTATAGTGGGCATTGGCTCATAATGTGCCTCCCTGTGTCTTGCAGTGTAGTGTGTTTCATTTTGAGGGATTTTAATGCTACTCTGTCATTGTAATTCTAAAACATCAAGATGAAAACAACAAAGCAGAGCTCATAAAGTTTTGAGATTGAGATTAAAGACAGCTGGTAGAAGGGCACAACCCATTTGAAACTCTGCTGGATAGTGTATTTTTGCCATTGGACTCACAAGTTCTCTCTCCATGGTGATGAGTTGCTATGTTGTCATTGCAAATGGTGTATTTGCATGTACGGATGTGGTTGTGACCTTCTCAGTGAATGCATTGAAAGTGTGTGTGTGTGGATGCCTACCTGTTCGATTCACCTCGGGCAGTTTTATGCGCTTGTGCCAATACCAGACAATGCTTATGTCAGCTTCCTATTACTCATCAGACTGTGGGATTCTTTGGTTATTCAGCATATTTTCTTTCATTCAAGTAGATGTCTGGTTGCTTGGGTCCTCTTTAAGTATCTCAAATGGAATGCACTTCAGGCTATTTATTCGTCATTTTTTCAGCGTAAAGGTTATGTTTTAACTTGTTCAGCTTAGAAAACTCTTTACCTATCTATCTCACATTGATATTTTACATGGTTTTCAAATCTTTTGACTCAGGTGTGGTTGTGATTTTGTAAGCAGTCCAGGTGTTTCCATTTTTAAAAGATTAATTGCAGACAATACTTTTAAGTTTTCAAAAAGCAAAATGACTGCTACTTTAAAAATGTAAACAAACTAAAGTGTCGGTCACTGAGCATGAACAGACAATAAGCAATATGCTGATAACAGCCAAAAATCAGCTTATTTAAAAAAACAAATAATCTGTCAGCACAAGAAATATTGGGTTATTCTTTGCTTTTACGTTGAAACATGTAGAGGTTTGCGTTCAACACATTAGATAAGTTAACAATGCAGATGAAGGTATTGCAACGCAATGCAAAATTGGGGAAATGATCAATCTACTTGTGTCAAACAGAGACTAAACTGTTTATGACCTTACTCTGATAATTTTAGCCGTTTAAGGTGTTTACATGACCTTATTCTGTAAGATTGTGCATGTAAAAATGCTCACCGTATCAGTAACCTAATATTGACATTACAGAAAAATACACTCTCAGAGTAACTTTATTTCGAACATCTGTACACCTGCTTATTAATGCCATTTTCTAGTCAACAAATCTTGTAGCAGTAGTGCAATGCATAAAATCATGCAGATATGTGTCAGGAGCTTCAGGTAATGTTCAAATCAACCATCAGAATGGGGAAAAATTTGATCACATTGATTTCGACCTGTAACTGCTGATCTCATGGGATATTCACGCCCAACAGTCTCTAGAATTTTCTCAGAATAGTGCCAAAAAAATAATAAAAAACATCCAGTGAGCGGCAGTTCTGCGGACGGAATGTCTTGTTGATGAGAGAGGACAATGGAGAATTGCCAGACTGTTTTGAGCTGACAGAAATTCTATGTTAACTCAGATACACTTGTAGTGAGCAGAATAGCATCTCAGAATGCACAAATGAACAACACATCGAATTTTGTGGCGGTTGGCTTTCAACAGCAAAAGACCACGTTGGGGACTTAGGTCGGACAATAGTGTTCCTTATAAAGAGAAAATTTTATATTACGGAACCAAGGATAATGAAAGAGTGTAGTAATGGTTGCATTTCAAAATGAATTGAAATGTGTTAGACATGTTATTTTTAAAGACGTTTTAGAATAAATCACGTTCTTAAGAAAAATAAACTTGTTTTTTCCCTTTTAATAAAATGTGTTTTCTTACACTATTGGCAAATGTTTTCTTCTTGTTATAAGCATAAATGGTACAAACTTTAGTTGGATTTCTCTGAAAGCAAGATAAAAAAAAAAATGTGGATGTAATTTTGCTTCACTAGTAAATTTATTGTGTTTTAAGAACATTTAGATATTTTTACTGGAAAACAAGACAAAAATATTTTGTAAGAAAAGTAACTTTGCTGTGTGTCCTCTGAAATCAAAGACTGCTTTTATTTTACAAACTAGTAAATGACCACGTTAAGACATCCCACACATGCACAGAGTGGTGTATATGGAGTTAACTCGCATCTGAGAGTTGAGTGGAAAGATGCATCTATTTGGAGAAAGAGTTGCGCCAATGAGAGGAATCCACAATGACCTACTTATTTCCCTGTTTGAAGGAGCTGCCTTGTTACCCTGACCCAAATGATGCAACTTATTTGCCTCTCATCTCAGCATCACACACTAACAAAATTGCAATGTTCATGTGTATTGTTTTAATTTTAGACAGAATTTTCCTATCCCTTTAAAAATGTACAAAAAAGTGAACCCGAAACACACAAAGTTTTGTTGTTTTAAGTTTTCCGACTGTTCCAACCAGCTTGGGCAGTCAGATAAAGTAGAGAGTGTTTGACTATATGTGTAAGCGAGAGATTGCTTGTTTGTCAGAATGTTAGTCCTGTCTGAGCTGGTGTTTAACCCTTGGCCCTTTTTCTGCCTTTCCATCTCACAGCCCAAAGGCAGAGTTTAGCCTGGACAGGAGGGGCACTGTTGTTGTGAATGACTGACTTCATAACTCGGTGTATGTTGGGTGTATGTGTGTGTGCGTGCGTGTGTGTGTGTGTACGTTTGAGATGATGGAGGCTAAGCTTATGGAGAGAGTGCTTTGTGCATTGTTTTTCCAATATGGTGGCTTCTCTATGAGATGCACTCCAGTGTACGTTCAGAAATGTCAAACACCCATATATATCTAAACCGAACTGCCTTGCTACTTCCAGCTGTATTGAACAGATGCTCCCCACGAGGGCTGGGCAATATGGCGATATATATATATATATATATATATATATATTGTGCAAATATATATATATATATATTGTGCAAATTGCGGTATGCAAATATCCATTAGCGCAGCACTCCACTTGCATGTGAGACTGCATAATCTTGTTTGTAATGACACCAGAAAGCCATTTATTGCAAGAAAGTTGCTAAACAGCATTTGACTTTACCTGCACCATGTAAGCGGCTGTAATGCCTGGTGTGAAAGCAGGACAGGACGGACAAGAGGTGCGGATCCAAACGCGGTTTTTATTGAATACAAAACAAACAAACACTGGAGCAAATAAAAAGTCCACGAGGGGAAAAGTAAACAAACACAAACTAACACAAAGCTGAACACGAGTCGACAGAACATCCACGAAGGGCTGGGAAAACCTGGAGAAAACACGAGAGATTGCACATAGGAATAAACATGAAACGGTAACGATCGACAGCGGAGAGAGGAATCGACGGGGTTTAAGTAGACAGACACAGTGATAACAAAATTAGCGACAGGTGCGGACAATAATGGTGATGAGGAGTGAGGAAGAAGGGAAGTGTAGTTTTAACAGAGACAGTGAAACACAGGCGGACAACAAGGAAGAAATGACAGGGAGCGTGTTAGGTGAAACAGAAAACACGGGACGGATAACAAGGAAGAGTGACATTGAACGTGACTGGCGAGGGTGAAACAGAAAACACGGGACGGACCACATGGGAACGTGACATGAACGTGACTAGAGAAACAGAGAACACAGTGAGGACAACAGGGGATCGTGACAGCGGCAAACTCTTTACCGCTTAAATGCGGCTAGGACAGTAAGTAGCTTTCTTCACAGCAACGCGTATTCGCCATGATGCTGGTTAGTAAATGATGACAGAATTTTCAGTATTGAGTCTACTATCCCTTTAATGTTGAAATAGGCTAAGTATATTACACATTAAATCTATTCAAAAGTGTCCAACAGATCTGTTGATGTAATTTTCCATTTTGATATACCTTTTTTAATTTGTGAATGGGCATATTTATTTATGTTAAGCAGGGCATATAGAGGACTATATAAAATCAGTTCAAATGAACTGAGTGTGATATGAAATTTACCCTCCTCTTCATCCACTGGCCTTGAGACACACCCTCCCTTGTGACTAGTGTTCAGACTCATCACCGGCCTGTTTGGTTTTTCTCTGCTGTCTTTTACAGATTGTCTCTGAGCTGTTTGGAAAAGAAAGTGTTTGACTCATTCGGGTGTCAAACTGATACACGCACCCACTCATGAGCAAACAGTTTATTTCTGGACCTTGCTGTGTTCCGTGAACTCATACGCAACCCCAGGGACAGCCATAGAGAACCTGCCAACATTTTCTTTGAATCAAACACTACTTTTTTATACTCTAGTGGCAGTTTGCACTTCAGCTGTTCTCTATAGTATTTTCCCCTTATAGAGGTCTGGCTTCTTAAACTTTGGTCCCTACCAGTTTCCAGAACTGAAGACCCTCTTCTTCCTGTTCAACAGGTCCTTTAGGCTTTGTTTTATGGCTTGTTGTTGGTGAAATAGCATGTAATGAAGTTTATGTCCCATGGTATACAGATTGTGGACCACCATACATACTAGGCAGCCATAAGTACAGCACTTTTTCTGGACATAATAGTCTACAAACCCTGTAATCTATGAACATTAGTATGCTGCACTACATATCTTGATTATATTTCTATTGATGTGGCATTAGTTGTTACATTGATCATGATACTCCGTTTAAACCATTTGTGTCCTAAAATCACAACCATGTGTTTTCATTTATAATCGATATACTGAAATATGCATGCCCTTTCATTAAGTACTCATAATTCCCTTTGACCCAGGCTAGTCCACCCATAAGTAGATCTTCGCCATTTTACAGCCAATGTTGATATATTTACTCTTCACTCTGACAAGTGAATTGCAAATAATGTCAGGAGCATGTGTACAGGAGAATTTGAACCTGAATTAGACTGTTCAAATTCAAATGTTGTAAACTCTGAAAAACCGCAAAACTTGTGTTAGCTTTACCCACTCAAACACACTAATCAGGCACCACTTCTTCTTTTCCACTCAATTAAAGTTGTTGAAACCCTGGCATTGGCTTTAACTTTGCCTAGGTGTTTCAGAAAAATGCTGAACTGGGATGACATCAGCACTCCAGTCAGTCTGGGTATTTTCTCATCTTAATGAATGGAAAAATATGCTCATCTTAGCGAAAAAGAATGGATGACATGCAGGTACTTGAAACACATAAAATGTATTGTACTTTCTCTTTACTGAGCAATGCCAAATTCCTTAAAGGTATTGTTCACCAAAAATAAAAATTCTGTTAATTTACAAACCCTGATATTGTTCTAAACCCGTTTTGTTTCTTTCTTCCTTGAAACACAAAAGAAGATGTGACACCAAATGACATCCTCAGTTACCAATAACTTTCACTGTATGGACAAAACATGAAAGTGAATGGTGACTGAGACTTGCACACTACCTAACATCTACATGCTCCACGGAAGAAAAGAAGTCATATGGGTTTGGATCAACATGAGGCTAAGGCGAAATTTTTGGCAGAACTATCCTGTTAATACTCCGCCACTGCTATTGATCCACCCTCATTTGTAAATACCATTACAAATGAGATCAAAAATATAATTGTAAATATAGACATAATAATAATAACTGAAAAATAAACCATGACCTGCAGATAGTTTAACTCGCATGAATTTGTGCTTCATAAGATGGTTACAACTCTTTTACGATCTCTTATTTTTAGAGTTTGGACATGAACTGTATTACCTCCTGCTGATGGAATCTCCAAACTGTTTGAAATTTAAACATCTTAGGGCAATGATCTTTTTCTCAGGAAAATAGCAAATTGTGCAAATTTGCACAACTTAATTTACATACAACACACCCAAAGTTTCCATGTATACACACACAGTTAGCACAAACACTCCAACCACGGACACTTGAGCTTTGCACTGGCACGAAAATTGCACATATAGTTAGCGCTCTCATGAAAATAAGACAAAGTGCACGGTCCTTGTGCGTAGCGCTGCACTTTGCACACTCATGAAAATAGAGCCTGATATGTAAGCAATGGCAATATGGGACTTTAAATGTTTTTCATACCGCTGTTCAAATCACAATTGCAATATTTGTTTAAATGGTTATTTGTTTATTTTTTATTTATTTTTTGGTCCAAGTCGTGTAGCCTTCTTTCCAATTGAAGCAATATTGTTGGGTTCATGGTCACATCTTCAATGACGTCGCCTCTCCAACTTCTGTGATCTGTCTAATTTTCCACATGGTTGTCTCCCACGCCATCAGACTGGTTCTGTAGCTCCCGCCACACTCCGAGTGAGCTGTCAGTGCATGCTCGACTGCAGCTGAGAGCAATCCGTCAAAAGACACTCTCTTTTTTGCACAAACCCAACAATTCTGTTTTCTTTGTATCAAATACTGTCTTACATTATGTCTCTGTTGCATGCCTGGTGTTATTTCTCTTTGCAGCTACTGTTTAGTATGTGTCATTATGCAGCTGGTAAATGCAAAGCACAGGCAGCTGTATCATGGTGCCACAATGTAGAACTTTGTTCAAAAGTGCTGATTGGGATTTTAAGAGGTCAGGCTGAGATTCTCTCCCCCAACCACCAGCTCTTTCTATGTCAGCTCCCTCTCCAGGCAGTCGCTAAATGAGAGGTTATATGTATGGCCCTAAATGGGACCCTTTTCACAGATTGGCAGGGATGGGAATCATAAGGAATTGAATGATTCCTGTTCTGATTCTCATTCCTGTTTCTACACTATTCTTTTTGTACACGCAAATTAGAAATATAATTTCTTAAAGACACCATAACACAAAAACAGCTCTTATTTAATTTTGAGTTGGAGATGACAAAAGTCATAACTTAAGTGACAGTAGGATTCATTAACCAACACATGCTGTGTATGTTTTTGATTCACTAAAAAAAGACTCATAAGAGTCATTTGTTCGGAAATTGGATTACACTGGATGCACTGTATGTTATGAGGTGATAAGAATCACTCTTTTGGTAATTGTACCACATTGGTTACATATGTGTTTTTATGCTGCAGATTCAGTAGCGAGGCAGCGGCTGCTGCTGAATTTTCACTACAGAAAACATTGTACATTTACATTTATACATTTTGCTGACACTTCTATCCAAAGCAACTTACAAAAGAGGAATAGTACATCATAAGTGATTCATCTTAAGGAGACAGTGGTGTGAAAAGTGCTGCAGTACAAAGTTTCATTAGCATCAGAATAGTAGTGTGTGTTCATGGAAAAGATGTGTTTTTAGTTGTTTTTTGAAGAGAGAGAGTGAGTCTGCTTCATAGATGGAGTTGGGAAGGTCATTCCACGAACATGGTACAGTGAAAGTGTCCGGGAAAGGGTTTTGTGCCTCTTTGTGTTTGTACAACAAGCTCATTAGCCAACCGCAGGCTTCTGGTGGGAACGTAGCTCTGCAGAATTTATTTTAAGTAAGCTGGAGCAGACCCGGTGACTGTTCTGTATGCCAGCATCAGAGCCTTGAATTTGATACGTACATCAACCGGCAGCCAGTGAAGAGAGACAAGGAGTGGTGTAACATGCGCTCTCTTAGGTTGATTAAAGACCAGACTTGCTGCTCCATTCTGGATCACTTGCAGAGGACTAAATGCACATGCAGCGAGGCCTGCAATGAGATCGTTACAGTAATCCAGTTTAGTTATGACAAGTGACTGAACAAGAAGTTGTGTGGCATGTTCAGAGAGGAAGAGTCTTATCTTCCTAATATTATAGAGTGCAGGGCTCGACATTAAGGCTTGTCCGCTTGTCCGGGACAAGTGGATTTTTTGTAGGACAAGTAGAAGAGAAAATTAGTTGTCCGACCGGACAAGTTAAATTTCAAACAAAATAAAATGCCATGTTACTTCACGTTATGTGCCACTCATTACGCCTATTTTACAGATTTAATTTAATCGATTTGAAACTAACACATTTTTTAATAAACACAAGATTCTTTGTGCGGAGTGTGGAGCGCGCACTGCATGGAACAGAGGCGCGGGCGCGAACACTTGGGTTTTCCTATCAACAGTGGAAACAACTTAAATACTCTATCATTTCTGGTCATACTGAAAATAATAATACATAATTTGCAACTACTTTTATTTGTGTAAACTCACAATAACAAGAAAACGTGCTTTTGCAAAATAAAATAAAACAATCAGGCGGGCTTTCATGGTCTCCGTGAACTGAAACTGAACTGAAACAAAATATAGTCTATGTAACGTTAGGCTAAAGCTTGAAATGTCCACTTTTAAAGAACCAATTCGAATCTAAAGAAAATAGCCTAACGTTACCGCCTGATTATGCAATCCATATGAATTTCTCTCTAAAGGCATCCGCTTTACATCGGAGATGGAGGTATATTTCCAGCAAACACCGATTTAGAAAACATTAAAATGCCTCGTTATTTTTTCAGGTTATAAACAGAAAAGCTCCAAAAACAAGAAGTCACCTTAAACCAACAACATAGGAATTAAAACGGAACGAAATTTTTTAACCAAATGGAAAGATGAATTCGACTGTGTTATTTATGAAGACGGAGTAATGTTCTGTAGGCGTCTGTCGGGCGTAACCCAACCTGGCTGACAAGTAAGTGACGTTAGCTAGCTAACTTAAGCGTCGGCAGCTGTGTAGCTACTGTAAGCAAGCATTAAAAGCATTAAAGCATTAGTTCACCTCAAAATGAAAATTCCATCTAATTTTCTCCTCCAACTTCAAAATCGTCCGACATCTTTGTTTTATTTTATAATTATTAATAAAAAATAATATTTCGTGACGTTTCCAACGTCGCAGACCAGCACAAGACCAACAATTGTGGTTATAAAAAGAATAAATATTTTTTTTTTTAGAAAATGAACGATCGTTTCAGCTAGATAAAGACCCAATTCCTCAGCTGGGAACGTGCACAGCCCTTTGAAGCACTTCAAAGCCCTTTTAAACTGCATCGATTTGGACTTCAACGTGTTGTTAAACTTAATCATATTTATTTAGGCATATCAGTATCAGTTAATTGCCTAGGCATTGTTTCTAATTTAAAATAATCTATTATTTAGATTTCATTTCAACTTTATTTCAATTGCTGAGCAATGGTTGCGCTTGAAGTCCATTGTGTGGAGAAAAATCCTGAAATGTTTTCCTCAAAAAACTTAATTTCTTTTCCACTGAAGAAAGAAAGACATGAACATCTTGGATGGCATTGGGGTGAGTAAATTATCATAAAATTTTCATTTTGAGGTGAACTAATCCTTTAACAGCATTTGTATTGGTTGTACAATGTACATAGTTAAATATTACTATTAGCCATTTGCCTACTTTAGCAAGTCACAGTATTTCCAAGCCCTGATAATGTACTGAACTGTAACTGAGATGACGCAGTAAATAATTCCTCTTTCAAGTAACTGCACGGTCTGTATGTTACCAAAGGACCTTGGGACGAAGCTGCAAAACAGTACATAACAGAAATTGTGTAAATGTTTTAAACGCTTTCAATGGTTTGTTCGAATTCTGCATTAGCAAAACACAAAAAAAATAAATGAAATTATAAATCTTTACCCGGGCAAGTGACTTTTGTGCAAGGACAAGTGAAACATAAATGTACTTGTCCGAAGGACAAGTGCCTCAAAAAGTTAATGTCAAGCCCTGGAGTGTAAATCTACATAATTGTGCTGTCTTTGAGATGTGGTCTGTGAAACTGAGTTAGTTATCGATGGTTACCCTTAGATTTAGAAGGCATTTTTGTAGTTGAACCCAGCTGAACGGTGATGTAGTGTTCAACAGCAGGGTTGGCTGGAAAGACGTGGCACTCAGTCTTTGCTGGTTTAAGTTGCAGGTGGTGTTCCTTCATCCAGGCTGAGATGTCTGCCAAAGAGGCAGAGATTCAAGCAGTCACTGTGGTGTCGTTGGGCTGGAAAGACAAGTAGAGCTGTGTGCCATCGGTATAGCAGTGGTGAGAGAACCCATGTGCTTTAATGATGGGTCTCAGTGATGTTGTGTATATAGAGAAGAGAGGTGGCCCAAGCACTGAGCCCTGAGGTACCCAAGTAAGTAGCTGATGTGACTTGGATACCTCACCTCTCCAGGCTACCTTGAAGGACCTACCTGAGAGATAGGACTTAAACCAGTCAAGTACAGTTCCTGTGATGCCCAGAGTAGGGAGGGTGGATTGTAGGATCTGATGGTTGACTGTGTAAAAGAGAGGTCCAGTAGAATCAGGATGGATGATCTAGATCCAGCTCTCGCCTGTCTCAGCGACTCAGTGACAGACAGCAGGGCAGTCTCAGTGGAATGTCCACTTTTGAAGCCTGACTGTTTGTCATCCAGCAGCTTGTTCTGTGAGAGATAGGCAGAGATCTAATTGAAAACTGCCCTTTCAAGTGTTTTCGCCATGAATGGTATGAGAGAGACTGGTCTGTAGTATTCAACTTGTGTGGGGTTAACTCAGTTTTTTTAAGCAGTGGGTTGACTCGAGCCTGCATAAATGTAGTGGGAAAAATGCCTGTAAGTAGAGAGGTGTTAATTATGTGTGTGAGTGCAGGTATAGGATGGACGGAGAGTTGGCTTGTAGAAGGTGGTAAGGAATGGGGTCATGGGGACAGGTGGTAGGGTGGTTGGAGAGGAGGATTTTAGAGACCTTGGTGTCAGTCAGAGGAGAGAACATAGAGATAGAAGAGCTGCATACAGGAGGCGGGTGTTTGAGAGGGTGTGGTACTGAGAATGTATTGCTGATGGCTGTAACCTTATTAGTAAAAAATGTGGCAAAGACATCTGCAGTCAATGAAGTGTCAGGCGATGGAGGGGGAGGACAAAGGAGTGTGTTGAATGTTCTAAATAAGCTGCGAGTGTCTATGGTGCTGTTGATCTTGTTCTGGCAATAGGAAGTTTTTGCCGATTTAACGTTATCTGAAAAAGATGCAAGCAGAGACTGATACTTACCCAGATCTGCTGGATATTTAGGAGCTTGTTTTTTTAATGGTGATGCAAATTTTATGACAAAAATAATAATTTTACAATGTCTCTTTCTCATTAATTACCTTCATTTAAATAATAGAATATTCGAATATTCGTTTTAGCTTAAATATTCGAATACCAAAATATTGATTGAATGCCCATACCTAATTTATAGTATGATGTTCCATTCACGTTTGCTAAAAATTGCACGTTCAAGAAACGCAATTGTAATTACACTCAACAAATATGTATATATTTTAGCCTATTTTTAAGATGTATGCATTTCAATTTCATAACAAAATTCTGTCAAATTGAATTTTACATTTTAACCAAATTAAATTAATAAAACTTCAAATATTTAGGTTTGTATTTAATTTTTGTAAAGATTATTCAATTAAATCTGATGGAATTTGTTATGAAATTAAAATGCGTAAGTCTTTAAATAATTTTGGTGTGCGATACGCAATTATAAACAATGTGCTGTTAGAAATTAGTGGTCGACCGATATGGTTTTTAAATGACTGATGTCGATATCCAGAGAGCAGGATGGCCAATAGCTTGTTTGCACATGACGTCATGGCACTGCGTTGCTGTGGTGCGAAATGCAGATGGAGGGCAGGAAGTGATTTTCTACATAGGAAAGCACTATCACAAACTCAAAATGCCCATGTTTTGCGTTGTTTACGGTTGCTCAAACCAAGAAACCACAAGGAGCTTTTATCATGTACCAAAAGTTTGACTGAAAAACGGCTTGTAAACCTGTATCTGCGGTCTGGAGGAGCCAAGTCTGTAATGCTCATATGTGCAGTGAGCACTTCGTCAAAGGTAAGTTAATACAACTTATGTCACTATGTTTATTTAACATTAGCCGTTTCCGTACGTTGTAAAGATAGAGTAATTGATTTTTCTTCTCTTTGAGTTTGTATCTCTGTAACTGAACAAAAATACGTAACTATAGCAAAGCTAATTACAAAGTATTTACAGTAAATAACTCACCCTGCCATGCAATTACTTCTCCGTCTTGTTTCGCGATGATCCATGTCTTTAGTGGGGTTTCGGCGAACCTTAGAGAGTGGTTAACCTAATCACGTAAACAACCGTAATGCTAACAATGAGAAGCGCCACAGCGTTTAATGTTTGTTGTCTAGGTTAATCCACAGGACATAAAAGAAATGCTACTCACTCGGGTGAAAACCAAACGACAGTCATTGTGGAGCACCTTGGTACCGTGGTCGTTGACCCAACCACTAACAAAAAAGTTGCATGCCTCCATACTTTTGTATGCTTTCATTTGTTTTCTGGAGTAGAAGGATGTCTGGAGGACAAGGTAGTTGCTTATATCTACCGCCTCGATGGCGGGCAAGTATTTCAATTCAGTTGAAAAATCGCTCCTCTTCATAACATAAGGATCATGTCCAACATATGTTTTGATTTTCTGTTTATATCTTTCTCTCATAATCATGTCTAAACTAGTACAGTACATCTCGTTCATTCTGCTTTTCACTTCCTGCCCTCCATCTGAATTTCGTGCATCACGTGACTACAAACAAGCTATAGGTAGATACAATGCCGATATATCACACAATTTAATATAGTAAATAACATAAAATTGCTAAAATAAAAAACGATTGCACTATATTTACTCAATTTCAGAGCGAGCAGCAATCTCCTGAGTTTAAATGGCCTGAATCGCCTGCTTGGATTGTCATGGACTGCTGTCATAATTTGTGAATCAGAGGAATTTTATTATCCTTATCCTAAATTTTGATTCTGGCTGATAGAATATGCTCTTCAGAGGAAGATATTGATGCACGTTCGACGGGAAGGAAACACTGTTTTTTTCATGAGGTTCGTGAATTACATCTGTTTAAATGAGATATCCACATATTTGCAAATGGTATATAATAGAAGTTTTAGTGATATTTGGCTTTTTTCATTAGAAATGTATGTTAAAGTTGACAGGGAAATGCTGAGGAGAGGCTGATAGAGTACATGCTGTAGAGGTAAATAAATGAGTGCTCCACAGGATGCTGGATCTGCTGAAGTTGTGTGAGGTTGGTTTATTACATATTTAAATGAGATATGTGCATATTTGCAGATGGTATATGATATTAGTTTTATTGATATTTGTCTTTTTATTATTAGACAAGACAGTTAAAAGTTACAGCAAAGTGTTGAGGAGAGAGAGGGAGAATGAAACAGGCAAGTACTTTAACATTTGGAGCCCAAACTCATCTGCTGAGACTATGAAATGCAGACCATTTAAATGACACTGTGTCTCAGTCGCTTCACATGCAAGCAGGTGATTTTCAGAGCCCTCAAGAAACAAATCGGCCAAACAGGAAAATGTATTGGCCAATGCCGATAATTAAAAAAGTCTGAATATCAGACAATTTATCAGCATCTGCAAAATAACGGTTGACCACTATTAGAAATGTGACAACGTAATGAAAGAGCAAAAATGTTCAATGAAAAAACATCAAATGTGTGAAAGGTCAATTTGCACAGGGGCCCAGACATTTCCTTAAATAGAGCTCTCTGCACTCAAATCCGCAGACTTGAGGCTGACATTCCATAAATAGCTCAGGCTGTGATATTCTGTGGCACACTAACACACACACAACCCCTGGAACTTGCACAGGTAGACTAAATTACAGTTTCATTCCAGCATGTATTTTATGACCGTTACAGTCATCAGTTTACAATGGTACTTCTTCCCAGAGTTTGGCCTGTCTGAGGGGGCGTGAACCGAGCAGGATTTTGGGGCCTGGGGGTTGAAAGTAGTATCATGGTTTCCTCAAAGAGCTCTGATGAGATAAAGTATTATCACTTTTGTAGCATAACAATCATGATACTTAAAAGATACTTAAAAAATAGCCATTCTAGGCAGATCACATTCATATTGTATAATCAGGCCAAAAACATACTCACAAAGGATATTAGAGTGGCTAAAATAAGCTATTCTGAAAAGCTGAAAAACCTGTTTTCAGCTAATGACACTGCATCAGTGTGGAGAGGCCTGAATGACTTTACCAACTACAAGACACTGTAGGGAATCAACAACTGGCCGATGACCTGAACGTGAATTCAACCTGCACTTAAGATCTGTGAAGAGGATGTGTGCCGGGTCTTCTGGAAACTAAAGACAAGGAAAGCACCTAAAATACTGTGCTGTCCAGCTGGCCCCCTGTCCCAAAGAAACCCAAATTATCCCTGTCCCAAAGAAACCCAAAATCACAGGACCTCATGAGTACAGACCCGTCACTCTGACGTCTGTGATCATTAAGTCATTTGAGAGACTGGTGTTGGCCCACCTGAATGACATCACTGGACCCTATCTGGATCACTTTCAATTTGATTATCGAGCAAACAGGTCTGTGGATGATGCAGTCAACATAGGATTGCATTACATACTTCAACATGTAGACAAACCAGGGACTTGTGCAAGGATGCTATTTGTTGACTTCAGTTAGGCTTGTAACACCATCAGCCACATTCTCCTATGGACTAAATTAACCCAGCTCTCTGTTCCTGCCTCTGTCTGTCAGTGGATCACCAGCTTTCTGACAGACAGGCAGCAGCTAGTCAGACTAGGGATATTCACCTCCAGCACATGTACAATTAGCACTGGTGCCCCCCAGGGATGTGTACTATTCTTCTCCCTGTACACAAATGACTGCACTGCCAAGGACCCCTCTGTCAATCTCCTGAAGTTCTTAGATGACACTACAATAATCAGCATTATCCAAGATGACAATGAGTCTGCATACAGAAGGGAAGTTAAACGACTGGCCGTCTGGTGCAGTCAAAACAACCTGTAGCTGAACACGCTCAAAACAGTGGAGATGATAGTGGACTTTAGGAGGAACACCCCAACATTAACCCTGCTCACCATTCTGAACAGCACTGTGGCAGACGTGGAGTCATTCAGGTTCCTGGGCACTACCATCTCACAGGACCTGAAGTGGGAGACCCACATAGATTCAATTTTGAAAAAGGCCCAGCAGAGGTTGTACTTCCTTCACCAGATGAGGAAGTTCAACCGGCCACAGGCGATGCTGATACAGTTCTACTCAGCAGTCATTGAGTCTGTCCTCTGCACTTCCATAACTGTCTGGTTTGGTTCAGCTACCAAGTCAGACATCAGGAGACTTCAAAGGATAGTTCGGACTGCTGAGAGGATTATTGGCGCTCCCCTACCCACCCTGCTAGGACTGTACGCATACAGAATTACTAAAAGTACTGGTAAAATCCCTCTTGACCCCATTCACCCAGCACACTTCCTATTCAACTGTTGCCCTCTGGCCAGCACTACAGAGCACCTCCTACCAGAACAGCCAGGCAGTTTATTCCCACAGCCCATCCACCTCATGAACAGTTAAAACTGTCCCCAAATATTTTCCTTTTGTCAAAACAACCATGTGCAATATTCAAACCACTCTGTAAAGAAAACAATGGAAAGGAGGAGGTGAGAACCGGCTTAACAATATAAATTATATTTTAATGGTAAACTTAAACAAAACACACAAACATCAACACATGACGGTCAGCTGTCTCTCTCTCTCTCTGTCGCACTACCGTCCGCAGTCGGCCTTTATCCCTCTCGGAGGCTTAATTAGCCTGATAAGGGACCGGGTGTGCAGCATCACGACCCGGCCCCGCACTACGTCCTGTCACACTCTCATTCCTACTTATATCCAAATTTAATTTATATTATTTAACATATCCTACCTCACTTCAACTGTATATCTATATATAAAATATTTGAACAACATTATTGCTCTATTGTATATTTCACTTTTTATGTTATCTTTTTTTTATGCCACTATATGTATATATGTTTAACTGTATATGGTTGTATATGTGGTTGCATTCTCTTTGCACTGGAAGCTTCTGTCACCATGACAAATTCCTTGTGTGTAAGCAAACTTTACAATAAAGCTCATTCTGATTCTGATATTTTTGTGGACACAGTTTCAGTGATTATTACAGATAATCCATCTGTAGGAAAGTTACTCGTTTCATGATCAGGCCAAACCTGTTTTATGCTGCAGCATTTTTAGGTCAGATTGGAAATTGCATTGCTCCTTTGCACAGCTTGAAAGCTTGTCTGGTTTTTCCTTTACTAAAGATCTGATACAGAAATTGCTTCAGGGTCAGTCTTGAAAGGAACCCAGGATTCACATGTCGGCTGTGACGAGCTTCCTTTGTTTGAGAGAGCGAGCTCATCATCCGTACTGAACAATAGAGACGTGCACAGATGACTCGAGTCACTGTGACGGCTGCGACTACTGACAGAGGCAGGTGTTTCCCACTTTGTTGTCTGTCCAGCTGAGCTCAATGGATAGTAAGCCTGCACTGCTATTTCCAATGCTGAACAGGATTAGTGACCATAAATAAAACTAGCTCGAAGGAAGAGAGGAGGAAAATGTACGCTCAGGCACAGACAACTCGCGGTACAAAGCATCTGCCAAGCCAAAATTAGAACTGTCGGCCTCATTCTCTAATTTCTACAGCAGACGTAACATTTTGTGATTGTGTGCGAAGAGGAACGGGGTGGGGGGTTAGATGACCCAATGCTTGATGTGTACAGCCTCTGGGGTCATTAATTCAGCTGAACAGGAACTTTGAGTGTAAAAAGCAGAAGGTAAGAGCTTAATA
This sequence comes from Xyrauchen texanus, assembly GCF_025860055.1. NCBI lineage: Eukaryota > Metazoa > Chordata > Actinopteri > Cypriniformes > Catostomidae > Xyrauchen > Xyrauchen texanus. Next base: position 8,112,182 of record NC_068297.1, read on the forward strand.
GGCCCATGGTGGCAACTAGAGGCAGACAAATTCAGATGCTAATACCCCTTTTCCACCAAAAGAGGTGCCAATGCTTTTGCCAGTTTGTGCTCGGCCTGGGGAATCTGTGAAACTCTTTTTGAAATGGACTGCGTTTCCACTGACTTGAGATCCAAATGATTAAGAATAAGATCAAGAACATAACTGACTACTACATAATCTGCCCACAAACAAGCATAGTGCATCACACATTAGATGCTGTAATAAAATTACTTTTGGATATTATAATAAGTTTAATAACTTCAAAGATTTCAGCATCTTTGTGCCAGCAAGAGCTGGTTTTGATGTAATGATCAGAAATTAGGTTATTTATTATAACAAATAAAATACATAACAATCAATTCATACATATTATTTTTGTAAATGAAATTATTTTGTTTGCCGCATGTTTTGGTGTTGTTTTGCTGTGCAAAAAATAAAAATAAGATCTAGGCAGCTGTTATGGAAGAGAAGTGTAAGGAATTTTACGATTACCGTTCTGATCCCTTCTAATGATAATGATTCTGCAATGGTTCCATTAACAATTCTTACTTTTGAGGAAGAAATATTTGGAATTTAAATTTATTGCATTCATAGCCCTCAGCAGACATGCCAATTCCAAGATAAATTTAATAAAAGGCCTGTTTACTTAGACTTTCTCTTGATTTTTCAAAAACATTTGACAGGCATATATGTAGTCCAATAGTTGGTCCTACTGTAACTACAGGACTGTGCAAAAGCACAGGAGAAAGCACTCAAGAGTATTTTAGTATTGTGTCTTGTCCACATAGGTGGAAAACAGTGGAGCCTGGGTAGCTCAGTGAGTATTGACGCTGAATACCACCCCTGGAGTCGTGAGTTCGAATCCAGGGCGTGCTGAGTGATTCCAGCCAATTTGCTAGGGAGGGTAGAGTCACATGGGGTAATCTCCTCGTGGTCACGATTACGGGTTCTTGCTCTCAATGGGGCGCTTGGTCAGAAAATAGCATGAGCCTCCCTTGCTGTGAGTCTGCGGTGTCATGCACAACTAGCCACATGATAAGATGTGTGAATTGACTGTCTCAGAAGCGGAGGCAACTGAGACTTGTCCTCCGCAACCCGGATTGAGGTAAGTAACCATGCTACTACGAGGACCTACTAAGTAGTGGGAATTGGGCATTCCAAATTGGGGAAAAAAAAGAACAATTAACAGAACCAAATGTTGTGAAAATCATACGGTTTCTGTATTTTTACAAATAAATAACCTGTTCTTTATTCCCATCTCTAGTATCCGTCAACTGAATGCACGTTCCATCACTTTGCACCACGTTGCATCGACTGCTTTTGGTGTAGACAGTTTTGTTGATTAAAGTAGAAGCGATCTTGATCCTCTGACATCAGTGGTTTCTTTTTCGAAACCAGCAGGTTTAAGTGGCTGGTGTGGTACCAATATTTCCTGGCAAAATCCATCTTCTCTTCAGTGAAAATGCAGATTGTTGACTCTTTCAGTGGAATAGGGTATTAAGGACTTTTTCGCCTGCTTTTCCCCAGCTACATGATGAATTTGTGTTGCACTGCATGGCCTCGTCAGGGTGCTGGTGAGGTCTGGGCCTGTGTAGACCTGTAGAGACCAAGTCATTACTAGTTAAAGCTGCTTTTGAGGAATGGTGGGGCCATTGACTTCACTTTTTTCACTCTGTCTCAGTTTCCTTGCCAACTGAAGTGTCAGCCTCTCCAGAGCTTTACTTATGCTCCCTGTGGGTTCCATTTCAGGATACCACAAATTTATTTAATTGATGCAGCCATTTTTCATTCTTTCCTCAGTTTCTTTTTGGAGTGTCATCTGAGGCTTTCTCTCAGCTTCCCACTCACATGAGTGTCTTATTGCAGACTGCCTGAGACTCACAGGAGACTTCTCAATAGGGCTCTGTCCTTCACTTGGAATGGTTTCCACTGGTCATTTGGTGGAATGGTGTTTGGTTTAGCCATACAGTAACGCTCTTGCTCTGTCTTTCTCCTTTTACCCCTTTCTTTTTCTATTTACCTGATGTCTCTGCTCCGTATTTCTCTCCACCCCGTATTCTACTCTGTTGAATACATTAGATCTTTGCGAGCCCGTTTAAGGCAGTGTTTGATAAAGTAGCGTTGAGGGGGATGATCTCAAAAAGAAGGTATGTGTCTAACCAGCGTCGTTTCGGATGCAACGCGCCTCAGTCGGAAATTGTGCATTCTTCTGTTAGACTTGTGGTATGCCAGCACATTCCACACTGCTGAGCTGGAGCAAGCAGCCAGAGGGATGGGTGGGGAAAGCACTCTCTCTCTCTCTCTCTCTCTCTCTCTCTCTCTCTCTTTCTCATTCTCTCTACTCTAGCCACTTTTTCCAAATAGGCCATTTTTCCTTTCCCCACTAACCCTCCAGGAAAATCTTCTTGATGCAAGTTCTTACTGTGTCCACAGGCTAATTCCTCTGTTGATTCTTTTTATTTTTACCTCATTAGGGGGAAAAGTACAAACCTTTTTGAATCATTATAAAGTTGTTTCCCCTCTCTTTCTATTTTTTTTTCTTAAAGGAATAATTCACCCGAAAATTTTAATTAAGTGGACATAACACTCTGACCATGTTTCTTACGCTACCATTCGGCGACACTACAACACAGCTATTGAATCAGCAGTGCAAAACATACAGTGCGACAAGTGAAGTCCGATGCCCGAACAAATGAGTTGCTACTTGTCAAAACAAATTACTTTTATCAGTGGTTCTTCTTTCATTTTGTTATGTCTGACTTGAAACTAAGAACTGTTATTTTGTTATGTGTACTTTGGGCTCGTGAGACTTAAATCATAGTAATTACTGGATGATTTTTGAAAATATTGTGAGATGCACATTATGAGTTTTGTTTAATGGTATTTTATAAACATTAATGCATGAATAAAATATCTTAATTTAAATGTCTGTGTAAACACCATTTGAAAGAATCTGTTCTGTTAGAATATTAAATATTCTAATCTATTTCCGTATGTATTTGCAAATATTTCTTCCTCAGAAGTACTAAAAGAATTGTTTATGGAACGTAAAGGAACCACAACAATTTAAATACAATTTTGGTTAGAAATTATGTCATTTACAGAGAAGGGCTTTGTTTTTAGCAATATCCAATGCAAGTTTTCACATGAACATGTGACCCGCTGTGAACAAGCTTGCCTTATATCATTCAAGAATGTGCAATGGACGTCAATATTTTCACTGTAAAATTATTTGAGTTTCTGGTTGATTCTCACAAAAACCTGTTGTATTCCCTTAGAAAACTTGTGGGCTACATTTATGATACCTGTCATTGTATTGAAAAGACAAATCTTCATTAATACATCTCCTTTTTCACATAAGAAAGAAATTCATACTGGTTTGTGACAATGTGAGGTTGAGTAAATTATGACAGAATTTTTATTTGTATATAAACTATTAATTTAACACCTGTATTGTAACGATGCTGCTGGCACTGGCAATGATGAAGACAATAACGATGGAGTGAAAAATCCAAGTGCAATTTATTTAACAAAACGTGAAATCCAAAAACCCTAATTATAAACGTGAAACATAAACATGAACTTGACTAAAACTAGACTTGACATAAACTTGGCTTGGCTTGGCTTGACATGGCTTGACTTTAAAAGATACAACAAAGTTACATTCACACACACAATACCTGACAATGGACAATGGCAAACATGAGGCTTAAATACATGACATGGGAGAACAAGACAAACAAGTTAACTAATGAAAAGACAGAACTGATCACAAGATAACTAGACAATAAACCAATGAAAACAAGACACATGAACATGGAGAGAAACAAGAACACATGAGATGAAACAGGAAGTAAACTTTCAAAATAAAAGACATGAAAAACATGAATCAACAAAATACACATGACATGTATGTGTTATTCAGTACTGCAGGCTCAGTTCTTTTACAACTGTGTCAACTTGTATCCTCTTTCTCCCTCCCAAGAGATTAAAAAGTGGTGCATTACACTCACCGGAACACACTGTGTCCTTGCCATGTTGACTCAACTATAAAAAAAGGAATGATCCCATTCCAAACCAACTCCTTCTCTGTTTGTTGTGCTAACAAGACAAATGTTGGACAATGGCTAAGCTCTTGATCACCATGGAGGCACAATATGAACTTTAGACAGAGAGGCACCCCATACAAAAATGTAGTTTACCATGGTATTACCATAAACAATACTATTGGAAATCCTTCATAGTGCCTTTCCTTTTTTTGGGGGATTGTACAGTAAACACTGTTAAAGTGTGATGAGATACACGCTGCACGTACAAGCGCATCTAATTCCGATCAACTATTTAGCACTTTTCGGTAAATCGGTGAGACTTTAATAGATTTTTGAACCCTGTGATGTGGGTTTATGTTTTCTCTTTTATTTGTTTAATGTAATTTTGAGTGTGACGATGGTTTAAGGAGGGTGTACCTGTATGCTGGGTAAAATAAACAAATGAAACATGGAATGTAGGCTGTCATCCACGCAGCCTGACTGAAGCAAAGCGGGTGCGTTTACTCATGCGATTAACCAAAAGTGAAGCGCTGCCGGCTTGGCTTGCACGAATGGCTTGCACACACTGCACGAGTCTGTTGGGTATTCTTCAGTCTCGTCACACTTACAATTTTGTATTTAGCCTCCCATTCAGCTCATGAAAACATGCTGCATTATCATGAGGAAGGAGTACATCAAGATGTAGATTGTAATAGTCTACTCCTCTCTCAACATTGTAGGCGTGCCAGTGATTACCCCCCTGCGTGCCAGTGCGTGCCATAGGTTGCTGACCCCTGGAATATAATAATAAAACAGTACCATGGTACAGTGGCCCCAAAAATCACCTTTAATTAAATGCCACTATGCAATTAAATGAATGCATACTTAAAGGAATAGTTTACCCAAAAATGAAAATTCTGTCATTTACTCACCCTCATATTATAACAAACTGACATTATATGACTTCCTTTCTTGCATGAAATCACATAAGGAGATGTTAGGTGGAATGGCAGCCTGAGTCACTATCCACTATTCATTGTACAGCAAAAAAGCATACCGCCTAGGTGTTGGTAAAAATATAGATTTTCCGATGCATTGCGATCTTCATTTGTACAATCTTTATATCAATTCTTAAATCCCAAGATCGAACGTTTATCCTTGGTTAAAAGTTACATCCTGTACTACAATGAAAGGAAATCCCTTGCATTTGCAAACAAATTTCGTACAATGTGACTAAAAAAAAATATTTTTGGAAACTGCCTGGTAAATGTTCAGATTTCACTGACCAGTGATTGTGTAGTATAGTGGTGGATGATTCAGCAGTGAAATCTTTTCACTGCGTGTTGAGATTAAGAGTTGTTCCGTGTAATGTGTGTCCAAAGACGAGATCCACCCAACCCATTTGTCATTGAATACTATCTTATTAAATACCATTTCTATTCTTTATAATCAGTTGTTGATCAAACACAAAAAAGAAACAATTAATTCTAATCACGCTTTGCACAAATGAGGTACAGCCATTCGAATCCTTTCTTGTTATTATACACTCATTTACAGATGCTCTTTACAGAAATGCTGGTTTTTCTAAAGAGACGGTATGGTTTTTTTAGCACGTGTTCAACGAAATAAATGTAAATACTTAAACATTAAACATGTAACAAAATATAATATATGCAATATAATATTATATTTATTGATTAAAAACATGGATTTGTTAATTTAAAAAATAAAACCTCCTTTTGTATTGCATGGAAGAAAGAAATTCATATATCAGGTATGCATAAACTCAGCAAAAAAAGAAATGTCCCTTTTTCAGGACACTGTATTTTGAAGATAATTTTGTAAAAATCCAAATAACTCCCTGAGAGAGGCTGGACTGAGGACTTGTTGGCTTGTTGTAAGGCAGGTCCATACCAGACACCACCAGCAACAACGTCGCCTATAGGCACATACCCACCTTCGTTGGACCAGACAAGACTGGCAAAAAGTGCTCTTCACTGATGAGTCACGTTTTTTTCTCACCAGGGGTGATGGTCGGACTCGTGTTTATTATAAATGGAATGAGCGTTACAAAGGGGCTGTACGACCGTTACGAGGCCTGTACTCTGGAGCGGGATCGATTTGGAGGTGTAGGGTCCGTCATGGTCTGGGGTGGTGTTACACAGCATAATCGGACTGAGCTTGTTGTCATTGCAGGCAATCTCAATGCCGTGTGTTACAGAGAAGACATCCTCCTCCCTCATGTGGCGCCCTTCCTGCAGGCTCATCCTGACAGGACCCTCCAGCATGACAATGCCACCAGCCATACTGCTCCACCAGCCATAATGCTCGTTCTGTGTGTGATTTCCTGCAAGACAGGAATGTCAGTGTTCAGCCATGGCCAGCGAGGAGCCCGGATCTCAATCCAATTGAGCATGTCTGGGACCTGTTGGATCGGAGTTTGAGGGCTAGGGCCATTCCCCCAGAAATGTCTGACTTGCAAGTGCCTTGGTAGAAGAGTGGGGTAACATCTCACAGTAAGAACTGGCAAATCTGGTGCAGTCCATGAGGAGGAGATGCACTGCTGTAATTAATGCAGCTGGTGGCCACACCAGATACTGACTGTTACTTTTGATTTTGACCCTCCTTTTGTTCAGGGACACATTATTCCATTTCTGTTAGTCACATGTCTGTGAAACTTGTTCAGTTTATATCTTAGTTGTTGCATCTTTTTATGTTCATACACATATTTAAACTTGTTAAGCTTGCTGAAAATAAAAGCAGTTGAAATTGAGAGGACATTTATTTTTTTTGCTGAGTTTATATCAAGTGGTATATCAAAGTAAATGATGACTGAATTTTTATTTTTGCATTACTTTCCCTTTAATTGTTCATTTAAGTTTCCAAATACTATGTAGGGGCCACAGTATCTATCAAAGTGCCATGGTATTACCACCTAATACCATCGCTGAACCATTGTACTGCCACAGTACTTTTTTAAGGGACAAAGGTGTAAATGGGGTCACAAACCAGCCATTCACACCCTGTTTTCACTTTCCAGTGTCCTTCTCAGTGCACACTGTGTCAGCATTGTGTGTGCGTGGTTTCAGATGATGCAGTCACTGATGGTCTCATAAAAATAGACGTTATCACCAGTCCACTGGTGTTTGGAGTCGGTGATGTGGCCGGGCAATTTTTAGAACAAGGGAATCATGTGTCTGACACACAGATGCCCTCCCATGCAGATGTGGGTATTTTTTATTTATTTTTTGTGACCATGTCGTATCAGCCATCAAGTGTGTCCCTGGTGTTAAGGGGATAGTTCAAACAAAAATTATAATTCTGTCATCATTTACTCACCCTCATGTTGTTCCAAACCCATATGACTTTCTGTCCTTCCTTGAACACAAAAAGAGATGCTAAGCAGTAGGGTTGGGGGAAAAATCGTTTCAGCGATGCATCGCGATTTCATCCTCAAACGATTCTGAATCGATTCTCAAAAGAATCAAAATCGATTCTGAATTCAGTTTAAATCACAGCAGAGCAGTTAAATCTTTGGCTTGCGGCAAGATAGATGTAGAAACAAAGACGCTAGTTAAGTGCTTACACTAAAGTCAAGTGCACAAACACGACTGTTTGCAGACCAGCTGTATCAAACACATGACCATTTGTGCCCGAATGAAACTACATTATTCAACATTCTTTCACAACCCCACGCACATAGCAACGGGAGAGTTTATTCGTGATAAGAAGCTAACAGACAACGTGAAAGACAAGCTCGCACCCATTATTGCACTGATTTGCACACAACGCGGGAAAACGCAGAAGAAAATAATGACGAGGCAGCGGTTCAGGAGATGTTGATGTTTTCATTTAATTATCTTTTCCATACAAGGAAGTGAATGGTGACTGAGGATACACTCTGACTAACATCTGCCTTTATGTTCTATTGATGAAAAAAAAGTAATTCAGGTTTGAAACAACATGAGGGTAAGTAAATTATAAAAATAAATGTTCAATTTCAGCTTTGGAACATCTGGTGATATATATGGTATGATGGGGGTTGTCTGTTACCAAGGCGTGTGTCCAGGTCAGGAGCTTAAAGAACACTGATGCTGTTACAGTGTACAGCAGCTTGCAGGGGTTTTTATTCAGTCTTTCATTAGGAGTGACGCAAAGTTAATCTAATTAAAACGTGGAAATGTCTGTCTGGGTACATTCTGCTAAACAGTCTCTAATGTGCACTGCTTGGGTTTAACCATGCAGCCATCTCCTTCTGGTGAACTTGGGTGTGTTTGTGTGTGCTTGTTTGTCTGTGCTTCTATTTGTTTGTTTGTAAAAGGTCTGCCTGTGTAAAAGGCTCTTTGTATTTTCTTCATCCCTGCCAATCTTGGCCTCACATGTAACTTAACAGCTAACATCTTCCTGACACGGCACTTTGCCAGGATATTCACTTAAAGAATCATAGTGATGATTAACATGACCCTTTCGAGAATGTTCTGTATCACCGTTAGTCTCCATATCAAGTCAATTGCACTCACCCTCTGGGTGTTGTTTCATATAGGTCAAAGGAATCGAATAGAATCGAATCGAATAGAATAGAATAGAATAGTGCTTTTAAGTTGTTTATTTTGGTAAGCCTAACTCAAACGTTTGTGGGTTCAAATCTCAGTGGGGTTAATTCATGAACTTTAAGCAAGACACTTAACCTCAGGTTATTCTGAGGTATCTGGCTCTATAAGCGACATTGGAAAAGAGCTATAAAAATTAAAGGAGCAATATGTTATATCGACATCAAGTGTTTTAAAGGGGTACAGCAGTTCAAATACAAAATATTGGAGAGAGTTGTCTCCACCGCCCCCTCCTCTCCAAACTGGAAGCTCATGCGGGTTGCCAGGTTGAGGACACGCAACAGGAACAAGCAAACTGACAATGGCAAGCGACGAGCATTACACTGTAAGTTGATCAGCTAATTTATATATTTGCAACATTTTATTGTTTGCAAATCATAAAACAGCTCATGTGGATTTTGTATAATTCTATCAATGTTAGCTAGGTGTATTGTTGGCTTCCGTGGCTGCAGCGTGCTGTGTTTGCTAGCTAACTTGTTTCAAATCCGGCAACCCGGGGTGTCGAAATACTATTGGGAAATGGGCAGTGGGTGAGATCGCACAGGCCAAAACACAAACATAAATTCTGGCCCGGAACGGACATTTCAAAGTAGAATATACTGGCTTTAGCATTGTTTTCAGAAAAGCAAGTATTTCAACTTAGCATGTTCCCTTAATCTCTGATAACATATTAGGATAATTTTATGCTTTAGTACAGTAAATATATTAGATATTGCTCCTTTAATGTAACACTATAAAGATGACTTAAGGCCAAGAAGAGCCCAGAGAAGAGCATGTTTCTTGCTCAGGCCTTGCTCTTTTGGTTTCTGTGCTCAAAAGCTGTGCTGTTAAAGAGCAGCTTCTATTTTCAGCCAATCGTAAGGTTAAGAGGACGGCATGGTGAAAATACTAATTACTGTTCGCTGAGAGTGGGTGCAACATGGAGTTTACTAGAATGCATTGTTTTTCCTTCTAAAAAATGCCTCTGTAAAGCTCTAAAGAAGGACTTTCCTCAAGCTGACCGCTGTGAATCAACGGTGATTTACAGACTCCCTGCAGAATGTCGCTTTTAGTTCTTGTCTAACCCAGCCTTTTTTTCCCTCTCTTTCTTTCTGCTACATCCACTTTTTGCTCCTATGCGTTTCTTTGGAGGGGATGCAGATGAGGAATAGCTGCTCAGTGTTTCCTTTCTGTACTGCTCTGTCTCTGCTCTTTTCTCTTCGTTGGATGAAGTTAGCACTTTTACACTAAGGGCTTTAAGGGAGGAGTGGACAAAGCAGGAGAGAGGGAAACGCATACCTGTGAGGATTACCTTCCATCAGGCCCATGGTGGAAGCCTGTGAACTGACTGCTTAGATATGAGATACAAATTTGTATGCATTAGCCTCTGTGCCTTTTAGTGGCCTAATTGGAGCTCAAGAGTGACTGCCCACTTTTCTTTTATAGCTTTTTTTAATTCTCCAATAAGAAGTTCTAAGCTTTGAACCAACCAACCAGTTCCAGTATCACTTTACAACATTTGATTTTAAGTAAAAATATATTTGAATGACTTAACAGACAACAACTTTTGAAGGGATGGTTAAATAAAATTCCTGAAAGTTCCTAAAACCCATATTAATTACTTTCTTCTATGGAGCATAAAAGGAGATTTTAGGCAAAATGTCTGGGACTGGGATCCTTTTCCCATACGATGAAAGTGAATGGTGACTGAGGCAACATTTTGTGTAACATCTCCTTTTTTGATCTGTCGAAGAAAGAAAGTCAACGGGGTCAAAACAACATAAGGGTGAGTAAACTGTGACAGAATTTTCATTTTCGGGTGTACTTTTACTTTAAGGTCTAAAGCAACAGCACCCCATATTAACTAACGTAAGGCAGCTAGATAACATTACCTAATTTGACTAGCTTGCCTCTACTAACCTGTAAAAGCTCACCCATTTGAAGAATGTTACAATGTTTGTTACCATGGTAACTGCGATTTTACTGATTGATGGATCTCGCTTTAGAATTGTGGGTAGTGAAGTACGTCTACATAATCACTGACAATTTTTATCAACTTCAGAGCTCAAGGTACAGTTGGTCTAGCTTGAAAAGTTTATCCATTATTGATAAAAATACAATTTCACAACAGAATCTTTGGCGTATACAACGATACTAGCTCTGCAGTTCAAGGCACATTTTTGGAAACAGTTGAGCTTTTTTTAAGCCAAGTCTGGAATAATTTTTTTATCTGTTATTCAGTTTTCAAGTGTGGCTGATGCATGAGACAACGTTTAGCCATTTTGCAATATTTGGTGAGTCTGTTCTTGCAAAATATCAGATGTAGGATTCATTCAGGAGCCACATAGAAAGGGAGAGTGTGTAAGCATGAGAGAGCGAGAGGACATCTCTCTGTAAACTCTGTGATCAGATTCTAAAGGAAGTGAACAGGGGGATGGTGCCAGAGGAAGTCAGAATCCCTGAGATGAGAAGGCTGCATTGTTTAAGCAGCAGCACTCCCTCTACATCCAGCTGGATGGGTGGAGCAAAGGAAGAACTGCGTAGTGATGGAGAGGTGTGGGAGTTCTTTTTTCTTTTTGCCGTAGAGGAACTGGCAACCACTGAGGTAGATCAGGATCCTGGCCAAGTTGAATGCTGGCCTCTAATTTTAGTAGTAGAGTGTTACTGAGGGTCATAAGGACTTTATTACTAGATAAACTCAACTCAACCCTTGGCAAAGCACAAACTGAACAGAGCTAAGTGGTGACACATAGTGGTGGCGATACATCCTCATCAATCAGTTGGTTTAATTAATATGTTTCTGTGTTTGTCACTCAGCATGTGTCTAATTTGATTCAGTGGTCATCTTAGAACTCAGCCAGACTTGTATATGTTTGATTTGTGATTGGTCACATATGGTCTAATTTAGTTCTTGAGACTTAATCAAATGTTTCCACCAAAATGGTGGTGGTGTGTTGTAGGGGTTAAAAATCTGGGTTGTGAACTGAAAGGTTGCATGTTCAAATCCCGCTAGTGACAATCCATGAACTTTCACCATTGTGGCTTTTACTAAGGCACATAAATGGATAGTTCAACCAAAGATTAAAATTCTGTTATGATTCACTCTTGAAGAAAGAAGGAACCACTGCACCAAAAAGAAAGCTAGCCTTACAGGAGGATAAGGGTGCATAAGTGATGACAGAATCTTCTTATTGACCCACTTAAATAGTATTTTAACCAGAGTTTCCGCTAGAAAAAAATGGTGCCGGTCAAAGTGACCGGCAGAGGTTTCGTTTTACGGACATTTTGATGATATGCCGGTCAAATATATCGCCTCTTAATTAGTCAAGTTGAGGAAAACTGGAGGCAGTCTATGTAACTTAAAAAATGACACAATCAGGCTGTATAGAATGCAACATATTATTATTAGCTTAACTTTCAGATAGACGAAAAAAAAAAACATGAACGTCCGATTGGCGTCAATCAACGCCAATTGTTTTTTACTGTGGTTTCACACACATTCACTTTTTGAAACATTGAGGCACGGATGTACCTAATACAAATAAATAAAACATCTCCAGTTAACTAGCAGATCATTCATTTAGTCCGTTATTAAATAAGAGATCTAGCGCTAAAATCTGTTGTTTTTGAAATCAAGCTGGCGCTCGTGTCCGCTGCTATCAGTTGCATGGACGACGCGCTGCGCGAGTTGCGCAATCTTCACTAGGACGCGCGTTTCAATCTATCGCCGTTGCGGAGACTCTATTAATTCCGGTGAAATCACAAAATAAAATGCACACAAACGTGTCCCTGCTTGATATAGACTGTAACCATGCACTGATGAACATAGGCTTTTCAGTTTTGATGATAGAGAAAAAACTGCACGAATGCGCGGATTAGAAGCACTGATCTATCTATAATGAGATGTTCCTGATTCACCATCGTCTGGCCTCTGAAAAAAGCTTTTAAAGCTAGTCTGCCTGGGCCTGGCCATATTTGAAACGTCTCACTCAATCGTTCGTTGTTTAGGTCTATATTGCAGCCGTTTTAGGCGTGCGCTTTATTTGAAATGCAGCATGCGATGTTGTTTCATAACTTTCAAACGATAGAGCCTGTTCCTTTATAACATAGCAAGAGATCGGTGTATTTTTGCTTTGTACATTTTAGGCTTATTCTCAAATTCAGATTGTGTTAGGGGGACGGGATTATTAGGCAATTTTAATCGGACAATTTGACCGGAGAGATTTAATTTTGTCGGACATTTAATTTTTTTACCGGCCAATGTCCGGTAATTACCGGACAACGGAAACCCTGATTTTAACAGTACCTAAGCCCAATTGTCATACATTTCCAGACCTCTAGGTAGTGTGCTGAGTTCCTTTGCTTGCCCTCTAGTAGCCTGGTGGCCTATCAGTAAAAATGGAAGTGCCTGAAAAAGACTCCCAGAGACGCTTAATCATCGGTATCCAGTCGTCCTCAAGTCTGCATACGTCTCTCTTTAGGGTGACATTGGTATGAACTCTAAACAAATGTAGCTGCCTCCTTAACATGACAGGAGTCCTCTGAAACATCTCATCTTATTTAGATACAGATAGTCTTGCAGTGAAACAATAATTTATCGTCCTGTTTCAATCTAACTCTACAAAGTATAATCTAAATTACAATGTGTTTTGATCTTATGATTCAGGTCTAACACGATCATCATTGTCTTACAGTTATGGTCTTTACGTAGCAGAAACTCATGAACCATAATCCGGTATTATTAGAAGCAATTCTTGGATCCCATTTGAGGCTTTAGACCTAAAGCAAAGCAGGTCTAGATAAGAAGTGAATCATAGACCCAGATCTGGAGATGCCATAAATTCACTCTGAGGCCAGCATTCTCTATTATTGGTGGTGGACAAAGCCTCTGCCGTGACCTCAAAGTAACTATAATTCCTATCGTTCATTTCTGAGGTTATGTGACCCTGGTTATGAATAGTGTCCTCAACAAATATTTTAAATGTGAAAGCTATTTTAAAGGAAGAGGGAAAAACAAGGATGACTTTGCTTTGACCTCCAATTCAGGACATGGTTGTATTGAGTTGCAACTTCATTAGTGCCATTGTTATTTTTACTAAACCATGCTCTAATGAGCTTCAAGTGATAAATCACATCCCTTCCATGTTAATTTCCATTTTTGTCCTTACCAGACGCAATCCTAACTAAAGCCAACGACTTGGGCTACATCATGCAAGTACGCGTATGCAGAATTGAGCGCTTGGCCAACACATTGGCAACACGCGCTCTGGCTGAACCTGCTCTATGTGCGCTCTAGTGTTACTTTGTCGGTAACAAGCCTCATTACTCAAAGAGTGCGATAAAGTTAACTTTAAAAGTCTGAACTGTTAGACCCACTGTGATATTTCTACAGTAACATACTGGCAACACTGTTGCCAGCTAGTTATATAAAAACCTGATAACAGAAGCCTTGTTGTGTACAGTAATTTACTGATTACTGTAATTGTTTGCTGAAGTATATTACTGAAAATATGTCAATTGTACAGTAACTAGCTGTAACTATCCCATACATTATTGCTTATTAGATTTTATTATTATTATTATATAACATTTATTATTAATAATAAAGAAAACATGTTAGTTCATTATTTTTTCTCTTTTTATTGGAGCATGTCAAGAATAGGGTAACTGATTATGACTAAGTAAAAAAACTACACAACATATAAAGCAATTAAAAAGGTAACAAGAATAAACATTTATACAGATTGAAGTAGTCGTCATCAGTCAGTGCATGGCCACCATGATCAAGTGAACACTGAAAGAAAATAATGTTTTCCAAAATCTCCTTTAACTGTTTGGCCGTTCACATAAGACACGTTCTTGTGCCCAAAAGAGCTTGTGGGTCTCAAGGCGCATTTCAACGTGACACACCAAATTAAAAACGCAACACTTACAATGCTAGAAAGAAACCGCAAGACGTGACTCAACTACAAAAGACCTCCCAATATACCAACACATTTAAAAATAACGCAGATGGAAAAGCAAGAACGCGTCCTCTGTAAATAGCACCAAAGTAACCTTTAATGGCATCCTTTCCATAACATTTGTCTTTTTCTTATTTCTCTATAACAGTTTAGCTGGAAGCATTGTCTTATGACTCCTTGTGCTTAATTAATTTGATGTTTTCCACTTGAATTCTGTGAGACTCTGATCTGCTCATGTAGCTTCCCACAGACAGCTGCGCTGAGCATCAGAGAAACAGAGAAGGAACAGAGCCAAGATTACAGATCAGTATCATTGCCAAATATACAGTTTATCTTACTGCCAATACTAAACGTTAGAATTTCAAATAATATAGAGGCAAGTTTAATCGGTTAACTTACCTGCAGTTGTAAACTGAGCGCAACAACAAACACTGATGGCGGAGGCAGTGTTGCCAATTATTTCTCATGGGAAGTCTTCAAAGGCTCGTTGAGATGTTGCTAAAAGTAGCTAATCACGCGATGAGGTAATTTATTATGTAAGACGTCAAACTTACTTATGAAAATTAATTGCCGTAAAGAGGTACGGCAATTCTTTAAAGGTGTAGAACCATGTTTTAGTTTTTTAATTGAACTATAGATTTAACAATTCAACTACTAATAATTTAGCTATCACTAATTGAACTTGTCAGACATTCAGACAGTGGGGAATTTCTATGTATTTATTTAATTGTATTTAAACTGTATTATTGAACAAAGACAAAGTCCTAAATTATCATAGCAATATCGTCCAGGAGTAGGCAGCAGTGTAGTGTTGGGGATTATTTTTTATTATTTATTTTTAAACATGTTGTGTGATGCTGAAACATCAGTGTGTATTACTTGTGCCAGTGTTATAATGACTTTTTGACAGTGACACCTCATCTGTTCATATAATTTTTCTCTACACTTTATTATAGGTCAGGGGTTCATATCCATTCTCTCTCGCCCTGCTAGATAATTTCTCAATGCTCTTCTATCGCTGTAGGCTGACTTTTTTAAACGGAGAGCGTGCACATGAATTGAGGTTGAGATTGTCGCAACAAATACCAACACGTAAGCTCGTCAATCATTCGATTTATAGAACATCTGAATGCACATAAATCCACTCCTGATGGCATGCAGGTCAGTCATATTACTTGAAACACAGAGGGGCAGAACACCGAGAAAAATGAGACATCACTCACGATAGAGCTGATGTTTTTTGTGTAGCCAGATGTAGAAGAATGTCACTAAAGCAGACTACAAAAGTCACTAAAATTGTCAATAGTGGGCTCTTTTACTCGCTAAAGAGGTCAAAAAGTTGCTAAGTTGACAACACTGGGCAGAGGTGCTAATTCATACATGCAGAATATTTCCCCAGAAGTGCTCTGAAATCACACAGAGTATGCCTTTGTGTGTGTTAATGCAAATAATTATCGAAATGTATGAATAAATAATTTATGAATAAAAAAAATAAATAAAAAAAGAGGATGCACACAGAAGGACATACACCCCTCAGGAAAAGATGTTGTGGGTTCCACGCCGACATACATTTACAGTAATTAACTGTAGTTACAGTTTGTTACTGTATTAATTATATTTACAATTTAGTGTAATTACTGAGTGATGTCACAGAAATTTCCCATGATGCAATTTTACAGTTATTTACCCTATAAACTACAGTAAGGTTTAACAGTGTGTGCCAGTAAGCTGTATGTGTTATTATTCAGGCAAGTTAGCAATAAATATTGACTTTACCTACGTTCTCATTATTATTCTCTTTAAACTGTCGTGCCATAATGACAGTAGTTGGCTTGAAAGAGAAAAATCACTATAGAAGCAGAAAACGAATAATGTCTACTAAAGAGCCCCTTGTTTCAACATTGAGAATGCACCGAGTGCTTGTGTTGTTGTAAATTGTGGTCTGACATGTTTTGGAATGCAACAACGCATGAAATCGAGCTTGTTTAGCTGGAGTCATCTTCGTTCACATGCTTGCGTGGAAGAGTATGTTTTGGCCTCAAGACGTTTTGTCAGCCATTTGGGTTCTCTTATGTGTACGCTGGGTATTCTCGCCCACAGATCCAAAATCCCGATCATCAAATATGTCCTGCTGGGATATATTTGGCTTTTTTCTTTTCACTGAAAGTGTGGTTCGCTTTCAGTGATGACAGAAAAGTTTCCTAACTTGACACCAGAAACGGCACATAATGCCTGCTTAGTACACATATGAGTCATTTGTTGCCTGTTTAAATACTGTTTCCTACAATTAATATAATGTATTATGAGAAAGAACACCCGGCCTGTTGTTTTTTGTGAACTAAGTTTCCTGCTTTGGTACATAGTTCTCCCTCTATATTAGACAGTACTTCCCAAGAAGAGCCTTTTTCTATTAATTTTCTAATCTGTTCCTCTGTTTCTTCATTACAGTGGTAATCAGTCAGTGGCAGAGTGAGCCAAAAGAGCGGGTCATCTCTCTGGTTCTCACCCATTTGCCTCTCCTTAAACCGGGCAATGCAGAGGCCAAGGTGGAGTACATGAGTCTTCTGCCTAAGATCTTGGGGCACACTATCGAACATGGCCGCCACCTGGAGGAAAGCAGGCAGCTTCTCTCCTATGCCCTCATCCACCCCGCAACCTCCCTCGAAGACCGGGCAAACCTCGCCTTGTGGCTTAACCACCTTGAGGAACGGGCGGCTGCCCGAGCAGCTGGAGACTCCCTGGAACGAGCACCCTCATCTCACCATGGGCAACCTCTGCATCTTTACCCCCATCATCAACGCTATGGCTCAGATGACCGCCTCAACGGCTGGCAGAGCTCAAGGGACTCTGGACTTGGAAGTTGGCAGCAGCAGCAACAGGGCTGCGAAAACGGGCACCTCTCTCTGTACCCATCATCTTCTGTGCCCTCTACGATTAACGCTGTGGGTACAAGCAGTGGGACCAACACAAGTGAGTGGACTATTTGTCTCCTTGGGCTTAACATGGGATGGTTTTGAAGACTGTCTGACTCCTGTTGTTTAGTCTGTCTATAACCACAGTGTTTAATATTAACTTGCACTTGTTTTGAATGTGGTTTATTGGATAAATACATCTTGAGTAAGTAAGATTAAAACAGTTGCAGATCCAGACCAGTAAGCTGTCATCTCCTTCAGCACTGACATAACTGACTCAGCATCACCCACCACACATGTTCAAAGATGCTTTTCAAATCCCCACCCATTTCCTCATGAGGTAGTTCATGACCTTCCACTGGATGTGTCTGCAAGAGTTCAGATGTTTTACTTATCACTTCAAGTGTATCTCTGTTGTGGAGGAGTGTTCGGAACAATGATAGTCGCTGATGTCTGAGGACTTTGGCCTACGAAACAAGAGGAAAAAATGCGTACATGCGGCTATGCTGTGCTGAGGGCGTAACAAAGATATTCAGATTGAACATATCTGTGGTCTGAGCCGGATATTTCCAGCTAAGAATGCAAGGGTCTTTTTTCCTGATGAAGGTGACAGCTGAGGATATAAATAAGGGCACATTTAAAGCACTGCTCCACCAGATCCTCTTTATTTTTGACTGCTTAGAGTTTCAAAAGCACAAAGGACTGATTTCACAACCTGGCTTGAGCAACCTAAGGTTGTAGGTAGTGCTGTCACTTTCGATTATTTTGGTAATCGAGTAATCTAAAAAAAAATTCTGATGATTAATTGTGTAATCAGAAAAATGATTTAACTCTTGCATAAGGTTGTTGAGGCGAAGTCACGTTTGGCTAAAATGTATTAATTAGCTAATTAATTTTTATGTATTTTATGATGGAATAACAACAACAAAACAATTGTGCAAACTATATCTAAAGCCAACAGACACCCAAATCACAGCTATAATATAAAAATATGTAAATAATTCAAGCTGACAGAGATTGGCTTCTGAACTTTTTAAATTCCAGGTCTAATTTTTTCTTGAACTAGTTCAACATGATTACTCATTTTAGTTTATAAAAGAAATATGGGAAAACATCTTTTCAGAAAAAATGTCTGCCCAGTGGCGACCAATCTTGTTTATTGAGGATAAATTATCTATGTGGTTAAACAATTTTATAGAGATATAAAAGCCATCATTTGTTTTACTTTCACTTGCATGCAAAACGGAATACAGTATTCAAAGTAATCGAGTGCGATACATTTTTTTCACTTTCGCATTGAGCTGTTGAGCAGTTGCATGCATTGTTGCGTGTGTGCTACATACTCCAGATAGCAAAAGCTTGTCGCTTGCCACATACTGTATAAAATACCCTTAAGCATCTGGACATTCAGTTCCTTACTGAGTAAAAATGTGATAGTTTCACATACAGAGATAGCAATTTCTCCCTCAGGTAAGCCAAAGTTTCATATTTCGTCTGTGGGTCGTGAGACGCGCAGTTGTAGCTTGAACAGCAGACTCGCTTTGCATGCAGAGACCCGCGGTTTTATTTAGTAAAAACGTTCTCTGGATTCCCACAATCAGTCTTATCTATAATAATTGCCATAAACTATAAAATATTTATCGGAAATGGGGCATTGCGATACATTTTTTAAACAATCATCATGAAATCTAATTTAAATTTCATTCAAATTGTAATTAAATTACACAGAACAGAACTCAAACGGTTATTTGCTGAAAATAACCTTCTTAACACTCGGGTCTACGGACGCGCCGGCGGATATTTTCGTTATTACAGCAGAAACAACTTCAAATACTCCGTCATTTTGGGGTATACAGATAAGTGTAAGACATCATTAGAGACTATCATGGGTCTACTTTTATTTGTGTACACTCACAATAACAACAAAATCTTGTGCTTTTGTAAAATAAAGAAAATAAAAAGGGTGAGTGTATCACGGTTAAGGATGGGCAAGGAGGAGGCGAGAACTGGCTTGTCAACATAAATCATCATTTAATGCAAACTGAACTCAAAATACACAAATATTAAACAAACACACACACGACGGACATGCCTGTAATTCTTTCTCTCTCGAACCATTGTCACCGGCTGCCTTTATCCCTCGCGCGCCTCATCAGGCCGATTGGGGACCGGGCGCGCGATATTACGACCCGGCCCGCCCCCCTCCGCTCCACAGTGAGCTTTCAGCATTCTCTGTGTTCACGAGCATATTTCAGAAACATGTCACAAAAATGAACTGAAACTCTGCGAATACTTATCACACAAACATGAAACATATGTCTAAAGAAAGCTTAAAATGTCTACTTTTTAATAAAACAATTCAAATTTAAAACAAATATTCTTCTGCAATGTAATCTGTATGAAAAAAAGCGCTGTACATGTTTCAGCTGGCTGAGCTCATTAAATGTAATGTGATCACACCCACCAGCAGAGCGCCCCATTCATACTCTAATGTGCTGAGACGATCAATGCAAATGGTAAACGTCCCCGACAGTGTTCAGAGGTTTGATGTAAACACGTTTAATTCATTTTTCTGCACGTTTGCAATGATACACAGGCGAGAAAGCGCCAGTATATTAAGGAAGTTTTCCTCAGAAGTAGAGCGGGACGCCGATGAACGTTTGTATTTTGAAGTGTGATTTGATCCAGCCGAGGATACAATTTCGGACGAGTAAGTCATTTAGTTTTCATTAGCTGACATGCTATTTTATATAAACATGTAAATATTTTACTAGTGGGACTGTTTCCAGACTTGCCAGCCAGAATTCAGAGTATTGACATTTGAAATATGTCCTAATAAGCAAGTTTTAGTTACATGAAAATGCTGTTTTGGCTAAAGCAGGTATTTAAATGGTATGTTATATGATATAAATATGATATGTAATATGGTATAAAAATAATATGAATGTTTAGATTATATTTTATCTAGTGTTTATAATGCCTCATTATCATCAACAAAGCTTGTGCTTACAAATATGTGTTCAGGTTAAATTAGTAAAATACACTTTAAATATGCCCATATTAGAAAATCAGCATATTATAATGATTTCTGAAGGATCATGTGACACTGAAGACTGCAGTAATGATGCTGAAAATTCAGCTTTGATCACAAATTGCATTTTACAATATATTTAAATAGAAAACTGTTCTTTTAAATTGTAAAAATAGTACAAAATATCAATGTTGTTTCTGTATTTTGTATCACATAAATCCAGTCTTGGTGAGCAGAAGATACTTTTCTTAATGGTAGTGTAGGTCTAAAATTAAGTAAAGTCTTTATGTAAAGAATATATATAGTCAGATTACTATTTTTAACTTAAAACTTGATTTGGATCATTAAGTCTCCTCACATTCATTCTCTATCCCTCATTTATAGGCCCAGGGGAGGGTCTTTGTCTCTCATGTGTGAATTACAATGAATATTCATGATCATTCACGCCTCCTCGCATATTACCTTTCAACACTAAAATTGTCTTACAAAAGTTAAATTACTATATTGTTTTGTATGAATGAGTGATCAGGATGGTTTTCACATCATTTTGTAGCAAAAACTCTAGGCTACAAGATTCAGTTCACTTCCAGATCTCAAAGTCTTGTGGACAAATCTTTAGTATGTGTTATATGACCTTATTTCAGTGACTTACATGCATAAACGTTATTTTCTCAAAAACACAAACATGTACATACATGTTGCTCACATATTATTGTAGCCCAGTTTGTGCTGAATACAGCGTTATCAGACGTTAGCCTTTAATGTGTTTTTAAGCAACTGAAAAAAGCACAAATGTCAAGGCATGTCAAAAGTTCTCCAGGGCCCAAAATACCCTCAGACCCCATAGGGTTAATGTAGATCGTCTGGATTTAGTCAGATTTATTGAACAGAATGTGTTTGTGCAACCGTAACTGTATGTGTAAATTTAACTGGGAAGAGAAATCGGCCCGGGATTTTACATTACCTTTTGTGGTCCGTTCTGCATAACGCAGCGACTCATTGTTGCTTATCGCGGCCCATTCGGCACGTTTCGCAGCCAAACCTCTGGCCCGCTCAGTTCTCCTGATGGCCATTCCACCCCTGATCGGCACAAAAGTGCATCGGTCCATCGGGAAAATGCCCGGTATGCCAGATTAACAGTCCAGCCCTGTTTACACTCTTAATCTCTACAATGGTTAATTGTATTACCTTTAAATAAAAGTATTTTTCCAAGAACCATTTTTTTTATTGAATTGGGTTGACTATCTTGAGGTGAAAATCTGGCTCTTATATATTAATGTTATTGATAAAGACCTTTTTGGTTCTAATTGGTACCTTAATTTTTTTAGAGTGTAGGATAACCCTCTATTAGAAACCAATTATAAAGTTGATGTTGATCCATGTAGAGTAAACAATGAGATAGATTAGGCATTAAAAAAAGCATCAGTGGCAAATTCCACCATCACAAGGAATTAAATGTGATATTATATTAGATCCCCTTTAGAATTCCACTAAATTTCATGAATGAGCATCTGTATCATGAAAGCTGATGAAATTGAACAAACACAATGTGCACACACAAGCACCCTCTAACACACCCTTGGTACCTTCCTCCCCAGCACCACATACCATTGCATCTCTTCCCTTGTAAGGTATCCTTTGTGGTGGTCTGTATTTAGGGAAAATGGCTAATATTTAGAGACTGGAACTTGTAATGTTAGCTGGGCACCTATTTTAAACTAGCCCGCAAAGTCCTATACATAGTCCAAACATTTTCAGCCGCATATAGGAGGAGAGGATGGACTCTGCACGGCCTATAACATATCTTCTCCATCTCATTCTGTTTGTTTCCTATTTTCCCTCATCCGTCTCTCTGTGACGGGATAGAATGTTCCAGAAGAAGAAGACAGGCTCACCTGTTTAGTAAGTGCAATGGAAAAGACTCGCAGCTTGTTTGGCTGTGCCAGGTTTACCCTTGTGAGTTAAAACAAATAAACTTGTGTTAGTGGATGTTTGACTAAAGCTGTGTAGTGCTACGCAAGCTGATAGTCAGACATATTGCACTCGAGGGGTGCTTTCACACTAGAGCTTTTGGTGTGTCTGTTTGACATCAAAGTTTGATGTGTTTGGTTGGTTGGTGTGAAACTTGCTTTCTGAAAAGGAACCACATCCAAGTCTGTTTAACAAGAGGGGTCTTAGGTATGTTTCTGTGGACACCAGGATGGAGTGTAATTGGTACGAAATTACCAATTTTTATAGCCTTTTATAGCATAATGCATTGCTTATTGCAATGGAGTGGTGCAATGGAGTGGTGGTGGCGTAGTGGACTAAAGCATGATGTTTGTGGTTCGATCCCCACAGCCACCACCATTGTGTTCTTGAGCAAGGCATTTAACTCCAGGTTGCTCCGGGGGGATTGTCCCTGTAATAAGGGCTCTGTAAGTCGCTTTGGATAAAAGCATCTGCCAAATGCATAAATGTAAATGTATTGCTGCTTCTCTTTTGTGATGTATCCAAAGATTCTGTCATAATTTACTCATCCCCATGTTGTTCCAAACCTGTCTGACGTTCTGCCTTACATGGAACACAAAAAAGATGCAATAAAAGTGAATGGTGACTGAGGTAGACATTCTGCCTAACATCTCCTTTTGTGTTCCATGGAAGAAAGAATGCCATACAGGTTTCAAACCACATGAGGGTGAGTACTGTAAATAAAGACAGAATTGTCATTTTTGGGTGAACTCTTCCTTTGAAGTTTTATAGTAAAAACAAAAGGACAAAAACTTAAAGCAAGTAAAATAAAACAATGCTTCTGGTTTTTCTGCCTTCATCTTCGGTACCCAGAGGTTAGCCAGAGGGGAACTGACCCATTAAACATCATCTTATGGAGTTTTGTGTTCCTTGCCACAGTCGCTTTCAGCTTGCTCACTGGGGTTATTAATACAATTATTATTTAATTACTTATTTTAAACACAATTCACAATCGTATTTCATGAAACTACACAATGATGACTAAGACATCATATATATTACAGTTTTATCTTCTGTTAATGTCTGATCTTCTGAAAAGCTGCTTTGAAACGTTGCACTATACAAATAAAAATGAATTGACTTGACTTACCCAGCTACAGTTGTAAACAGCTGCCATTAATACTAACAAGGGTACTCATATTAATGATGCAAACATGCAAATCAGTTCAGTGTCAAATCAGAATCAAACCAAGTATGTAAACAAGAAGAGGACGATGATAGTGAGTCAAAATTGTATTAGGATAGACCGATTGCCTTGATTAAAGGAATATTTCGGGTTAAATACAAGTTAAGTGCAATCGACAGCATTTTTGGCATAATATTGATTACCACAAAACAAAATTTGTCTTTGAGGTTATGGTGAGGCACTTACAATGGAAATGAATGGGGCCAGTTTTGGATGTTAAAATACTCAGTTTCAAAAGTATAGCCACAAGACATATACAATATGTGTGTTGCCATGATTTTAGTGTGATAAAATTACTAACCTTTTCTGTGTAAAGTTATAGCCAATTTTACTGCTTTGTTGCCATGACGATGTAATATCAACAAACCCTAAAATGACTGTAAACATTATGATTTAAACAACTTTACAGCTCACAAAATAATTTTATTTTAACAGAAGTATAAAAGTGCTTTTTATAAAATTATAAGCTTCTCATTTCTGTTCACTTCCATTGTAAATGCCTCACTAATAAACTAATTTTTTAATAAGTTTTAAAGAAAAGGATAGACGAGTCAAATTTCATTTTTGTGGTGATCAACATTATGCCACAAATGCTGTCGATTGAGCCTAACTTGTATTGAACCCAGAATATTCCTTTAAAGATAGGTAACCCTGTGTAGAATCACAGGAGAGGATGTGAGATATTTTAGAGCTCTTACCTCAATGGCCCCCTGATTCATACGCACTGACTAGACAGAAAATAGAATGTTTTAATTAGTTGGAACTTAATGTTAAGCTGCTAAAAGTATAATGTTTACAGCCCTGACTTGTCCTTCCAGAAGCGAGCCCCTAAGTTTGGATTCACAGTCTCACTGCAAGTGTCACTGTCTTTTTTCACAGTTCTGCAGGGTGGGCAGCACAGTCCTCTGAGGCGTTCGGTGTCTCTGACTCCTCCGATGAGCGGCGGATCTAACCAGCCTCTGGGGCAAGGCTGGCTGTCTCAGGAGGACCTTCGTCCCCGCGGGCCGGCCCCCGACCACGCCCCTCTCTCTCCTCAGAGCAGCGTTGCGTCCTCGGGCAGCGGAGGCAGCGAGCACCTGGAGGAGCATGCCGCTGTCCGTAGTACATTCCATGAGGAGGGCAGCGGAATGAGAGGTGAGTTACTGATTTGTATGTGTTGTGAAACAGATATATTAACTAAATCAAGTGCACAAGGACGAGATTGACTGCCGTTATATTAAAAGTCCAAATAAACAGCTGGGAGTTATTGCAAGTGATTAACGGGTCCAATTAGTCATTTAGCTGACACTTTTATCTAATGTGGCTTACAGTCCCTCCCGGAACGACCCGAGGTTACATGTCTTGCTTAAAGGCACAATGAATTGTCCCTAAGTGGCGGTCACACTACACTTCATGCTCCAAACGCAGAAGACCAGAAATGCAACTCATGTGAAGAAATTGGTTTCCAGCGCCAGTTTTGATAACTGCCTTTTATCACTTCAATAGACAGACATAGTAGAGAGTGACCGGGAATTATTGGGCTGGAAGAGGGGGAATAGGAGTGGGACATGTTGCAGGTCAGACTCAAACCTGCAACCCCTGCACCACAGCTCAATGTGTTATATGCACTAACCATTGCGCCATGACTCCAACCAACCCAGACCTTTAACCATTTGCATTAAATTGATGCATTTTGCTGACCTTTATCCAAAGTGCATTCAAGCTATACATTATCTCGGTTTGTGCGTTCCTTGGGAATCAAAGCGCCAAGCTCTACCAGTTGAGCTACACTAGGCAGCAGCACCCCCTGTTCTGCTCACAAGAAATATTATCCTGCATGATGCTTCATCAGCTACAAAATGATTTCGCCCTCAGATGTCCCAGGGTGGCTGAAGAGTCTTCGTCTCCACAAGTATGCTGCGCTCTTCTCCACCATGACCTACGATGAGATGATGTCACTGACAGAGCAGCAGCTGGAAGCGCAGGTTGGTTCTCTGGCCTTTTTACGAGCTCTGAAATGCTAATGACTCTGTATGAACCCCCAGGAGTCTTAAATTAAATCAGCCATCATCATGATTGCAGTAATTGAATGAAGCAATGCAAATTTCGTTATTTACAATTGTTATTTACAATTTGCTTTAGGTTTATCAAACATTTACAATGGGTATGAAAATGCTTTTTTGTTTTCCATAAAAAAATGTCAATTAACAAAGTTTTAGGATTTTGAGACGGTTAAAATGAAGAAAGGCTATTATGTGAAATGTTTGACATGTAAAATTCTAGATCATTAACCAAATGTAAGCAAATTTGTTGCAATGACCATATCAACTCCTTTGTATAAAAGGTCAGATTTCCTTGAAGCACTTAAGATGCTCTATAAGGATTACATGGATCATCAGGTTTTACACAAACATGTGGAGTCCATGCCAGTTCTAAAAGAGGGGCATACCAAATACATAGAAATTCTGACATTCATATTATTTTTATTTTTGTCCTGCGGATAATATAATGAAAACTTTGAATTAAAAAAATAAATAATGCAAAACAATTGCATTTTCACTAGTGGTCTCAGACTTTTACGTATATCTTTTGTACATTTATGTTAGATGGTATTGCAGCTTCACATAATTTCACACCAGAAACCCCAGAGAAGCTTTCAGCTATCAATCTTTTTTAATGTATGTCATTGTCTTAAATATTGATTTCTTCTGATATAGCAAGTCACCAAAGGGGCACGGCACAAGATCATCATCAGTATACAGAAGCTGAAAGACAGGCAGAACATGCTGCGCTGCTTAGAGAAGGTCAGAGCCTCTTTCAAGTTTTTTCCAACCTGTGTCTTCTAACCCCATTCTTAGCCTGTCAGTAAATACCTTAACATTTGCATTCATTCATTTGGCAAACACTTTCATTCTGAATATCTTGTATTTTTACAATAACAACATGGGCTTCAAACCAGCAACCTTTTACTGAGTAGTCTTGATCTTTAACCACAAAGCCACACCAACAGGGAATCTAGAGTGTTTCCATTTTTGTACCATTATCATTTTCACATGCAGTCCATCATTTTCATCTTTGTTAATTGTAGCATGTCATCTGTGTTATGCAAGGATGTAATATTTGGAACAAATGAAACAACAAGAGACAGGAAGGACCCAGATGTCATCTAATTTCAGTGCTACCTTTTCATCAAGCTCTCAATCTCTACGCATTTGTAGCATCAGAAATAAGACACCTGCTCCTGATAGCCGCATCCATTTAAAGGTTTAATGTGGCTCATGTGTCGGGCCCGGCTAGAGTCGCAATGCATGATGGAAAACAAGCATGCACGTATTTTTGGTAGACCTTTATTTTGTCCTCACATGTCAGTTTCCACCTCATTACATGTCTGAAATATCCTGACACTTGACAGTTGCTCATATTGAATTTATGGAAGCGTCCAAAATAATGCTACACCACAACCTTGAATATAAGAACTGCTCTTGCGTCTATTTATTTGTCATCTTTCTCTCTCAAGCCAATTGCATGCTACAAGACTCAATGTTGTTGCCTTTGATGTTTTAATTTGGTGACAAGAAGTCCCAGATCAAGGCACATGCATGTCACTGATGTTCTTCTAGTGCGCACACTTGTGAGACACCTTACAACATATTTCAAAAGTGTTTGAAAACTCCCACAATATTGAAATATTGCGTGAAATCTGGCCAATTTTTCAGAAGGTTTTCTCACTGTCAAGATGAGCAAGAAAGAGCAACAGCCAATTTAAAAGAGAGAGAGAACGATAGAGCATCAAAGAGCGATCCACTGGGAAGTGGTAGCAAAATAAGTAAACAAATAAAATATATCTAATTTCTACCCATGTCTCACCAAGCACTGTTTCATCCATATGTTTTCCTCTTCTGTGCAAATTAGTGCAAAACAAATGCAACCACTTACTTCATGTTGTTTGTTAGCCTGTTCAGTCTTGGAGGAGAATGATTTTGTAATTGATGCCCCTAGTCTGGGATCAGTTGTATGGTGTGCACACTAAACACGACAGAAAACAGAAGTGTGTAATTTCTGTCAGCAAATGGAATACGAAAAATAAACACTGTTTTCCAACGGCTTTCATGAAAAATCCCTCCGTCTGCCATTGGCTGAACAAACAGATAGTCCCATAGCCACAGTGTTTATACTTGTCAGCAAAATCAACCTATGAATGGCTTACTTATATTTGTCTCTTACTTATAGTTGTCTCTGCATATTAAGCAGGGATAAGAGAAAGTATTTTAACATTGAAATAAATGTCACACATCAGTCTTAAAGGAACAGTTCTCCCAAAAATGAAAATTCTGTCATCCTTTACTCACCCTCATGCCATCCCAGATGTGTATGACTTTCTTTTGCTGAACACTAACAGAGATTTTTAGAAGAATATTTCAGCTCTGTAGGTCCATACAATGCACGTGAGTGGTGACCAGGACTTTGAAGCTCCAAAAAGCACATAAAGACGGCATAAAAGTAATCCATACGACTCTAGTGGTTAAATCCATGTCTTCAGAAGTGATATGATAGAAACAGATTAATATTTAAGTCTTTTTTTTTTATTGTAAGTCTTTTTCACTTTTAAATGTCCCTCCTAAGCGCTCTTCTCTCCTTAGAGTTCTTCTTTTTTTTTGTCTTAGGCTATTCGCGTTCTTCGTGCGTATCGCCACGTACTGGGCAGTGAGGATTATTTATTGTAAAACAGGACTTAATTATTTATCTGTTCCTCACCCACTCCTATCGTATTGGTTCTGAAGACATGAATTAAACCACTGGAGTTGTATTGATACATTTATGATGCCTTTTTGTGCTATTTGGAGCTTCAAAGTTTTGGTCACCATTCACTTGCATTGTGTGGACCTACAGAGCTGAAATATTCTTCTAAAAATTGTTTGGTGAGATAATGATGACAGAATTTTCATTTTTGTGTGAACTATCCCTTTAAGGGCGCTTGGCTTTGTGCACACAATTGACTTCTCTCTCCATTAATATTTCTCTTTTTTTAGGACATACTGGATGGAGGGAATCTTCGAGCCCCTTTACAGGAGCTCCACCAATTAATCCAGACCCCCATTAAATCGTGTAGCACAGAGGAGTTGTCACAGCGTCACCTGCTGAGTGCAGAGGGGAAGAGCAGCATCGCCAGCTCCCACCTGGGCGGAGGAGAGACAGAAGGCAGCTCCACGGTCATAGCCGAGGGAGACATCCCTGCTCAGTTCACTCGTGTCATGGGCAAAGGTTCACACATAGTTCTTTTCATAATCTGAGAATGGGATTAGTTTTTTAGGAATGTTAAAGTCATTGCTTTCCATTTCCACACCTCCGTATCAGACAGATAAATAGTCAGATGGAGTCGCACAGGCAAACAAAGGTTATGTAACTTGCTTCTGAGAGTGACAGCAGTAGTCAGAGCAGCAGATTAGATTGAAAGATCTAATTTACAAATGAAAATTCTTTCATCTATTACTCAATCGAATGTTGTTCCAAACCCATTTTACTTTTTTTTTTTTTCTGTGGAACACATTAGGAGTCACTATTCACTTTTGTTGTATCGTTTTTCCAAAGTGAATGGTGACTGAGGCTTACATTCAACCTAACATCTGCTTTTGTGTTTCATGGAAGAATTTCATACCGGTTTGCAACATCATGAGGGTGAGTAACTGATGACAGAATTGGACTGTCCCTGCTGTTGTGGTGCTGTGGCTCTATCATTGTGGAAGAAGATTTTTAAATGAATGAATGACTTTAAATCATTTTTATTTTTACATCTTTTTTTTTTACAGTTTGCACACAGCTCCTCGTCTCCGGATCAGATGAGGAGAACATTAGTTCCTACTTACAGCTGATTGATAAGACCCTAATCCATGAGGTGAGTGTTTTTTATGGGCTTAGGTAATTTTTCCATGTTCTCACTTTGCAATTCTTAATGATTGATAGATTTTTATGTCATTAATAACTTGATCATTTTGTTAAAGTTATAGTTTGACCCAACAATGAAAATTCTTCATCTACTCACCCTTATGTGGCTCGAAACACATATTATATTATTTTCTCTTTGGCTGCTCTTTTTCCTTGCTATGAAAGTAGATGGTGACTGTCAAGCTCCAAAAAGAAAAAAAAAATATCAAAAGTATTCCACACCCATTTTCATTCGATGTATGGAAAAGAGCAGTCTGGACATCATGCTGACTTACTCCTTTTATGAATTTAAAATGTTTTTGGTTGTCCCTTTTTAAATCAGTCATGTTCAAACACCTTACTAAACTTTTACAAAGAATTACATTTACATTAAATGCAGTGTGCAAGCATTCTTATCCAGAAAGACAAATAAAACGTGCTTTTGCCACAGTCACCAGAAAGCAAGCTTAAACTTCAGGCTGTTCATTCTCTTTGTTTGTTTTTTCTTGCTTATAAATTAAACTGCTGAAACAAACACATGCTCAATTAAATAAGAACCATAAATAATCCCATTAGACTTTGTTCTAGAATTATCAGATTCTGTGGTAGGTGTAATGCTCCTCTAAAATTCTGGCACAATTGAGCAGTCTTGAGCTGGAATGGAAACCCTGAGTCACACTCCCACCCCTCTCCACTTTGACTTCTCCAACCCCATTCAGGCCTTCACAGAGACACAGAAGAAGAGGTTGTTGTCATGGAAACAACAGGTGCAGGTGCAGTTCCGGTCAATTTCGCGTAAAACTCTCCTGGACTTAACAGGTCCCAGACGAAGGTAATGTGTGCATTTTGGAGATCTTGGGCAACATTTGTGGTAGACAAAACAAGGAATAGTTTCTTATATTGACATTCACTGCGTTCAGAAGTCACTATCAAAAGGCTAAATTTAAGAGTACATTTAAACCTGACTACCACCATTGGAGTCGCGAGTTAGAATCCAGGGCTTGCAGAGTGACTCCAGCCAGGTCTCCTAAGCAACCAAATTGGCCCGGTTGCTAGGGAGGGTAGAGTCACATGGGCAAACCCTTTCTCGTGGTCGCTATAATGTGGTTATCGCTCTCGGTGAGGCGTGTGGTGAGTTGTGCCGCGGAGAATAGAGTGAAGTCTCCACATGCTCTTTGTCTCCGCGTTAACGCTCTCAACAAGCCACGTGATAAGATGCGTGGATTGATGATCTCAGACGTGGAGGTAACTGAGATTCGTTCTCCACCACCTGGATTGAGGCAAGTCACTATGCCACCACGAGGACTTAGAGCACATTGGGAATTGGGCATTCCACGTTGGGGGGGGGAAAAAGGGGAGAAAATAGAAAACCCTTTGATGTATGTGTAATTCCATAATTAACCCTTCAGCTTCTTTCAATGTTCTTCTGACATAATGAACCTCAAATAGTATTGAAGCTTTCATCCTCTGTTTTAAGACAAAGTAGGCACTATAGGGAAAATGGATTGTTATCCAGGATGGTAATGTTGTTCTCAATGTGACCCCTTTGCAACATTGCTTCATTCTGCAACAGCAGAGTTTCTAAATATGAGTAAATTTCAGTGGAAGATCTTATCCTTGACAGTCATGTCATCACATTTAATAAGCCTGAGTTTCCTGACTAAACCAGTTGTGTTGCTTGGGATTTATAGGCTTAGATCATACAGTGTGCTGGGGGCAAGCATTTGGCTGGAACAATCCTTTTGAGGATTGCCCTGTCAGATAAGTTGATTGATTTAGGGCAGAATTCTTCCCATCTGTATTTGTTGAGCTAAGACTGTAATGGTGATCACATACCACAGACCACACAGTGTTTAGGAGTGCGAGTCAATGTCCTCACTCCCTACTGGATTGCATCATGGTCTGTAAATAGAGTCTGTGATACTTAACAAGAATCTCCCAGTTTTTGCCACAATTACAGATTAAAAAGAATTATTGTCATTGTAAAAACAAGCTTTACATTGACAAAGCTTTAGTAACTCTTAAGGGTCAGGTATATTTTGTTTTTGCATGTTCAGGATCGACTCATGCTTGGTTGACCGTGTTGCCTTTGTGAGTATACTCTTCTGACTGCGAGTCAATACGAACGTGTTTGATGCATGCCTACTACAACTACTTTGTGATACTCAATGCACACAGGCGATGGCCGCATCCGCGAGTTGAGAAAATCTAGCCGGCTCGTCCTGCACAGACTGGATTAAGATGAAATTTACGTCACGCATGTTGTGCACAGAGCGATATGCAACTTAGATGCACAAAGTATACTTTGGCCTTTCTGTTAAGAGTTTACGTTAGAGAGTTTGTGCTTAACTGTATGACATCTATCCTGGATAATAAACAATTTTCTGAAAGTACATGCCTATTTTATAAAGCTTGAACAGGGGCTTAATGAAAAAGTTCACCCCAAAAATAATAATGAAATTATCATTTACTCACACTTATGAGGTAATGCTAAGAGAATTATAATTTTTGGGTCTAATATTCCTTTACAGCTTTTATAATATCTATCTGTTGCCTTAATGTCTTTATAGGCCAGATAGACATATTAAAGAATCTGACTGGAAAATAGTTGGGTAATTTTGTTCCCTTACATTCGGGGTTCACCCCAAAATGAAAATTGTCCTTTACTTTTTTCCACCCTTATGGTAAATGGTAAATGGTCTGTACTTATATAGCACTTTTTTTAACCTTAGAGGTTACTAAAGCGCTTTACACTTTGTCCCAATCACCCATTCACACACACACATTCACACTCACACTCATACACCAATGGTTGTTCCAAACCCATATGACTTTATTTCTTCTGTGGAAACCAAAAGGAGGTTTTAGGCAGAATGACCACCTTTGTCACCATTCTTTTTGAGTGTATGGACAAAACATGCAATTAAAGTGAAAAAGGACTGAAACTAACTAACATATTACCCAACATTTCCTTTTGTGTTGCATGGAAGACCGTAAGTCGTACAGGTTTGGAACAACATGAGGGTGAGAATTCCTTTACTATTCCTTTACTCTGTGCAAGTACGTGAACGCAGACACTTCTTTCCACCCTAGCTCGATTTCATTCAAAGTTGAGTTTTAAAATATGTCAGACAGCAATTAATAACACAAGTAAGTTTTCGCTTTCAAGTCAACTACTCAAGCAATTTACTTGAATAATAACAAATCCAGTTTAATGACACAGACTTACAAAATAACTCTTTCTCTTATAACTCTTGAGTACTGAGGTTTGTTACCAGCACAGTTTTCACAAGGGGGTGCGCACTGGCAATGCGTTGGCCAAACACTCGCAACTGCATATGTGTACTTGTGTAAAGTACGTTTCTGGCCATATGTTTGCTAATCAAATCATCTGAGTGTTGTTTGACTCACTGTTATTTTCTGCATTAAATGTATTGCAGTAGCCGTTACGGCCAATCCAACTCCCTTCCTACCACGGGCTGCCTGGGCAGCGGCATGCCCACCCGGAGGAACCTGAGGCAGTATCAGATGCGGAGTTTGCCTGGTGCAAGACTCAGCCTTTTGGGTACCACTGGCCTGTTCGGACCAACCCCCCGGAGCAGCAGCAGCACCCCTACTGGCCTGAAACAGGGGCGACAGGTTTGTGATTAGTGCTGTTTGCTAAGGCAAGCATCACTAATACAATTGCTCATGCTTAAGCTTAGGGATTTGAACAAACCCCAAACCCAAAGGTCTAAACATTACCAAAGTTGGAGTTGTGCTGTTCCTCGTGATTTTCACCTGTCGGACAATGAAATGGGTGAAAAGAATCCCATAGACTTACATTGAAGGAGGGACCCGAGTCATATCTAAGGACCTTCATTGAGACTTGGGGTTAGCTCTGTTGGACTGGGCATCTAAGCAACCACCCAGAACACCATACCAACTGCCTAGCAATGCCCTAGCAACCACCCACACATTGTGGCGGCGAGTTGTGCAAGGGCAAGCACCACTCACATTCAGAAAATGTATAGTATCAATCTATTTTCACATATAATATCACACTTCCCTAATTATCTTTTTTTAAAGAACACCAAACCCAAAGTGTAAATGACCACACATTTCAAATTAAGAGTGCACTACTTTTTGAAGTGGATGGAAATGCAGGCAATTTTCAGCATTCCAGAATTCCTACATCACCATGAGGTGATGAACTGAGGATCTGGTTTTGGAAGCGTAATGATAACCTGGCATTCTTGTGTGTCTGCTTAAACATTTTTCTAGGCATGCTTACAATGGGAGGAAGTTTCAACTGCCTCCCTGGTTCAGAGACTGTGGACAGTGGAGTTAGATGCATTTAATGGCTGATGAGTTATATCTGGGGAGAGGAGCAACTGGAGAGAGGGGAGAAGGGAGTGGAAAAAACTAGGAGAAAGAGAGAGGGAGCTAGTTAGAGTCAGTGAGAACAGTGTACAGGCATTTCCTGTTTTTCCCTGCTCCTCTGTATGGGAGGGGCCGGCAAAGGGGGAGAGGGAATCAGATGAAGGGAGAGAGAGTGAGAGAGAAATGAAATCAATTCACATGAAATCAATTTCTCAGTGTATATACTGTAAAATAATATCTCCCTGGATCTAGCTGAGAAAAGTCACATCTGTAGGAATAGTTCACCCAAAAATTAAAATGCTATAATTTGCTTACCATCATGTTATTCCAAACTCGTATGACTGTTTTTCTTTTCCTGTTGAACAAAAACAGAGATGTGTATGGGATGATTTTCCGGACATTATTCAAAAGGAATTGCAAATTGTATTTGCAATTGCGTTTTCAATTTGTGGACGCATAAAATGTGACATAATCCAAACGCAATTGCAAATCGCGCATTACCGTTTGCATTTTCGTTTAAGCGAACGCACAGTGACTGCCAGATTTCAAATGGAAAAGCAAAGTCCGTTTGCAACTTTGTTTCCCATATCTTACGAGTTTTGGCCCTGTCATATTTAAATAGCAATTTCAATTACCACGTCTGCTTTTTCACTTTCTCAGCGTCGCGTATGTAGTTTGTCTTGGGAAGTGACGGCACTCACAGTCGACGGTCAAGAGTCATTATATAAACAAGCATTAAAAGTAATGGACCAGAAATCTGTAAGATGGCATCACTGCATCATTCTAAGGAAGCATAATATCTTGAGTTTTGACAGTTTTGTAAATTTTTCTTTTTTAAAACTAATTTTTAAGTGTGTGAACAACGTTGCACCAGAAATATTCTGTCAACTAGTACATAAACAAAAGAGCGGAATAAGAACTAGAGGCACAATAAGTGGAAACTATAGCCATAAAGCGTAGAACAACATTTGGTCAGACATCATTTTCAGTAAGAGGCATACATTTGTGGAATGCATCTGAAATTAAAACATTGACAGACTTCAAGGTTTTTAATACACATTTAAAGTAATGGCTGAAACTGAAACAACTTTGTGAACACTGACTGTACAGGACATAACACAATGCATACAAACATAATGTTGCATATGTGAGCACGCACAGACATATGCACCCTTTTGTGTTCTTGTATTGTTAAATGTGTCTAGACTTTGATTTATAGGGACTTCCACATCTACTTAAGCCCATATCTTATTTCATATATGGGATGTATTTGTTGTATGTATTTTATTAATTATAAATCTTAAACTCAATACTCTGTAATTTTTGTTTTAAATTTATAAGCCTAACCAGGGACAGGGGTTGCAAATTAGTCATGGCTAGAAACATTTATGCGTGGCATCTACTTTGTATTCTTTATAAAGCAATGTTCTATGCATTTGTCCCTGTCAAATAAACATTAAAATAAATACAAAATAAATAAAGAGGTGATGCCCTGAACAGACGCCGGTTTATTTGATCTTGACCGTCGACTGTGAGTGACGTCTCTTCCCAAGACAAACACGCTCCATAGCATAATCCCACCCTTGACCCTGATTGACAGGTTTCCGTGTAAGGCATCGGAAATGGAAATACTAAGGGAATTAGTATTCCATTTGAGTTTTGGCTGGCTACATACGCGACGCTGAGAAAGTGAAAAAGCAGGCGTGGTAATTGAAATTGCTATTTAAATATGACAGGGCCAAAACTCGTAAGATATGGGAAACACAGTTGCAAACGGACTTTGCTTTTCCATTTGAAATCTGGCAGTCACTGTGCGTTCAGCTAAACGAAATTGCAAAGCGGTAATGCGCGATTTGCAATTGCGTTTGGATTATGTCACATTTTATGCGTCCACAAATTGAAAACGCAATTGCAAATACAATTTGCAATTCCTTTTGAATAATGTCCGGAAAATCATTCCATACATGTGTGGCATTACAGTCTCAGTCACCATTCAATTTTTTTTTAATCTTTTTTTCCATACAATGAAAATGAATGGTGAATGAGACTAACATTCTGCCCAACATTTCCTTTTGTGTTCTTAAAACATGCAGGTGAGTAAATGATGACAGAAATTTTAACTTGGGTGCACTATCCCTTTAACATTACTTCACGGGGCATCAATGAGAAGGGATACGCTTTTACAAATAATTTTACATTTAAAACAAAGCAAAAGTTCTTCATAATCATCAGAAGTGCTTTCAGTTTTTATGTGAGATTTTGTTTTCATTATCACAGTATGACCAATGTTTGGACACAAACATCTAAAGGATCGAAAGGGTGTATCTTGCTTTAAATTAGTTTTGTAGGCAAATATAAATTGCCCCTGCATATGAATTAATTTACAAAATTCAAATGTACTTTTAAAATTACTTTGTTAACTGTTTTACCAGAAAATGAAGGAAAAGAAACCTGCTTGCATGGAATCTCCTTCAGTACTGTTAAAAAAGCATCCTAGGATGCACCTCATGAAATTGGTTGAGAAAAGAGCAAAGGATGGCTACGTTGTAGAAGGAAAAATATATATTTTGTTTTATTTGGTTAACATTTTTCTACCAACTACATCATTCCCCTTCTTCCATTTGTGTTATTTAATTGTGTTTATGACTTTATTCATTTTCTAAAAGTTGGAAAATACTACTTATAAAGAATGAGTAGGTGTGTACAAACTTTTGACTGGTTGTTTACGTCTATTTCTTACTTATCAAACCTAGTATCTCTTTTCTGAAACCTTCAAATGATGTAAGCACAGATTTTGCAATGACGTGATGTTAATTTGTCTGGCATATGTGTTTTTGTTAGGGTTTGTGGTTTGCCAACCCAGGGGGCAGTAATAGCATGCCTAGCCGCACCCACAGCTCAGTTCAGAGGACTCGATCGCTACCGGTCCACACCAACCCACAAACCATGGCCATGTTCCAGCAAACAGGTAAGAGATCGGTGCTGCAACACGCTGTTTATCTGTGACTCACAGTCTGCTCAGCCAGAGCTGGTGTGCTATTGTCTCTTACACAAATCCCCAGATAACTTTTGTGAAGCAACAGTTTAAAAACCTTTCCTGCCTTTAATGTAGCCTTTTAATGCCGTCAGTCCTGGGGAGGGGGGAACTTGATACTTAAAATACGGGACAATAGGTTTTCTATACAGGATGTCTTTATTTCGCCTAAAATACGGAACATCCCGGCTAATAGAGGACAGATAACCCTATGTAAAATCAAGCAACGTCTTTAATTTCTTGAGCAATTTTAATATACTTTTTTGGCCAACAAAAATCATGATTATTATAGTTTTACAATTGGAAAAATTATGCCTTGATTATTTAATGCTAAGTTTTTGACTGTATTCTACTTCTTACATGAAACATTTTAAATTTACTTGGCTTCAACGACTGTTTCGTTGAAATTAAGGTTCCTCTGATTGAGAAAAATCACAATTTTAAGCCATTTTACAGCAAATACATGAATATTGAGATATCAAAAGACTTAAAAATATCGAGACATAATTTTTTAACTATATCGCCAGAGACTATTTGGCAGAGAAGGACCACTTCAGTTAAAATAAATGAGAGAAATTTGAGGGAAGAACCGGTGATATACAACTTTGTATCTGCTCCAGATATCCTCTTTTTTTTAAATAGTTCTGTATTTGTAGTAATAATTATATTTTATATGTGTAACATTAATATGACAGTAATTTAAGTCCTGCCTCTTTAAAGATATAAAGCCATATGTAAATGTGTAAAAACGTTGAACAGTTTAATGGGGAAAAATATTGACCGACTAGTAATTCTAGAACTGTTCAGCATCAGAACTGTTTAGTCGACTAGTCTCGCACATCTCTAATTTTTAGCGTACTCTGGGGTAAAGAAGCACAATTTATGATAATAGTGTTGTCAGATTTAACTGCTGATTTGAAATATGTTCTTTGATCATAATCTTGACCAACCTTTTTGGAGATTACTGTCTTTCCCATTCAAGTAGAGAGGAGCTGCACTTTTATGCTGCTTGTTTATATAGAAAATAGCTCACCGGGAGCATTCCAAAGATGGCTGCAGAGAGGACTGACTTGCTAAAAAGACTTTGTGTCACTCAACCTTAGGGCTGAAAGTTTTTAAAGCAAAGCTTTTCCATATTCTGCACACATCATTCAACTCGCATCCCAAGCTCAGTGCCGGGTGTTCCACTGACACACATTCAAATGGAACAGCTGTTCCAGATGTTCCTCCCAGTCTGTGGCTTTACTCTCAACTGACTTCCTTTAGCTTGCTGTGTCTCATTGATCTAAAAAAATACTCTGCCTCTTTTTGCAGAAGAAAGAGACGTCCACAGGAAACCAGCAGATGAGGGTGTTTTTTGTGCTAGTATGGATGTTGCAATGATTTGCTTTGTTCCACATGCCTTGCACTCTTAATCTGAATCTGTTAAGATAATCACCTTTATTTATGCAAAGGCATCACAGGGGGCCAACAGAGTACTTTAAGAACGATTTCAGGGGCCTCACAGGATTTACTGCTTAAAAATAACTTCTGTCCAGGCAGTGGTTGTCTAACTCAGCTCTTCCTGCCCACAAGGGATTTTCAAAGGCCTGTTTGCTGTTGACTCAGCTAAACACAAGAGCAGTTTTGGCTGACCCAGCCCGAGCAGACTGAGAAACAAGTCTTTTTCAAAACAGAGTGCATACTGTAGGGTGGTGTACCCTTCCACTGAGGGAACTATGTAACCAAGATGTTCGCAGTCAGTTCAGTGAAATTTGCAGAGTGTAATGGTGCTAAATTAGAGGTTGTAATTTGGAGCTATTGATCTGTTGTAGTACGCAAGATAATTAGGGTGTGAATGGAAGGCTTTGTCCTAACTTTTCAGAAAGTTTGAAATGGATCTTTGTCCACTATTTGTTCTCTAATTATTTGAAAAAAATGTCCAAATGACTTCTTACTATCAGTGGTATATCAAGACATCCATACATCAATCATGCACTTTAAAAGTTCCAAGTCGGACTAAAATAGTAATTCATCTTTTTAAAATGTCATGTACTGTAAACATGTACCAATCTGATTAAGTCAGACCTAGATAATACAATTGTAGCTCGGAACACTTAAGGCATTTTGCGTGAAAGACAGTATTTGACCTAGCATATTTTATTTCTTACAATGACGTCATTATTCTTTAGTGTTAACACATATTTTTTGCAGATTTACAGGTGCCTGTGACTGAGCCAGACATCAATAACCGTTTGGAGTCCCTATGTCTCAGCATGACCGAACACGCTCTTGGAGGTACGTCTTCACTTCCTGCTCTAGGAAACAAACCCATTGTCTCAATGATTACCATCCACGACTTCATCATGAGTTGACGAGATCGACAAATCCATCTCTGTAAACATTAAGCTACTTGTCGATAACTTAAATTATTGTCCCAAATGGCAAGTCCATATCTGAAGGCATTAACTGTACTTTTCTGTATATGTGCTGATTGTACAATGTTTGTTTATAAAAGAGTGCTGGTGCCAAATCTCATTTCATTCTCAATTCATGAGAATGGAATTGGATGAAACAGTTTTGAACTGCATGACTCCACCGTTTTCAAACGTTTTCCAAAAGTTGCTCGTCCACACTGAAACGTATGCAAACAATTAAATCCTCTTACTGCACATGCAAAAACAACTCAAAAGAGTCGCCATGCCTCATTTCCATGTATGGTCTGAAATTCAATTGTCCTCAAATGCAATTCTGTGTTAATTTCCTGTCGCCTTTGAAAGAATGCAATGTAAAGTTTGTACCAAGTAAAATTTACCTTTAACAATGCCCTCAAAATAAATAGCAGACACAACAGCACCGCTACAATGTGGGCCGCCATCTTGATTGTTTTGGGTTGGATGGATCACATGACTGTATCACATTTCAACAAATACATCATCGTTTTCAGATATCTCGATTTTCCCTGTCCACACGTTTTCAAATTTATACACTTGGGAGAGCATTTTGGAAAAGCTCAATTTTCTCTGTACAAAAACGCCATCTCAGTGTGGACGGAAGGCCTAAACATAGTGAAAAAGATGTGTTGTCAAAAGAAAATCTATTAGTGTGCCCATAGCCTCTGACACTAATTAAAAGGGTCAAAAAACACAGCTACACTTCTGAAGTGCGTAGACTTCTACAACCTTATGTTGTTTTTCCCCTCTCTACAAAAATGTATTAACTTTTTGAAGTGCTTTTTTGGTGAAAGCACATCAGACACAACAATCTCCAATTGACAAAATATATCAGACCGTCTCATAATAAGGAAAAAAATGTCTATGCTTACAAAGTGCCGAAACTTAAAAAAATACAATAACACAACTTTTATTTCTTTGAACCCTTTAATTGTTTTTCCCCTGTCCAAAACATTAATTAACTTTTTGAAGTGCTCCCTTGCTGAAAGCTTTATACAATGCATCAGCCACAACAATTTTCAAAATAACACAAAATATTGTCAATAAGTCCCTGGGCTGCATTGTGCATTTGTTTTGTTTTTCTGAAGAAATAAATATTCATTAAACATTTGTTTAAATTAGTTTACTTCAAAATCAAAAGAAACTAATATGAAGTTACATTTTGCATAATGAAAATGAAGCCCATTTTTAGAGGCATTGAGTTTTCTTTTTTTTGTGACATTATTTTCATGACAGTTATGCCCTTTTTACCCTAATTCTTATTACAGCAATGTAAAAAAATGACATTATTTAAACAGTGAAGTATTTATACATCATAGTAGTGCTCCCTTAGTATTGCTTTTAATTTTCGCTGATTTTATAAACATTTTGTAAATTTAAAAATAATTAAATACAGTAATACAGTAAAAGAGAAAATATTGCTATGGTTATTAAAATCATAATTGAAAACAATTGGAATAGTTTAAGTAAAATATCCGTATGTATTACGGTAATGAGAATTGGGGGTAAAATGTGCTCAAAGTGTTAGTTCACCCAAAAATGAAATTTCTCTCATCATTTACTCACCTTCATGATATCCCAGGTGTGTATGACTTTCTTTCTTCACCAGAACACATTTGAAATAAAATGAAAAAATATTTGAGCTCAGTAGATCCTAGTGGATGGTGATCAGACTTTTGAAGCTCCAAAAATCACAGACAGTCATAAAGGATCATCGATACGACTCCAGAAGTTAAATTGATGTCTTCTAAAGCGACAAGGTCGCTTCTGGTGCGAAAAGATCAATGTTTACGTACTTTTTGACTATAAACAATCGCTTCCGGTCAGCAGCGGTACGCGCCTGTATATTACCGGAAGTGATTGTTTATAGTTAAAAAGTACTTAAATATTGATCTTTTTTTTTTCGCACCAAAAGCAATCGTGTCACATTTGAAGACATTAATTTAATCGCTGGAGACATTTGGATGATGTTTATGCTGACTGTCTGTGAATTTTGGAGCTTCAAAAGTAAGATCACCATCCACTTCCATTTTAAGGACCTACTGAGCTGAGATATTTTTCTTCAAATGTGTTCTGCTGAAGAAAGAAAGTCATATACACCTGGGTTATAATGAGGGTAAGTAAATGATGAGAGAATTAAAAAAAAAAATTGTGAACTATCCCTTTAAGTCTCATGAAAATAATGTCACAATTCAAAAAATCTGAATAGTCCCGAGGGGTTTCGTGAGAATCACCTAATACTGTTTATCTCCATCCCTGCATTCCAAGCGGCATAAATGATGCTGCATGATAGCCACACTTTAAGGTCGTTCCAAACAGAATTACAAATAAAAATGCCTTTTGACTGACATTATCATTGAGTCGGACATTGTTTAGCCCTACAAAGCTCTCTCGGTGGATGTTTATGTCTTCAAAGGGAACAGGGCTTAGAGATGATCACTTCTGAATGGAACGCACCCCATGTTTCTGTTAAATTAGTGTGTTTTTTTGTTGTTGTTAAATTTAATATACATTTAGGTGATCCAGTTTGACGTCATCCTAATTCATTATATTTTCCCCATTTTCCTTAAATTACAGCTTTTGTTATTTTACAATCCTACATTTAAGTAACTGTACCAGAGGTTCGGGAAGAACAAAATGTTTTAGCCACAAAAAAAGTCACATACTTGGTTGTCTTCACAAACTGTGATGTCACTTCTTTCCATAGATGGTGTTGACCGAACTTCAACTATATAAAAGCAGAGGGTGCACAGGGAGATGGCATACCCGGCTGCAAAGGAAAAGGTCATCGCGAGGTCACAAGCCCCTCTGTCTTGGGGCATGGATTACACAGTGCCAATCACCATATTCGAAAAGGCTTCACTCAAGCAAGTTCTGTCACCTTGACCACTTCAGCACGTTAACATTTGATTTTGAGAGAATCACATCTTTAACACAAAATGTGGGACATTTCAAACCTGCAGTTCCTTAGAAGAATGCCACAAAGGGTCTGTGCATCGACAGGCCATTAAGAGCGGTCCGTCAGTAGCAGCACTTCCTGAGTGGTGGCTGTATAGGACGTCATGTCACAACATATCCAAAGCAACCAGCACACGAAACCAGCTAACAGACATGTTGTTACAGATAAGATGTTTTCTGTTCATTGCTCAGAGGTTTAATGAAGTACCTCTGTGCAGAGTCTAAAAATATTACGTAATAGTATGTTGTTTACATTTAATACTGCCAAGGATTGTCAAAATCCGGGGACAGTGTACAGCTTTAGGATCCTAAACGGCGTCATAGTTTACAAATGTGTTTTTGCCGTTTTGTTTTCATAGTTTTATTTTGTGCCAGCAGGAAAGCTGTTGCAACACAGTTAAGAGACAGAGCTAGAGCTACGGATGGTACTCCAAAGAAAGATAGAGAGGGAATGTGAGAGAGAGCAGAGAAGAGATGTGATTGGAAGGGGAAAACAGGAAGTGATGTAGTCGGTGGTGATGTAAAGGGAGCTAGGAATGTCGTAGATGGATTCTGACGTAAGGAGCAGGGGTCGAGGGAAATCAGGAGGTCGCAGTTTGTCTCTAGTTTCAGCAGATATGAGCAGACAAGGGTTTTTTTTGTACATTTGGGAGAAATGCCAGCAAATGCAAGTAGATGTGTGTAGGTTGAAGAGCAGCAGGGAAACTTGTAGGTCAGAGATGCGGAGGTCCAGATGGAATATGCAAACATATTTTCATTTTCAATGCTGATTTAGGAGGGAAATCTGCAGAGTGTAGTAAACCCTTCTGTATTGGAGAAAATTCCAAACAGCTGTTTTGTTCGGGTCAAAAAAGACCCGGTAGAGAACAGTAGTAGATATAAAGCACCTTCCATTTTGTTATGAGCATTAACATTGCCAAAGGCTTGTTTTACACAATTAACACAA
Source organism: Xyrauchen texanus (assembly GCF_025860055.1). Taxonomy (NCBI): domain Eukaryota; kingdom Metazoa; phylum Chordata; class Actinopteri; order Cypriniformes; family Catostomidae; genus Xyrauchen; species Xyrauchen texanus. The sequence goes on from NC_068297.1 coordinate 8,155,555, forward strand.
GCTTTTTGAAATAGCATTTAATCTGGATGAGCACCACCTACTGAATATATCAGAAGTGGTACAGTAGATATACTGTACTGTACAGTTCAAATTGAGAAAAACAAGATGAAAATTAGAATCTGTTTGAAACAAAGTAAATAAATGCCATAGACTTCCACTAAAATTGCCATAGACTTCCAAAATGAATCTTTTATACACATACTTATGGATCAGGATGTCATAATAACTTTGGGGTGGTCTCTTTTGACTTGCATCCAATTAGTAATGCTCAAGCAACCACCTAACTATTCCCTTGTTGTCACCCAAAACATTGTGACATCGCATAAATATAAAGAATTATCATAAAAAATACAAATAAATTAATCAACTGATATCATGTAATCAACAGACTTTAGCTTTTCACTTTTTTTAACTCTTAAACAGGTCAATAGTGACCTAAACGTAACAGGAGGGTTAGATATGGTAAAAATAAAAAGTAAATGTATGCATTTGCCAGACATTGTTATACAAAGTGACTTGCAATGTATTCAAGTAGGCCTATATGTGTCCCCTGGGACTCAAACCCCCAACCTTAGCATCGTCTAATTGGCCAAAATATTTCAAAATCCAACATGCAAGTGTTGGGGTGCGTGTAGAACTCTGTGAAATTCAGTGGAAATGTTGTAGACACAGATATCCTGTGGGCCTTTACTGTTGAATTTGTATGCTATCTGTAAATGCATATCAGTTAGAGGGTATGCTGATATTTTGTTTAATCGATTTTGCCAATGTCCTAGGTTTCATATGGAAGTTTTTAACAGGTCTCTGTGTAGTACATTAACATATTTATTTGGGATATCTCAACACTTGTGGTACACTATATCAGCGGGACGTAGATTGTCAAATATTTCTGTCGTACCGAAATATCCTTAATAAACAGAGATGAAATTCACTGTAACAGATTTGCAACACTAATGCACCAGTTATTAGTGCAGTGCGCCACCTGGCGGTGAAACTCTGCACAATGCAGTGGCACGTCTTCTTAGAAAGTTACCAATAAATGAGACTAGATTCTTTCTTTTTTTCAGTATTGTCTTAATATCAGCCATTATTAGTTAATCATGCCAGGTATAAAACTAGTTTGTTTACACTTTAGGCAGACAATATTGGACTCTTACAAGTGAAGATCCGATTTTCTGCATGGAAAGGGTCTGATTTTAAATCTAGAAGGGTTTTTGCTATAACTGTTTTAATCTGGGACATTAAAGTCCTTTTATGAGGGTGTTAAGTGATTGGTATTGTATCTTATTATTTTGATTTTTCCTGTAAAAGCTTCGCTTTTCCTGCCCTTGGTGCTGTGAATTTTTGCTATAAACCATCAAAAGTGAATTTGCAATAGCGTGCAATAGACTTTCATCGGCTATGTTGTGTGATGCGTAACTTGGGTGGAGGGGGTGCATAATTGGGCGTCTTACAAACAGGAACTGGACTGGCAACATGGAACTGTGCACGCTGTGCAACTTTTTCAAGGAAAGCTATTGGCATAGTGAGCCCACGCCTCCATTACCCCACAATTCCCTCAAAAGATACACTACACCACCACGCAGGAGGACTGTAAAACATAGTTCTCGGATGGAGGGATACGCCAACACACCGACCCACACCTCAAGTTTTTGTACATTTGGCTGATCCAAAGAAACCATGATTTAACTGACAGAATTGTTGTACTCCTGTGCGCAGGGTAAAGAGGCACTTTGACATCCACTGAGTGGTGTTTTATTTTAAGAAGAATTTCAGGTGTTGAGGCAAGGAAAACATACACGCATACACTTACACGTTAAAAGCTGCCTTAAAGAATGTCGCTGTCTCATGCATGCCACCCAATGACACTGTTTTAAGTGCTATGTTGACTATGCAGTGTGTCAGTTATGATTGGTGCCTCCAAACTAGTGCATGATGCCTTAAACAGAATGGTAGCAGGCGTTGCATTACAAAGCATGTTAGAGAACGGTTTGGCATAGCTCTAAAACCATTGTGTGGCATCTTGTGTTTTTGTACATTTGCATCTCGTTTAGAGATGTATTTGTTTATGTGTATGAAAAGCCAATCATCACTGCCATTTGAATGAAAAAAAAGAAATTGAGATTCAAATGATTATTTATTCTTTTTCTATTATTGATGTAGAGGTTATTGTATTCATTTAGATGTATTATTTAAGATACATGGGTATTAACTTTGCTATGGCTGGTAACCATAAGTACATCTCAAATAACAACCTAGTTATTTTTTTGACTTGTTTTTCCTAGTTTGCTTTATTGTTATGGGGAAAAAAATGACCCGATTGTCAAAAGACAATAATAATATTATTATTATTTTTTTTTGCAATTTACTTATAAATGTAGTTTGGCTAACCCCCTTTCTAGATGGTGTATTTTAAAGAGAGTGTTTTTTTTTTTTTTTACTTTGTCACATCGTTGTAAACAAAGAGCCAGTTTTGTTTGCATTGTTTTACATGATCTTGCTGTTTTTCTGTTGCTGTTTTGAATTTCTGAAAGTTGACTTGTCTGATCACCTCAACTGTTACATTACAGTAAGTTAAATGCCAAATGCATTGTAGATATTTACGATGAATGCCGCTTACTTGTGATTGAATATTAAAAAATTATGAGTATTGCTGTTTTTTGCTAGACGGATCTCTTTCACCGATGTGGCACTTCTCAACGTTTTGTAGAAACTCACATTGGATTGGGTCAATTTAAAAGAATGTTCCAGGTTCAATACAAGTTAAGCCTAATCGACGCCTTCCAAAAATTAGCACCATTGACTTCAATTGTGAGTAACTGTAACCCAGATTTTTCCAAGTCTAAATATTTGTTTTGTGGTAATCAACATAATGCCACAAATGCTGTCGAATGAGCTGAACTTACTGAACACGGACTATTCCTTTAAGCTTTAGTATGTTTTTATCCAAATGCATTTGACTGCAACCATGCAGCAAAAATAAACAATGCTGTAACAGTTTTAACGTATACTTATGCTACCTTGGTATTCCGCAACACAATGAATTTTGCAGTTGATCATGCCTTTATCCTTGGATTGTTTTGTAATAGGTTCTGTACATTAGCATATTGCAACACATCCGATGCTGATTGATTTTATTTATTTTGTTTTTGTTGATTTTTTAAAACTTGCATCTATACTGTAACAAGGGTCTTTCTGCTCTTTGATTTATTTCTTTATTATGTTTTCGTTTTGTTACTTTCGAGAGCCGATGTCCTGTATTGACTGCAGGCTGACGTACATATACATATATAAAAAATATATATTTTAAAAGAATCCTATGTTTATGAAGAAAGAAAGAAAGAAAGAGCTAAAGAGCTAAATGTAAAAAGAAAAGAAAAACATGGTTATTTATAATTTAGAGATGCATGCTAGAGGCTGAGAGGTCATATCTAGAATAGGCTATGTAGAATAACAAATGGCAGTGCCTTTTTTTTTATTTGTATTTTTTATTCAGACATTTACCCCAAATGTAAAGGATTTTATATGGCTCTAAAATACAAACATAAGCATTGATGGTCAACACTTTAAATCATACAACGTCCATACGAGCTATTTACAATATGTTTGCTCCGGTTGTTTTTAAAGGAGCGTGCTGGTTGTTCATGTTCATCTGTATGCTTTAGGTACTTTCAATGATGATATGAAGTTATAAATTATAACGGTCTGTACAACACACAGATGCATATATATATTTTATTTGTTTGTGTGTGTGTTGCGAGCATGACACTGTGTATTCAGGTGAGAAAGAAACCACATTGCCTTGTAATCTTTGTTAGAAAATGTTTAGCATTTAAGCCGATTTCTCCTCCTCCAAATACCTGTGAGGTGTCACATCTGTATGATACCCAAAGGAAAGAGTCACTGCTCATATTAAAGCTATAGTTCATCCAAAAAAGTTGTTCCAAACCTGTATGACGTTCTTCCATAGTGCACAAAAGGAGATGTTTTGCATAATCTCCAAGCTACTCTTTTTCATTAAATTAAAGTAAATGGTGACTAATGCTGTCAAGTAAGGATTGAGTTGTATGTTAAGTCAAATGGACTACTGTTGTGTTGTTGTTGTTTGTTTTTTTTTGACCCTGGTTCTCAACCTCTTGAATTGAGCAGTCCAAATGTGGAACAACATGGGGGTGAGTAGTACAGAGTTTAAATTTGTGGGTGAACTGTCCCTTTAAGGCTATCTGTTTATTTTAGCACAGGCTTAAGATGAGATTCACTTAAAGATGATTCCTCTGAAATATTTTAAATCACTTCAGTCAAGAAAAGAAGAGCTTTCTTTTTTGATTGGCCATTGACTTGTTTCTGTGGGGGGCCCATGTGTATATATGTGTGTGTGTGTGTGTGTGTGTGTGTGTGTGTAATCTGGTTGTATGGGATGAAAATGGGAGATTATACTGTTGTGTGAGTGTGTGTTGGGTCTATAATGTTCTGTCTGTCCATTGAATGTGTTTTTTGTTTGTTTCATTGTGTCTGTGTTCAATTCTTGACATCTTTATAACAACCACAGATGAACAATATTAAAGGGTAACTTTTGGAAAGGATGCCATGTGTTTTTGTTTCTCTGATTTCAAACAAGATGTGTTTGAATGGTATGAAGGAAGCTTTGCCCTCCTATTCAGTGTAACCACATGAGTATGGGAGGAATTTACTGCCTCCTCTGGATTTCAACCAATCAGAGAGCCCCAAACAGATTTTTACTGCCAAGAGGCAGAGCTTTCTGTAAAATGAAAATGCTGTGTCACTCTCAACTGTTTTATAAACACATTGATAATGGGCCCCATGAAACTGTCACACAGGTGGACAGTCTTGTTCATCAAAGTTGTAAGGAAAAAGATTTAATAGAGAAATGAGATGTATTCCTATATGTAAATGAATGAAAGTGGTTTTAAATATATCTTGTTAGTGAATTCGTAATAATTAACTTGAGACTCAGTGCAAATATGTTTATCTGTTTATACTGAACCTTTTGAAATTTCTGCCTTTGCTTTGCTCTCTACTGAACCCCCTCAGATTCCACTACTTGGAAAAGACCAGGAAAGAAATGCTTTAAAAAGAAGACGATTTTACTTGATTTATTTTTGAAGATGAAATGATGATGAACATTTGAAGTGTATGAAAGGCTTATCGAGTCTTTAAAGAAGGCCACGTGAATAACACTAGATTTCTTAATATCAAGTGCTCATTTTCTTGACTCTGATTCTGATATGACGTGATTGTGACATTGAAACATCTTATATGCTGTCTTTAAAACCTCAAAAGCAACTGTAAAGTTGTATTTGGAAATGTTTTTGTCCAAACAAACTTGATAGAAATGATTAAAACACAAACACACACACACACGGGCAATACACTATCAATAAAACCATAGAAACTGTTGTTTCAGATTTTTAAGGGATAGTTCACCCAAAAATGAAATTCTGTCTTAATTTAGTCATCCTCATGTTGTTACAAAGCTGTATGAATTTCTTCAGATGGAGGGGGGGAAAAGTTGCAATGAAAGTGGATGGTGACTAACAATCTACCTAACATCTTTTGTGAAAAATAAAGTCATACAGGTTTGGAACAACATGAGGGTAAATAAATGATAACACAATTCTCAGAATTTTGGGTGAATGATCCTATCCCTTTTATATAATTAATTCTCGAAATGATACATATCTACAGTATATATTCTAACTTGTAAACATGTGTCAGAGTAAACATACAAAATATGTTCTACAAATGTAGAATCTTAAAATATTATTTTTCTTCATGGTTTTTAATTATAAAGATCACATCAATACAAGAACTTTCTGTATATCTCACATAGTGTGCAAAATCAGGGGCTACATTGACCTCGACTGCACCTTTCACCTTTGGTCTTTTTCCCAACAAATAATTACAAAATACAACCTTAAACGACAGCTATCACCATAAAGACAGAACATTTAGAAGGCTGGACCAGGTCATCACTTTAACATGCAATATTCAACATTTCAGACAGCTGATTTAATACATAAAATAATAGTGTTACACAAAACATGTTAAGACTTTGTAAATAATGTTAATGATGAGTTTAAACAAACACTTTGTTTGATCAAGCATAAAAACAGATGATACTGTGGGTCTGGGCACAATTATTGACTGAAGACACATTATATAAAATATTTTATAAGATTTACGAGTAAGTAAGGATCGATAAAACACTTTTGGGACAATTAATTTACAGAAAAGAAGCTACTAATGACTATATTGGTACCATGGTAATAATATTTGTTTTTGGACTTGGATCTTAGAAGTTCTTTGGAATAGCATGTAAATATCGGTATATGAATATTGCAATTATTTAGTACCGTGGTATTTCAAAGTACAATGGTTTTTGCATGTTTTTTGGACATACTGTACCATGGTAATATCATAGAAATATTTTTTAAATACCTTCAATATCCTATAAATATGATTAAATATGATAATAATTTGTCAAATGATTATGCTATTAACATGTTTTTAGACATATAACATGGTAATAGTATAGTAATCTCATAAAGGGATAGTTCACCCAAAAATTAAAATGCTCTAATCATTTACTCCCCCTCATGCCATCCCAGATGTGTATGACTGACTTTCTTCTCCAGAACACAAAGATTTTTAGAAGAATATCTCAGCTCTGTAGGTCCATAAAATGCAAGTGAATGGGTGCCAAAATTTTGAAGTTCCAAAATGCACATAAAGTCAGCATAAAAGTAATCCATATGACTCCAGTTGTTAAATCCATATCTTTTGATGCGATATGAGATTAAATTCTTTTGTGTTCAGCTGAAGAATGAGAATTTTCAGTTTTGGATGAACTATCCCTTTAAGCACCCTGTAAATATGTGAATATGGTAATAATTTATATCAAAGTATCATGGTATAACCATGTTTTTGTAAATGGTACTATGGTAATCTAATGTTTTTTTTTACATGTATCATAGCAATAAACATTTTGAAACAGTTTGAAGTACCTTAGAGTAGCAGGTAAAAACCATGGTATTTGAGTAAAGTAATCATTTAGTACCAAAGTGTATATATCAAAGTACAATGGTGTTGTCATGTTTTTTGGAGATGATCCCATGGTAATACTATGTAATTTTGCACATATACCATGGTAATACCATAGTAATCATTTTGAAGTACCTTGAGTACCATGTTAATATCATGGTATGTGAACAAGGTATTTATTATTTATATTAAGGTACATAGTATTACCATGTTTTTAGAAATGCATCATGGAAATACCATGTAAATATAATAAAACATCATCCAGGACCATGGTGTATATATCAACCATGGTGTATTACTATCTGATAAACAACTGTACCATGGTACCCCACACAGTACTTTTTTGTTAGGGTTATATTTGTCAAATCTTTCAGATTTTCGAAATGACATATTTCTCCCTTATCAAAAGATGAAAAAATTCTCATGCTACTAAGTTGCGCTTAATAGAGCGCAAATGTGACCCAACAGGAAAGAGATGTAAACAAATTTCGGTGGGTTTGGTGCTTGACAGTTTAGCGAGACCTAATTGTGCCATTTTGTCAGGTTAAAGTGATGGTTCACCCCAAAACTTTTTTTCTGTTAGCATTCACTCACCCTTATGTTGTTTTAAATCCATATGACTTGCTTGCTTCCATGGAAAATAAAAGCTGCAGCAAAATGGTAGCCTCAGTCACCATTCACTTTCATTGTATGGAAAAAGATGCAATTAAAGTCTATGGTGACTGAGGCTAACATTTTGCATCTCCTTTGTATTCCGTGGAAGAAAGAAATAGGGGTTTGAAACCAAAAAAGGCATGAATAAATAATGACCGTATTTTCATTTTTGGGAGAACTATCGCTTTAAACATTTGAAGGGATTATCGTTATCGAAAATACAATGTCTCCATGTAACAGCAACAAGCACAGTTTTGTCAATAGAGACTCCCAAAGCTCTACTGATTAAACATGATGAACCACAGAGAACAAGACCCCGATCACTGACATACATGCGAGCACACACACACACACACACGTGATACAGAGGAGATGTTTTATCGAGGTAACCGCCCCAGATGTGGGTGGGACACTATGTTACACAGCAGCAGTGCCTCATTTGGAGGCAGAAGCTCCTTTGAGATGAAGGGGTCTGGTCCGAGTTTTTTGGCAGTGGGGTGCGAAGACCGACCCTCTCAGCTCCGGATCAGGGTCAGGAACTCGTCTCGTGTCTTGGGGTCCTCCCGGAAAACGCCCAGCATGGTACTAGTCACTGTCTTGCTGTTCATCTTCTGGACGCCTCTCATGACCATACACATATGACTGGAGAACAGAAAAGAAAAGGAACATAATGCTACTGTTTAAAAATGAAACTTAAGAAAACACAATTGTTATATATTAACCGTGGCTGTGTGTATTACTGTATAACTATTAACACATCTACATTGTGATGTGACCAGTGAATTAATCATTACTGTAAATTGATGTTGCTTTTAATTAAAGTTTAACATAAATGCATTATGAACTAACAATGAACATTTGAATCTTAATATGTAAATTAACATTAACCAAGATTAATAAATGCTGTAATAAAACGTTTTCATTTTTAGTTCACGATACCTAAAGAATTAACTAATGTTAACAAATACAATCTTATTGTAAAGTGTTACCAATATTAAATGATTGTAAATACAATATGTGGTACAATTGAATACATTTGATTAATTCTTGTATTATTTTAAAAAAACATGATTTTTTTTTTTTTTTTGTCCCAAAGTGCCACTTTTCTCTTTTACTTTTATTCTAAATTCTATCTTTAAAGGAATAGTTCACTCTCTCATCATTTAATCACTATTATGCTTTTCCAGATGTGTATGACTTTCTTTCTTCTGCATAACATAAATTATAATTTGATAATTTTTTAGAAGAATATCTCAGCTCTTTAGGACCATACAATACAAGTGAATAGGTGCCAAAATTGTGATGCCTCAAAAAGCACATATAGCCATCATAAAAGTTATCCATATGACTCTAGTGTTATAATCCATAACTTCAGAAGCTGTTTGTAGGTGTGGGTAAGAAACAGATCAAAATGTAAGTCCTTTTTTGCTAGAAATTTGTCTCCCGGCCCAGTAGGGGGCAATATGCATTAAGAATACAAATCACCAAAAACACAAGAAGAAGAATGTGAACATGAAAGTTAAAGTGAAGATTGTATGAGCATGGAGGAGATTGTATACTGAAAAAGGACTTAAATATTGATCTGTTTCTCATCCACACCTATCTTATCACTTCTGCAGACATTTATTTAACCACTGGAGTCTGATATACTTCTATGTTTCCTTTATGTGATTTTTGGAGCTTCACACATTTGGCATGGCATGAGGGTGAGTAAATGTTGAGAGAAAAAAACTTTCATTTTTGGGTGAACTATCCCTTTAAAAACTTATTTTAATCACCTTCAACAAAGTGGAAGTCTTTTGTCTCAAACTATCTTAAATTGCAGTGATTCACATTACCAACATAAATCTGTAGCAATTCAAAAAAGATTAAGTCACTGCATAGTGACTCATAGACCAGGAACATTTTATTTAGTGACAAACAGCTGTTTAGGGCAGTACTGTAATGGAGTTTGTTGCTATTCAGAGTGTTGTGAGAGGAAAAATATTCTAAAAGCCAAAGAGTTTCATTCACATATTGGACATACGTTGCCTCGACAACCACCCCGACTCCGGCAGGCTGTAACGCTTCAGTGATGGCGACAGCAATCTGTTTGGTCAACCGCTCTTGAACTGAAATAAAATAAACACAGACAAAATCAGTCCCAAATTATTGACACCATCTCTGACATCTCAACATTGTGTTGAACAACTATTAAAGAAACAAACATTTTGGTCTTTTGTTTGCATTTATTTAAATATTTCATATAAATAGGACATGGAAGAATCACTACAAATATTATTAGATGTGTCTGGAAAGGGGTTGTTACCTTGCAATCTCCTGCAGTATATCTCAACAATCCTGGTGTAAAAAAAGTTGGGGAAAAACAAGATACAGTCAAGAGCTATACACAAAACCACAACTATAATTCTCTCTCAGTTTTAAGTTATGTAATTAAAGATAATAGTAGAAGGAATAGTACACCCAAAAATGTAAATACTCATAGAAAAATGTATCTCTTCCTCATCCACATGCCATCCCAGACATGTATGACTTTCTTCTGCTGAACAAAAATGATGATTGTAAGAAGAATATTTCAGCTCTGTAGGTCCATACAATGCAAGTGAATGGTGACCAGAATTTTGAAGCTCCACAAAACACATTAAGGTTGTGTAACGAAGTTCAAGGAATGCATGGGAAGGAGGAAGCTGGGACCGGCTTGACAAACACGTAAACATTTGTTATACAACGTAAAAAACAAAACTAAATACTCCCGCCGCCCCTTACTGGAACGCGAGACCGGTGTGGCACACAGGTGGAACTCATTCACCAATTTTCTTCCCCGTCTCGCTTTGCCCAGACACTGCCGAGCCACACCCTGCTCGCCACATACCCCCATTGCCAAACTCAGGCCGGGAATTCTCTGGGCTGTGACCTACTCCCCCTAGGGAGGGTGTTGGCGTGTCAGGATGGTCTCCAGGTTCGACCCGCACGAGCCTGGGAACAGGACGAGGGGGTGGGGGGTGAATACAGAGAGAGGAGAGAGAGACGGGCTCGCCAGACACGCTGTTGACTGTTCCTCAGCCACTCCTACGTCCCCTGACAGACGGCAGCAGTTCATCCACCTTCTGGCGGACGGCAGTGGCTCCTCTGCTTCCTGTCGGACGGCAGCGGCGAGGGCTCCACGACAGCGCATCCTTCCCCCTTCTCGGGTTTCAGCACCAGCGTGGAATGCATGGGAAGGAGGAAGCTGGGACAGGCTTGACAAACAGTCAACAAGGAACTCATTCACCACTTATCTTCCCGGCCTCGCTCTGCCCAGATGCCGCTTGGCCCCGCCCTGCTCACCACAGGTTGCATAAAAGTATTTTATATGACTCCTCCAGTGGTTTAATCCATGTCTTGTGAAGCAAACCAATCCATTTTTGGGTGAGAACATACCAAAATATAACTAATTTTTCACTTTAAACTTTGACATCAGCAGTCTCCTTGGCGATCATGATTTCTGCATACGTCAAGCACAAGCAAGTTTAACCGAGTTTGAAATCATGATGGTGTCAAGAGACTGCAGTGGCAAGATGTACAAACCACTGCAGTATTATGGATTACTTTTATGTTTCCTTTATATGTGCTTTTTGGAGCTTAGAAGTTTGGGTCACCATTCACTTCATTGTAGGGACCTACAGAACTGAGATATTCTTCTAAAAATCTTCATTTGTAGAAGAAAGTCATACACGTCTGGGATGGCATGAGGGTGAGTAAATGATGAGAGAATTTTCATTTTGGGGTTCATTAGTCAGAAGCAATATTCATCATATCAGAGTTTATTTTACCAGTAATTAATTATATATTTTAGCAATTATAAATGCAAGGAGTACTAAATGTACTGTGATTAACAGTGTGGAACAGCTGATATCTACATGACTACTGACGTTGCATCTTCATTAGAGGAGTGCAGTATTACTGTATGTTTGGTACAGTGAAAGGGCTAAGCCACAGGTATTGGGGTCAGATTGGATCAAGCTTCTCTTTGTCACTCACACATTGTATCTAATCCTCTTAGAGACACTTACTCACTTCTTCAAACACACACACACACACACACACACACACACACACACACACACACACACACACACACACACGGTGGAGTATCTTTATTTCACAAGCAAACAACAGCCCTGAAGGAGAGACAGCCATTAATCCCCTTCACTTGAGTTATCGCTGCAGGTATATCTGAAAAAATGCTGCCTTGACGCAGGGTGAAATTCAGTGTGAAGAGGTTCTTAAGGATTAATTTAAACATATTTTGTGCCAAACTTTTGTAATATATGTGGAAAAACAAAGTATGTGAACAAGCCTTGATATTGCTACATTCAGTGTCATACAGAGATGAAGACATTAAAACAAAATTTAGGCTGGTGACTTATTACACAAAAAACATTGAAATACTTTTTTTTTTAATAAATGTTAAACGTACATAAACGGCTTAATAAACATACTAAATAATGTCTTAAAGAAAATCAAAAAATGCAGAGAGGTTTCTGTGCGGTTTAGGTTTAAAAACAATAGAAGTTCATGAAAAGTGCCCACAACAATGCTTTTTGTATATTTCACTTACCGTGCCAATTTACTTAGTCCAAGAACTCTCTTGTTCGGGAGGTAACCTATATGAACCTGTGGAAAAAACACAATGCATTAAAGGAATTACCAAAAAAAAATATTTTGATTCGTCTCTCTTTTTCTTAAAAAAAAAAAACAGAAAAGCTCATTTCTATGTAACAGTGAGGCACTTACAATGGAAGTGAATTGGGCCAATGTTTGGAGGGATTAAAGACAGAAAAGTGAATCTTCTAATTTTATAAAAGCACTTACATTAATCTGATAAAACTCATGTATTATTTGAGCTGTAATGTTGTTTAAATTTTTTGTGGCAGACTACTGTTCTAGGCGATTCGAGAGTTTATAGCATTACATCATCATGGCAACGAATATATCTTGCATATAACTTTACACAAAAAAGGTAAGTAAGCGACTTTATCACACTAAAATCATGTTTACATCATGTGGCTATACTTTTGAAACAGTGATTATTTTAATATTTACTGATTGGCCTCATTCACTTCCATTGAAAATACCTCACTGTAACCTGGATTTTTGCTTTATTTTAAGGAAAGGAGAAACAAGTCGAAATCATATTTTGTGGTCATCAACATTATGCTACAAATGCTGTCGTCTGAACTTCTATTCGATCTGGAATATTCCTTTAACTGACAACAGGAATATCTAACTACTTAACAGGTGTTACACAGCAAGGCAAAATATGAAGGAAACAAAACCATAGACTCAAGAGAGACTCTGAGAGAGCACTGGGAAGCTACAAGGCACAGCCGACATAAGTCCTATCGAGGTCATTTACAGGTTGAATGATCAAGTTCAAGTTCAAGTTCCTTTTATTTGTACCCGTAGGTAGATTTGTTTTGCAGTGTCAGAGTCAGAGTTATCCACACAATTTTTACGACAAACACAGACAATACACATTTGACAACAATAAAATAGAATAGATAAAATACATAAAAATAAAGAAACATAGCTTTTGTGTCATCTGTGCATTTTGTTCCTCTGATTGATGGCTTCTGGAACAAAGCTATTTTTATACCGCTTTGTTCTGCACTTTGGGACTATATACCTTCGTCTGGAGGGAAGAAGCTGAAATTCCCTGTGCAGAGGATGGGCATCATCATTTAAAATTGATCAACAAGTTCAAGATATAGAGAGTGAAACGGTGGATTTATAGAGCCATATCTCTATGCATATGCTCGGAAGTGGCTGCACGCCTGACAGTCACACTACCATCCACCCCCCACTCCTCTAGCTTAACCTCCTCTATGCAGTCGAACTGAAATGTCACCACCAATTTGATGAAGCATCCCAGAGAAAGGGCAGCATCAACAGGCATGCAATGATTTGTCTTTGCTTTTTTCTTTTTCTCTCTGTTCTTATGCGATAATACCACACGTCTTTGAACTCTCATTCAGGGCCGCCAAACTCCACTCGACATTGTCCAAAAGCATCGCTTACGGATTAAAAATTATTTAAAGAGCATCTGGATTGCACTGGTAAATTTGCAGCTGAAAGAATGTTAGATCGACAGGTTAGCGTAAGACCGGTGGCGGCTGTATAGTAGATACTTTTCCATTTAGATTTCTGAGCCAAGTGGATTTTGAATGTAACTTCCAAATAAAAGTTTATTTGTATCTTTGATAATTAACTTGCACTTTTATTGAAGTAAAAGAAAATATACTTGTCTACTATTCTGTGGTTGGAATCACCCATTCACATGTCTACATGTATTCAGTGCAATTGAGTAGCAGCTTACGTAGATCATACACTCGAAAATTGCATGAAAATTGCATATCTATCTATCGTATATATTAATATTTAATATTATAGTTTTATGTATTATTATCATTAATATATACAATAGATAGATAGATAGATTATATATATAATATTTATAATTATTATAATTTATAATTAATGCCTTTTTCTTTCTTTGTCTCATTCTTCTGCTATAACTGCTACACTACTCTAGCTAGTACTGAAATTTGGCAGTGCGATACTGCAGATATTTTTGACTTTTGTATGGTAAATATTAATATGAATCTGCTAAATGACTAAATGTAAATGATTTAGTCATTTAGTCAATGATTTAGTCATGAGCCTGGAGCACATTTTTGCCATGGAACACAAAAAAGTCCAGTGGAATCAAAATGTCAAAGATGCTCTTTTCCATACAATAAAACTGCAAGGCGATCACTGGTTGACAAGTTCAGTTGTAATTTTTGCTTTGTTTAATAAAAACAAATTATATATTAGGTAGGGATATGAACCATAATTGACCCCAGAAACTCATTTAATAAAAAAAGCCATAGTGGCTTCAACTTCCATTTTCTTTAATATTTTTTGTGCCAAATTCTACAGAAGTGACAATTTTGTTCTCTTATTCACATGCAATGGAAACACTGCTTTATTTGTAATATATTTGCAATATTCTGATTTTGTGCATAAATTAAATGCGTAGCTTGGATGGAAACTACTGTCAGTAAAATAAAAAACCGATGCGGGGCAATAGTGTACCTTGGTTCCAGCGTGTTTATCTGTTATCTATTGTCTAACAGAAATAAAGCATTTGTCTTGTAACACTCTTGGCCTTGAGAGGTGCTCAAATGATTTTCCCCCAAACTATTAGTAGCATGGAGGGCGGCGGGGCCGGGCCGGAATGACGCACTCCCGGACCCCAATCAGCCTGATGAGGCAAGCGAGGGATAAAGGTGACTGGAGATGGCAGTACGGAGAGAGAGAACTATGGCAGCTGCCCTGTATGTGTTTATGTTTGTGTGTTTTTGTTTAAGTTTATCATTAAACTTTATTTATATTGTAAAGCCGGGTCTCACCTCCTCCTTTCCCTTATAACCCCTTTACACTATTATTGTAAAAAAAATGTCAATACAAATATTAATTCTTAGCATTAGAATATTTAAATAGCATTGTGAGGTAAAATATCACAATATTTTGAAACAAGGGACGTCTATTGGGTCTACTCTACGTCTAGGTGCTTGATGCCCCTCGTGATGGACACTTTAAGACTGTTAAGGGGACAATCAAGGAGACAGTGGACACTGAAGCGAAAGGGAAAGGGGGAAAAAAGAAAAGAGAATGGACACACACCCTTTTGAAAGAAATTGATGCGTCATTATCTTGTTGTGGATGCAGCAAGAGGCGAGGTAAATAGATGAGGAGGGATAAGGGCCCGCGCTGCTGACGACAGGGAGCTATCAGCGGGGGAAGCAGCGGAAACAACGGCCCTCCAACAGCATCTGACAAACAAAATTGCAAGTGGCGAACAAAAACAAATGTTGCGTGTGCTTGATCAATAGCTCAGTCTATCATCAGCAGCCTTTTGTGGCGTGAAAGGATCGACAGTGTCTCTTTTGTTTTAAATGGCAGACACCTGCAGGGATATGAGCTGGAGGGAGGTACTAAATGTCAAACCTGGAGGATTAAGAGTGGGCATTGTTTTTGACTGAGATACAGCTTGTTTGAAGTACCTTCTAGATCTTCCAGGGAAGTTGAATTATAGCTAATTAAATTGGTTATTGACAGATTCCATATCACTTTTTTTTCCCAGATGCATCAGAAAACAGGAAGCCATTTCTGATGTAAGATGGCTAAATCTCAGAAAGAAATGTCCCATCACAACCCCAAATCCAAAGAGAAACACTGCATAAATTCACTTTCTTACGGAGTATTTTTGTCTTGTTTTCCAGTAAAAAGATGACATAATGGCATATAATATTGTATCTTGTTTTCAGAGAAATCTAACAAAGTTTAGTAACATTTATGCATATATAAAATAACAAATTGCCAATGGGGTTAGAAAAAAAAACTTGATTCAACTGGAAGAAATGAGTTTATTTGTCTTACCATCGGAAAATAGTTTTTCTTTTTAAGAAAAATCTAACTAAATTTTGTAAGATTTCTCTGAAACCAAGACTTAATATCTTATGTCATTCTGCTTTTAAGTATATTTTATTGTTTTAAGGATATTATGATATTTTTCCCAGGGGGGAAAAAGAAAGAATACACAGTAATAAAATTCTTTTTTGAAGTAAAAATGAAACCTATTTTAGGACTATTAAGAATTTTTGCATTGTGAACATTTTAATGACAATTAAACACATTATCCTTCTAAATTCTCATTACTGAAATGTGAAAACATTATTCTATTTTATTTAAACTTTTAATCAAGGTCATGGTAGTACTTGTTGCACTGCCATAAATAAAAAGATTTAAATGTAAAACAAATTATTACATTAATTAGAATAATACAACAAGATATTACTGTAATAATAATCTGTTTAATTGTCATGAGGGCTTCATTTTACTTAAGCTAAATATAATGTATTATTTTTGTGGGGGTAAATTTGACCTAGACTTTACTAGACCATTTTTGTAAGATTCACCCCATTGCAGTTAATTTTATAAAATGAAATACATTTTAGAATAAAAAGACAGAATAAAACACAAGTATCTTCTATAGATAGGATGAAAAGGTGACATAGTGTAGTTACGGTTGTTTTTCTTTTATGAGTGAAAATGGAAACAATCTTACCCGACCAAAAATAGGAACTAAATGGTGTTCACACATGGAAAACATGTCAATGTCCTTCACAATCACCATCTCATCATGATCTTCGTCAAAGATTGCATCATTCAGGACATCTGCAAAAAGGTAAAACAACAATCAACAAGATCAGACAGGTCGCAGTCAGTTGAGAGATATGACACCTGATCAAATAGTTTCATTCACCTTTACTACAGGATGAACAAACTAGTTCCTTATATGACCCATATGCACTCTTCTTGTTGTCCTCCTGTATCATTTCTCTTTGCTCATATCATTGCTCAAATATATCCTGTTTGATCTAATTGTGGGAATGCACACTATTCTCTTTGTGGGGCTTTTTAATTTCCTGGCCGCCAATCTCTGGAAAGGTTTCTGTGGAAACATGGTAAACTGATTGTGAGGCTTCAGGGTCTGTTGTGAATTGACTTTGATGCATGTGGCTGCTACTTTTGGGCAGTCATTGCATGGAGCAGAAAAGATGACAATTGATTGATTGTTGGGCTGTTTTTATGTCTGTGATCACTCTGGCAACAGGTGCATTCAACAGGCATCGTGGCATTCTTTTAAATCTTTACTTTTTTTTAATAGAATAAGAGTGGTGTTTGCCCGTGCAGAACTTGCCACCATGATGCTAAGGTGTTGTGGGTGGTTTTTAGCATATTGCAAGGGGTTGCTGGGGTGTTTCAATGGTTGCCAGGGCATTGCTATATTGTAGCTAAGCTGCTCGCATGGTTTTTAGCATGCTAAAATGTAGTTGCTAGTGCATTCTAAGCGGTTACCAGGACATTACTTTACAGTTGCTATTGTGAATGGTAACTAGGGCTTTGCTATTGTGTTGTTGGTGGTTGCTTGGTGTTTACATGCAGGCGTAAGTCTTTATAATATAAAACGTAGTGTATAAGATTTTTCACCTGTTTTATCGTCCACAGGATGAAAATCATAAGTCTGATCACTTAGAAAAATAACAGCACACCTCTCCTCCACAAGCCACACAATTTGAGATACCACTCATGCTCGTAGCACAAACAGTACTGGAGTTAAAGGGTTAGGGGTTTGTGCAAATCTTTAACCCTAAGTATAAGCAATAGACATAGTGAAGCTTTCCTTAAAGGGGTAGTTCACCTAAAAATTGGGATCACACTCATGCCATCCCAAATGTGTATGATTTTCCTTCTTCAGCAGAACACAAACAAACATTTTTAGAAAAACATCTCAGCTCTGTAGGTCCATATAATGCAAGTGAATGGTGATCAAACATTTAAAGCTCCAAAAATCACATAAAGGAAACATAAAAGATATCCATATGACTCCAGTGTTTAAAACCATATATTCAGAAGCAATATAATAGGTGTGGGTGAGAAACAGAACAATATTTAAGTCTTTTTTTACTCTAAATCTCCACTTTAACTTTCATATATAAAAGCGAAAGTGTAGATATAGAGTTAAAAAGGAATTTTAAAAAGGATTTTAATGTGTTTCTCACACCAATTATATAACTTTTTTTTGGAGCTACAAATGTCTGATCACCATTCACTTGCATTATATGGACCTACAGAGCTGAGATATTCTTCTAAAAATCTTAGTTTGTGTTCTGCTGAAGAGAAAAATACATACACATCTGGGATGGCATGAGGGTGAGTTAATGATGAGAGAAATGTAATTTTTGGGTGAACTATCCCTTTAAAAACAAACTGAATACATTGTTAATTAAGGTGGTTTAATACGTTATTTCAATGTTGTTTCAGTGTTACAAGAACAAAAAGAGACTTTTGTGAATTTTTAAACATTATCTGGTGATAGAATACCCAATTTACTCCCTGCATTTATCGTAGTGCTGTTCTGTTTGGTTTTTAACCAGTGTGCTTTTCAGAAAACAAACTGTTCTGTTTAACTACAGCAGAGTTGTATTTAACCGGAGGGCAGCAGCTGTTAAGAGAGAACTGTCATCAAGCGCGTCATAAACAAACAGCCACTTTCAAACGCACACGCGTAACACATGAAAAGGTCTCACGTATGACGGTGGCACTGACAAAAAGAACAGGAAATCAAATCAACATCCCCCAAAGTCATCTTTCAGCCTCACTGCCACCGTCACACACACTCAATTAAACACACACACACGCAATTACACTCACACACAAATTTACACACCAAGGCAAACATATACTTGAAATACAATAAGTAACCATAGAAACCCATTTAAATTGTGAGGATTTCAACGAGCAGAGCTCTGGCTAAGGGTGATGTTAGTGCGAGTGAGGGCATGGCTTGTTCTTCATCCCTAAAATAAGAGACGGCTAGATGGCATCCATCTAGCCAGTGGGGGCAGGGTGCAACAAAGAATACAGAAAAGAGACTGCACGAAGCTGTGTAAATGCCGTAAATAACATGATATCTCTTTTTTAATATCTTTATAAAATAAAGGGAACCCGAAGACCACAACAATACCATAAATTATACGGAAACTTAATGACATATTGTATAAAGCAGTATTTCTCAACTGGTGGACCCATTATTTATATAGCGCATTTCAAAATACAGTGAATAAAATGCAACTAACCATATAAACATGCATAGTTAGGATCACAAAATCAACTTTTTAAAAAGAGAAGGCGTTTCCCATATATTTGTTGTTGACATCAAAGGCAATGCGTCCAATCAAGCTACAGTATTTTACAGAATAATTAATGTAAGTGCTTTTATAAAATTATAAGCTTCACATTTCTGCCTTAAACCCTAAAAAAATTGAAGGCACTTCCTTTGTAAGTGCCTCATTGTAATCTTTCGCCTGAAATTACAAATGCTGTTGATTGAGCTTAAATTGTATTGAACCCAGAATATTATTTTTTATAATTTTGCATATTGTTGGGCCTATACAGTTCAAGTTAACATTTTCAGTTTTTTGTTTAAAAGGCATTAGTTACTTTTCCACAAGAAACAATTTTGGTACTGTGTTGGGTCGACACTTGATCTCCTATGTCAAATCTGGACCCTGAAGCAAAACCATTAGATTACCACTGCAATAAAGCATACAAAGTAGTTAACTTACAGAAATATAATTCTGATTTTTTTGTGTGTGTGTATGGTCAGTTGCATTGGTAAATGTGCAAAAAACTTTCATACTGTATGTAATAATGATCATGATGATATTTTTGTACCACAATGTTCATGTTGAGACAAATCATGTATGGCCTATTTTACAATACGGAGATTAACAACATAACCTACTGTTTGACGTAACCAAGTCAGATGGCCTCCAACATTCAGGCACATCCTGTCTACAAACAGTTTCCATTTCACTGGGCAGTCACCCACCACCCATTTTGAGCATGCAAAAATGCAAAAACTCACTAAACATAAATGCATTGATACCCTAATTTATGACACATGTGGGACAAACTGTATTCTGCCTCAAAGTGGTTTAACGCCAAGACACTTAAAATATCTTAATGCAAAAAAACAAATGCAGAGTATTTAAAAAAAAAAAAAAACAGCATTTTTTAACAGACATCAAACATTTTACTGAAGAGGAATATCGTTGCTAGGGTGCTCTGGGTGATTGCTTACTGGCCCAAGTAAAAAAAAAGCCAAGTCTCTATGACATTCTGATCCCTATTTATGGCTTGAGTACCTCCTAAAATGCAAGTCTAATGATTTTATTGTCCACCAAGCAAATGTTACAGAACAAGTAATGTCAAAGTTTAAAAATCAGTGTTAAGGGTTTGATCAAATCCCTAATCTTAAATATGAGCAATAGTAAAAGTGATGCTTGCCTTTGATTGCACTCCTCATAAAGAGGAAAATCATAGTTTAGAACAATCCCAGAAACGACACATTACGCTGGAGGGGTAGTGCACATTTCAGCCAAACATGTCGAAGAAAGAAAGACTTTGCATTAGTAATTTCTTATCGGATACGCACTTCACAGTGACATTGCATATCATTCCCATTGTGAACTGTGAACTGTGTGCAAGAGATGCAGTCGGTTGAGGTCAATGGGGGCAGAAGTCTGTTTTATGAGCGCTCTCTAAGATCATGGGGTAGATGTGGAACATTATTACATTCCACATGCATGGCCCTTGACAATGCTGTACAAACCAGGTCCAGATGTGCTGTTTTCTATGTATGGCTGTTGTTGATATGTGGGCAGCGCCCGGCTCCACCACTTAGACAGCAGCCTTAGACTGACCAATGGCAATTGTGCAAGATGTTCTTTTAACCTTTGCTTTGAGGTGGAGTAGATTACCTGTTGAGTCAGTTTTGTGAGAGATGAATGGTCTGTGGAGTCGGACTTTAAACGGTTTTCATGATAACTGGGAGGAAAGCAACTCTGAAATAAATGTTTTAATAAGGAATGTAATAGAAGGAAACAAAAGCAAGAAGCAATCAGGCATGAAGTGTCTACTTGGAGGATTAGTAGCCACTCAATAATGAAAAATGCATTAAAGGTGAATTATAAGGTAAATAAGACATGTACTACATACGTTAACAAGAAGTATTTAATACCAGGCGTATGCACTATTTTCAATGGTTGGTCTGATGTACACATGCGTCAGATGGACGTCTTGTCGGTGCGTTGCGTTTTTAATAGCCTACAGTTGAATACAATAAACGGTTGAGATTTTAAAAACGAGTTCCGTTCGATTGCGCTTCGTCTAGCTTTTTGGAACGCAAAAACGCGTCCTGAACGTTCCAGAAGTGTTAAAACGTTTGTAAAATGTTGTAAAACGGAATATAAACGTAATAATGTTGTATTTATTGCGCTTTAATTTTTATTTCGTTTCATAAGTACGGTGAGTTGAGTAAAGTACCCTTTTCAAAGATGCCCTGATTTTTTTACGTTTTAAAAACTCTTACATGAGGGATAAAAATTGAGCAATAATGCTTCTATTAAAAAACTCTTACATGAAGGAGAAAAATTGAGCAATAATGCTTCTAGTAGCCTAAACTTGAAGCGTTAAATGCGCGTCACGTGTAAATGAACAGTCAGCTGTCATGTAACTCACCGATAATTTTTTCCTGATATCCCTTGGTAAAGAACTGCATGGCAGTGGCGGCTCTCCAAGGGGTTTTCAGGAGTCCCTGACGCTGCGGATCTTCCCCAAGACCCCTGAGAATTGTAGTGTATGCGGCAGCGATGCTCGGCAGGCTCATTTCATTGTCCTCCACACTTCGAGTGCGCTCTTCCCGCCAGCTCTCCATCACGCTCGAGGACGGCAAGGAACTCGGGTCTCCTGCAGCACCACCAGCGCTCCATCCGGGCATCTTCAGCCGGCCGTCAAAGTGCAGCCCATTGACTGCAGTGTCTTTACCTTCTGTTTCATTTTCACTTTGATTCATCTGTTTTGGTTTAGAGCGCTCCATACTCGAGTTCCTCAAATCCTGGTTTAATGATACTATCTCTTTAAGAAACAATGTTACAGGTGTAGTGGTCAAATTTGAGTGAAGTTCAGCGGTTACGATACTCTTATCAAACTCGCCGCAGCCGAGGTCTTTATAAACATTGGCTAATCCTTGCGAGTTCCGATTGGTCGAGAGGCGCGGTTGCGTCACTCCACCAGGTTCCTATTGGTCGAGAGGCGCGGTTGCGTCACGCTGCCTCTGTCTAGTAAGAGAATGAGGTCTCCTATTCACATTTAAGTGATGTCTCGAAGCGAAGCACATCACCTCAGGGGATTGAAGAGACCTTTGGGTGATATTACCTTATTGGTATTTCTAATGCACTGTTGTTGGAAGCCTGTCAGTTCAAATCAGTTTCATTTCAAGTCAGTGTAGTTGCAAAACCAAAGTTCAGTGACCTTAAATAAACATCACACGAACATCCCCTTCATATTTGAAGGATTCCCAGCATTAAATCAGCTGGTTTTGTAATTTCCTCTTGCTGATTGCATACACATCCTTTAGAATATAGAAAATAGGACACATGTCTCAAATTCAATATTTTAGCTTTTATTTTTATCATTTGGTTAACATACAGTAGAAATGTTCACATTAACATATGTACAAATAGCCAGATGGCAAAGATAAAAAAACATCTTGCCAAATTGTGAAATGCATAAAGAACATTTGCTTAAATTTAAAATGCAAATGAATTGATGCAAGCAATGCTTTCAAAAGAGCTCAAACTTGGAGAAAATGTATGGAGAACGCACCAGATGAGCAACAGTAAGCAATGAAAAACAATTTAAAAATGTTCATTATCTATATTAAAATAAAATGTAAAAATATGTAAGTACTAAACTAATTTACAGCAAGTATTATTATTTGTTAAATGCAAATGCAGAGAGCTTAGCAGAAGTATCCAGTGGCTTTTTCTTTTTCACGCTGCCCTCGTCTGCGTCTGCATTTTCAACCATTTCTTTTCCTTCTTCACGCTTTCTTTTCTTGGGATCTGAGTCACCCTTTGCTCTCTCCGTCCAGATCTAAAGACATACATAAAATTTATATATTTGAAACCACGACCAGAGAACTTTACTAACAAAGTTCAAAAGCATGAGCCCACTTGTGAAAATGCTTTTTTATCATTTAATACAGTTGTTTTCCATTTAAATATTATCTGCATAACAATTTGTTTGAAAGAGTGAATTAATTTTATTTTAATGTATAATTAAACCGCAATGTCCCATTTGTCTTTACTGGCAACATGCACTCAAGCAGGCATAGGATCCACAAATTTAAAAATTATTAAAATCCTAAAGCTTTTATTTTCATCTTTAAAGACTTTTAAGGTCTTTAGACCCTAGATTTTTAATGCGGTCTCAGACTTTTGAACCCCACAGTATGATTATGCTCATGCTGTCTGTGCTTTCACATGCATGCAATTAAAATGACTATAAATCACAACGTTCAAACAAACCTCTATGTGAATGTAACTAAAAATTGACCGACAAGCCACTGCTAACCCAGACACATTTGTTCCCAATAGGAGTAAACAAAAAGGTTGTGAACATTTACAGACACTGTGAGGAGTCCTCTCAGACCCATCACAAATATGAGCACCAGGTCCCTTTCTACACGCATCTCCCCCCACGGCATTCATCGTCGTAACGCACTTTCACTGCCTGATGATACCCACATGTCATTAACATAAGATCAATGAGACCGGCCCAAAGGTTTCCGGAGCAACAGGCATCCTAACCATTCTCCATCCAGGCTGGTGTGTGTGAAGAGATATTCAGTGCTACACTGAGTGGCCCTGTGGGTGCAGGGTCACGAACAGATCATCCATATGAGACAGAGAGCTTGAGTGTTTGTGAACCCCCCCCCCCCCACACACACACACACACACACACATACACATGAGGGGAAATCAGAAAGCAAATATCCTTTTGCTTTCTGATTTCCCCTTATCAACAGTCTTTTGGCAGGTCAAAATTTAGGTAAAAGTATTAGTTCACCCAAAAATTACAACTGACCCTTTGCTAAGCTCCACGCTCATTGGTTAACTTTGCTCACTCTGACAAGAACTTCCAATTGGAATGAATGGGAGATTGCCATGAAAGGTGCTGTTTTTGGCAAATTATTCTCATTTACAAAATTGACAAAATTCTTGCATGGGCTGAAATGAAGAGTGGCATTGTAAAACATATTGATCTGAATTTTTTGCCATATAAATTGTTAAATTACACAGTAATTTGATAGAAAACTGTGGAGACTATGAATCAGAATCGAGGCAAACAATTATCACAGTCACTTGAAAAGAGAATAGCATAATTTGATGGGGATTAAACGCCTGATAACATAACTTCTAACACACTGTGAAATCTTTAATAACCAATCGGCTTTACCAAGACCTGAATCAATATGTAAATTAATTAACGTTAATTTATTACCTTTAATTTACCTTGGAGCACATGTAGGTGTCCTTGCTGATGTTTTACATGTTCATTTGGGAATAAGAGCTGGCACAATTTAATCCATAAAATTCTCTTCTTGAGCTTTATTTAAAGATTATTAAAAAAAGGAGGAAAAACACACCATGTATCCTCTTTAGGTACCTTGTGTCACTATTACAAGTGACCCAGCAACAACGTTTTTTACATTTTGTGGATCATTTCTATAAAATTTGGCTTAAAACTTCCATAGACTCGTGTTGGAAAAAAGCAAGAGCTTAGAGATTTGATGCACGTCAACATACGTTAGATAGGATTGGTCAGAAACACTTTAGCTTAGCGAATGGTCAATTCTGTAATTTATTTACTCACCCTTATTACGTTCCAAACCAACATGAATTACTTTCTACAAAAAGTGCATTTTAGAGGAATATCTTGGCCAATCATGACAGTGAATAAGGACAGGGGCTGTCAATTCCATACACCATGTGCGTTATATTCAAAGTCTTCTGAAGCCATAGAAATTTAAGTTCTTGTTCACTAAAAAATATTGATGTTCTTGATATTTTCATGAAAGCAGTAGCAATGTCAGATTTGTGAACAAATAGTGGTTTAGACTCAGATCCTTCTAGGGCTGGGTATTCATACAAATTTCCCGATTCGGTTTGATTCGATTTCGATTCACAAGTCCTCGATTCTATTTGATTCAGATCTTGATTCTATTCAATATCAATTTATATGGGTATATTTCTGTTACAATTTCCATTTTGCTAAAAAAATTAAAATAAAATAAAAACTCTCAGCTAATGCTCTTAATTATAAAGGGAATTTCTAACCTTCTAGGTAACCATTCTAGTTACAATTCATCATAGGTCACATTTTAGGTTTTGAAAATTTTTCAAATTCAGTTATTCCATCAACAAATATCTTGAAATAGCATATACTATATTTTGTTGCATCTATATTTTTGTTACTTGCATAACTTTTGATATTATTATATAATATCAGTATTTACATTGATATGTAGAACATGTGCTATATCGGTCCAGTCTCTTAAGACACCTGCCATCCTGGGGCCCTGGGTAGCTTAGTGAGTATTGTCACTGACTACCACCCCTGGAGCCGCAAGTTTAAATCCAGAGTTTGCTGAGTGACTCCAGCAAAGTCTCCTAAGCAACCAAATTGGCCTGGTTACTAGGGAGGGTAGTCACATGGGATAACTTCTTCGTGGTTGCGATTAGTGGTTCTCGCTCTCAATGGTGAGTAGCAAATTGTGCGTGAATCGTGGAGATTAGCATGAGCCTCCATGTGATGGGAGTCTCCGCGGTGTCATGCAGAACAAGCCACGTGATAAGATACATGGACTGATGTCTCAGAAGCGGAGGCAACTGAGACTTGTCGTCCGCCACCTGGATTGAGGTGAGTAACCTTACCACCACGAGGACCTAAGTAGTGGGAATTGGGCATTCCAAATTGGGAGAATAGGGGATAATATAAAAAAAAAAAAAAAGACTACCACCATCAGCCAATGAGCGCATATAACGAGATAAGACATGCATGGTTTCTTAAGCTGGTTAGTGTGTGATTACAATTAAACGTTCCTTTTTTCTTACGATTGACTGTAAAGAACATAAATGGCATTAAAAGAGACATTATTTAATGACAAATGGAACAAGTAAAATTCCTCAAGGACACAGAACGAGTAAAACCAAACTTAGAATTTTAAAACCAAGGAAGTGAAAGAACCTCTGTGCCTTATATATCATATATTGGACTATCATCTTTCGCAGTGAAAGCCACTAATCAATGGAATGCCCTACCAGAGGACATAAAAGGGTGTAAAGCTCATGGTTTTTTTAAATTGAAGTTAAAATCCTTTTAATACTGGAACCAATTATGTAACCATTGAGATTGTTGTAGTTAAATTGTTTGATTTATTAATGTTTTTCTATGGCCTTGACAGTATGTGTGTATGTATGTATTGTATGTGAATATAGGTATTGTTTGTGTAATGTTTTGTTAGCTTTGTCTCGCTTTGGGGGACTACGGATGAAAAATAGCCTCTGGCTAAATCCGATACAATACATGAAATGGACATTTTATGTTAAAAATTGTGCATGGTCCCTACTTAAATAAATAAATGAAAAAAAAATATATATATATATATATATATATATATATATATATATATTTTTTTTTTTTACCCAGTCCAAGATCATTTCAATGAATCCATTGATCCAGTTAAAAAAACCTAAATGATTCTTTCATAAACTGGATTGAGGTTCTTGATAGCTCAACAGGGTTGAAGGTTATTGTCATTTATGGAAAGGAGTGACTCAAGACTATGTAAATTTATGTTCCACAGACTCAAGTCAGTCATAAGGGTTTGGAACAACAGTGGTGTAATGACAGAATTTTTGGGTGGACTATTCCTTTAAACCTTTGTGTGCATACAAAAGGAAGCAATCTGAAAAGATAAAACAGGGAAGTAGATATATATTACACGCCCAAGAAAACAGTAACAGGGAAATTCCAAAGTAACCTTCTCTGATTGATCAATAAGTTTAAGTACAGAACCCAGAGTCCCACGCCAAATTCACGCCATTGGTTGAGCCAGTGTTGCTATGTTGTATAGAGCGGGATGCTCAAACAAAGAGCATTGATTTGATAGGTGTTTACACGTTTCAGTGGAAGAAACCGTGAATGGCTTCCTATTGTTGCCTCTGCATATAAAGCTGGGATATGAAAAAGTATTTCAACAGCGAAAACAGATACACTTCCGAAACAAGTTTTGCATAAAATGTATGTTACATGCTCTGGTGAACAATAAATGCCTTACCAGTCTTTCCTCTGCAGAGAGAGCACGGAAACGCCCCATGCCTTCCTTTATAACATCCATTTCCTCAAAGTCAGGATTGTCAGCTAGAATGCTCTTCCTGTTCTCCTCAAGCCACAGCTGAAAGCCGGTTTTCGGCCTGGAGGAAATAAATTCTAGTTAGAGAGCAGACTGTAAACAAAACATTTCTTAATCTGTGCACAATACATTGGTAATCATATAAGTATCACCCAAAATAAAAAGCCATTAGTGAGTAGTTATTTTGAGATTATTGGCATTTGTCAATAATAGTGTCCTCTTTGCTGATTAACAGAAGTGTTAGCATAACCTTTGTGTCAGTTCCAAAATCTACCGGCAGCCTTCTCAACAGATTTCTGTTTTCAATTTGAGTAAATATAGAGTTAAGTGTTTATATCAATAATTTTGTAATCTCATTTAAATTTATGCAATTGGCAGACACTTTTATGCAAAGCAACTTACAGCGCCCTCAATTGCATTTGCTTTCATTAAAATGTTTGTAGGATGTATGCATGTATATATTAGCATGGTAACAATTTACAATAAGGTCATTTATAACATACAGTACATACAGTATATACTACATACACACTATACACTATTATTGTATATATATATATATATATATATAAAACTTTGCTATATAGATGTTATATCACACACTGGCTATATAGACAAGTATGTAATGCAAACAATAACAGGAGCTACCAATGAACATGACTTTTAACCTTTATTTAATCTGTTAGTAAACTATTCATAAATGTGTGGGGGGTTAATTATCAATACATAGAATATCAGGACTGATTTTTCTTTTATTCAGACAGTTAACCATGACAACAGTTACACATATCTATTGTTTCAACTGTACTGGATTTCACTTAAGTAAAACTTTAGATTTAGATTAGAGCTCCGAATAGTTTCTAGCAGCCTTACAAAATCATGGAACTACTGCCATCATATTATTTACCACGCCTAAAAACATTTATCTGACATAATATGAGGTGGCAAATATAATGTCTATAATGGTGCATCTCTTAATGTGATCATTGAGGTTATTCGTGAGATATCAAATGCAACCATTTTTGTCAGAACAGATTTATGAAATAATTCATTAGGCTCAAGTTTCCTAATTGCATAATGGATAAAATGGCCTTTGACATTCTCTATTCTCAAAGTTAAATAATGGTGTCCATCATTAAACAAAGACTTTGCTTCTTACTTGCTGTTTTCAGTATTCTCTGTTGATGCTGGAGGTGTTGCTACAAGAGTCTCTTTTACGGTCTCAGCTGCTGATTGGCTCTCCACCTGTTTCTTAATGCTTCCTTTAGGAATGCTCATCTGCAGCAGAGTGGCCTGCGTCTGAGAAAAACTAAATAATGTTACTTATAATCTGATGGAAATACAATGTTCTGCTATCAGAACGGAGAATTCTCAGTGGAAAAGCAGGGCTGGAGTATGTGTAAAGTGCATTACGAAAGTATTCAGACCCCTTCATTTTGTCATGTTGGAGCCTTATGCTAAAATGCTTTTAAAAAAAATGTACATCAGTCTACACTCCATACCCCATAATGACAAAGCAAAAACTAGATTTTTGATAACTTTGGAAATGTATTAAAAAGAAAAAACTGAAATATCACAGACATAAGTATTCAGACCCTTTGATGTGACACTTGAAATTTAGCTCAGGTGAATCCCATTTCTCTGGATCATCTCTGAGATGTTTCTACACTTTGACTGGAGTCCACTTGTGGCAAATTCAGTTGATTGGACATGATTTGGAAAGGCACACACACCTGTCTTTGATAAGCATTTTCAGCTGTGAGACCTTATAGAGCAAAAACCAAGCCATGAGGTCAAAGGAACTTCCTGCAGAGCTCAGAGACAGGATTGTGTCGAGGCACAGATCTGGGGAAGGCCACAAAATAATTTAGGCTGTATTGAAGGTTTCCAAGAACACAGTGGCCTCCAAAATCCTTAAATGGAAGTTTGGAACAACCAGGACTCTTCCTTGAGCTGGCAACCTGGTAAAACTGAGCAATAGGGGTAGAATTTCCTTGATAAGAGAGGTGACCAAGATCCTGATGGTCACTCTGGTTGAGCTCCAGAGATTATGTGTGGAGATTGGAGAAACTTGCAGAAGGACAACCATCACTACAACACTCCACCAATCTGGGCTTTATGGCAAAGTGTCTCCTCAGTGCAAGACACATGAAAGCCTGCCTGGTATTTACAAAAATAACTCAGTTTGTGAGAAACAAGATTCTCTGGTCTGATGAAATGAACTGTTTTAACTCCAAGCTTCATGTCTGGAGGAAACCAGGCACCGCTCATCACCAGCGTAATACCATCCCAACAGTGAAGCATGGTGGTGGTAGCATCATGCTGTGGGCGGTTTTTCAACAGCAGGGACTGGGGACTGGTCAGGGTTGAAGGAAAGCCAACTAAAGGAAAATACAGATATCCTTAATGAAAACCTGGTCCTGAGTTCTCAGGACCTCAGACTGGGCCAAAGGTTCCAGAAAATCCTCAAATCCAGGAGTGCAAAGCTTGTCGCATAATACCAAAAAAGATTGAGGCTGTAATCACTGCTAAAGGTGCTTCAACTAAGTATTGAGTTAAGGTTCTGAATACTTATGTCAATGTGATATTTAAGTTTTTTCTTTTTAATAAATTTGCTAAGTTAACAAAAAGCTGGTTTTTGCTTTGTCGTTATGGGGTATGGAGTGTAGATTGATGTGAAAAAAATAAATACAAATAATTTAAAGCATTTTAGCATAAGGCTGTAACATAAAATGAAAAAAAAAAGTGAAGGGATCTGAATACTTTCTGAATGCACTCTATGTTTGATCAGCACACTGTACCTTGGACTTGGATTTGGGTGCCAGGGGCTTCAGGACTGGGGCTTTGCCTTGTTTTGAGTTTCCACTGAGAGCAGTAGGCTTTCTGTTGGACAATGTCATGCTGTCTAAAACATTAGTCGTTCTTGGCTGACCAGCTGGAGAGCCTGACGACTTTCCTGCAACCGATACCTGCAAGTGAAAAAAAATATATTTACTTCTTTATGACCAAGTGTAAATGCATACTTAACCTTCTATTAAATTAATTAATAGGGAGAAATTCCTACCTTAAAAGGGTTTGCACGTCCTCCTCTGCTCACTATGACAAAAAAAAGCAAAGTTGTGGTTGTCAGCAGAGGCCTTTTTGAGCAGAAGCAAAGACATATGAGAATCAAGAAATAGATACCACAATCAGTTTTGATCATAAATGTATTATCACGGGTAAACAGACAAAAATTAAATAAAATCTGTAATTTGATAAAATAATTTAAATCAAACATACATTATATATATATATATAATTTCTATATTACAACTGCTACTGATTATTGCAGTAGTTTTTATGTTTTTTTATATCTATATTAATATTATTTTTGTATTTATTTTCATTACAGTTAAATTATATTCTCATTTATTCAGGTTAACACATTTCATTTTCGATTGTTTAACTAATTTTTTTTATTTCTCAAATGATTAGTAGCATTAGTAAATGGGGCTTCCTAATACCTGAAGTATGCTGGTCTGTATGGAATAAATAAATGGGTGTGTCCTCATAACATTCAACTCACCTGTTTTGGGAGAGGGCCTTTCAGGTGATTTTGCTCCCTTTTTGAATGGATTTAAACCTGTAATGTCAAAATTCACAAGTCAATAATTCAAGGTGAGATATTTGATTTAAAATGCATTTCTTAAGGCCAGTTCACTCTGCCCAAACACGTCAACAGACACAAACACTTCCAACATTCTGAAGTTGGTTGTTGTACTTAGAATGCTGAGAAACAAAACCTTCATGCTCACACTGATTCAAACAAACTTGCATCTTTGCGTGTTGTTGTACATCGAAGACAACTGACAAGGAAGAGGTTGCGAATAAGCCAAACATGCCCAATTTAACATACAAATATTATGTGCAATTTATTCAATTAGGCAATAACCTATAAAACACAACTACATTTTAAAAACGTTTTGCATTTGCTGGGAACTTATTCATTCTGAGATCTGTGTTTCATGCGAGTGAAGAGTGCTTCAGCACAAATGTATCACTTCCCATGTCTTGCCTATTTGTACATATTCCCTCACACGTGTCATCCACACAAACTGCTGAACCCAACACTAACATAAAATTATGTTTTCTTTAGAAAAGCACTGAATTCTTTAAGATTGCAACATTTGCAGCAATGTGATTATTCATGATTGACTGTGTTTCTTCTGCTCCATCAATGCGAGTGCGGTAGCGCGCACTAATTTTCTGTGCGTTGAAAGGAACACTTAACTCATTGTCATGGCAATGGTTCGTGAAGTAGTAAGATTACGTCAAGAGTTTTTTGGAAAATCATACCATACATTCCAAGACCCGACAAACGCTGATTAAACATGTTGGATTAGTGAAAACAGACACCAACGAACACCAAAAGGGTGATCACACTGATCCAACTAAACCTGACAAGTGCTGGATGTTGGTGTTTATTGGGGTAGTGTGAATTAGCCTTTAACCATATAGGTGTGCCTAGTCCTGTGCCTAGATGCAAATTCAAAGCTTAAACTCACAGAAAATCATGTATATTTACCATTATTGTACGGAAAACATTATTAGCCCTATAACGGTCCTAATTGAATAAACAGCACTAATGCACAGGCCATTTAGGGTCAGAAATTAAGGCTTGCCACCAAGAATGCCCCCCCAATTTCAAAATGTGCAGGTAAAAATGCCCTTGTAATATATATATATATATATATAAATAAGGCAAATCAAATTTCAAATGAACTATCTCTTTATTGAATTTATTAAATAACATTAACATATTTGACAAACGATTTACACATTTGGTTTTAAATGATTAAAAATGCCCTCATAATGACAAAAAACTTCAAATCCAGGGGGCAAGTATTGCGTTTTATTCTAAAAATTAATTTGGTAAATGGAACGTATTCTTTTCAGAGAAGCAGGCATATTTACGAGGTCTGCTGGCGTCTGTTGATTCCTCTGCATCCATTTGTTCTTCCGGTTGATATTCTTCCTCCACCTCTTCCTCATCGTTACAGCCACTCTCAACTTGTGCTTGTCTGCTGTTCATCTGATCGGATCCTCTATATTCTCTGTAGCCATGACTAAACCTACAAAACATAAAATCTCTTACATGCAAGATCATTTTCACGGTCTTTAAAAAGAATATTCCGGATTCAATAGAAGTTAAGCTCAATCAACAGCATATGTGGGATAATATTGATTACAACAAAAATTTATTTCGACTCGTCCCTCCTTTTCTTTAAAAAAGGCACAGAGGTAACAGTGAGGCACTTACAATGGAAGTGAATGCAAGTGATTTTATAAAATTATAAGCTTCACATTTCTGTTTAAACCCTCCAAAAATGGGCCCGCATTCACTTCCATTGTAAGTGCGGCACTGTAACCTCCATTTCTGCTTTTTTTAAAGAAAAGGATGGATGAGTTAAAATTAATTTTTGTTGTAGTCAATATTATGCCACAGATGCTTTCGATTGAGCTGAACTTGTATTGAACCCAGAACATTCCTTTCAATGTTACATTTCAGGAGACTTTGGCTCACCCGATGGCATGAGTATAGCTGTTTTTTTGGGAACGGTCAAATTTCTGCAATTCCTTTAGGTGACACTTGTGGCACAGAAATGACACACTTCACCTTTAACTAAAATAACAACTACCAATTTTACCCAGAGTTTTGAACTACACTCTGATAGGCCGGCTCTTCCTCCTCCTGCTGCTGCTCCTCCTGCAGCTGATTGGCCTTTTCCAGAGCAAGCTCATTGAGTCTCTGTGCCAGAGCCATGCGTCTAGAGCGAGACGCGTAACGGATGGCGAGCGTCACCACGCTATGAGTCATCACCTCGGCCAGCTCCACACACCGGAACTCACGCTCCAGTTTACATGACAGCTGCCAGGCACACACACACACACACCCAAAAAAAGAAAAAAAAAAAAGAAACAAAGCATAAAAAAATTACAACATGACTGGAAGGAAAGTTCATATAAAAACAACTTTATCTGATCAAATGTGCAAGCTATTTCTGAGAAATATGACACTTACACTTAAGAAATGTTTTGATTCATGACATTCCAGAATCGTGTTACAGAAATCAGACAGAGATTAAAAACAGGCATCTACGATTGAATTTCCTGTTCTGTCCATGTGAATGACTTACAGCGAACATTTTCATTAGCAGTTCCTGCTGCTCTTTCTCAGCCCGAGTCTGGCTCTCATTGTCGATTTCATAACCGCTGGACGACAGAAACCCATAATGGTTATGGAAGAGCATGGAACGCCAGTACTGCTCCTAAAAAATAGATATAGCACAGCATTAATGTTTTGTATGATTCACAGCTGAAAACAGAAACAACAAAGTGATCATACAGTATGGCTTAATATATATATATATGGAATATAGTGCAGGGGAGTCGTATTGACTATTTATTTTTTGAACTTTTTTTAGGAGCTTGAAAGCCCAGTTACTTTTCAATTGCGATATATAGAAAAAGCTGTGTGAAGAAAGTCAAACTAGTTTGGAACAACATGAGGATCAGCACATGATGATACAAGTTTTAGTTTTAGTTGAATTTTGCCTTTAAGCATTTGAGTCAGTACCTCCATCTGGCCTTTCTCTGTAGTGGTCTGGCAATAGGGCAGTTTGAAGGAGAGGATGGCCACAGCGGGACGTGGTAAGGTGGGAGGGAAACGTGAGCCTTTACAGGGGATGCACCTGAAGAAGATGAAGACAATTCTTAGGCACAACACTTTGTTGGCTGCTTAGAAATTCCAGTCCAGATCCAAAATGAACCCACTGGAAAATTTTTGAATAACAAAAAATGAATATAAGAGAAATCCTTACCTAAGCTGCTGAGGATTCTCATGAACACCAACCACCCAGCAATGATCCGATTTGCTCTTGCAGGTGTCCCTGGTGTTACCGACAGGGGTCCATGTGTTCCCCAGGGTTCGGTTGAGCATTCGCACCACTCCCTCAGAGTCAATACAGCACGGGGTTCCTGAAAAACAATCATTATCATACAACTCTCTCAGCTGGAAATTGTAATTGTGCCATTTACTCAACCCTCATGTTCCAAACCTGTATGACTTTCTGCTGTTGATCACAAAAGGAGATTTTAAGCAGAATATTAGCCTCAGTCACTTTCATCGAATGGGGAAAACAAAACAATGAAAGTGAATGGTGACAGAGGCTAACATTCTGCCTAAAACCTCCTTTTGTGATCAACAGCAGAAAGAAAAGTCTTAAGGGCACAACAAGAGTGAGTGAATGATGACAGAACAGAGAAGGTGACTCACCCTCCGCAGTGAAGCCCATCCATGCCAGGTAGGACTTCCGTGAGAGTGGCAGCGGTTCTCCATGGATCACCTGCCTTCTCTTCCTTCCAAGCTGAAGCAGCTGAACTCCAAGGGCCTGATCTCCATCAAACCCAGTACCTGACAGAATGATAATAGATGAGAATTGAGCTTATCCATTTTATTATTAAAGATCAAATACCATAAATTGATTCTGCCATGTTTTCAGTTAAAATAAAGTATAAATAGAAATTCAGACATACACTAGCATTTTGAAGCCCAATATATTTTAAAAAATTTGGTTAGATCATTAAGACGATTTGTTTGATTCGAGTCATAGCTCAAAAGTCTGCTGTTTACCCCTGTGGCAGAACATTTACCAAAAAGAAGCTTGTTACATTTTAAATGTTAAAATAACAAATATATAGTTTAAAATTTAGACAAAAAATTATTTGGACACTTGATAATGGTCTCATTAAAATTACACGTTCATTTGTTTTAGTTTTTAGTTTGCAATCCTTTCGTTCGCAGAACTTATTGACATTGTCTGGGCATAGAATCAACAAGTTTCTGTAAAAGCTGCAGTGAAAGATTCCTCTAGGTTTCAGCCACCAAAGTTTTCACTTCATCCACACTGCAACATCAACGATCTGACATTTTCTTCTTCTTTGCATCCTATAGGTGCTCTTAATGGTTTGAGTCAGGGATAAATCAGGGCTAAAAAAAAAATAAAGCTATATCAATAACTAATTCTCCTAGGTACACCTGGACACAGTTTTTCTTGGTTGTTGGCAGATAGGATGTTCCAAGCCACAGTTCTTCTATCTATTTTGGCTGTCTCGATTGCTTCTGTCTCTTCTTGTAGTCCCAGACTGAATTAATGATGTTGATATCCAGGGCCTAGGTAGCTCAGCGAGTATTGACGCTGACTACCACCCCTGGAGTCGCGAGTTCAAATCCAGGGCATGCTGAGTGACTCCAGCCTGGTCTCCTAAGCAACCAAATTGGCCCAGTTGTTAGGGAGGGTAGAGTCACATGGGGTAACCTCCTTGTGGTCACTATAATGTGTGGTTCTCGCTCTCGGTGGGGCACG
Source organism: Xyrauchen texanus (assembly GCF_025860055.1). Taxonomy (NCBI): domain Eukaryota; kingdom Metazoa; phylum Chordata; class Actinopteri; order Cypriniformes; family Catostomidae; genus Xyrauchen; species Xyrauchen texanus. The sequence continues at coordinate 8,191,591 of NC_068297.1, forward strand.
TGGTGAGTTCTGCATAGATGCTATGGAGAATAGCTTGGCCCCCACATGTGCTACGTCTCTGCGGTAATGCGCTCAACGAGCCACGTGATAAAGATGTGTGGATTGACCACTGAGACACGGAGGCAACTGAGATTCGGCCTCGGACACCCGAATTGAGGTGAGTCACTATGCCACCACGAGAATTTAAGAGCGCATTCGGCATTCCAAATTAGGGAGAAAATCAAAAAATGATGTTGAGATCCAGGCTCAGTGGGAGCCACATCAACTGTTGTAGGGCTCCTTGTTCTTCATCTATTCAATTCTATTTGCAAAGGGAACATTTAAATCTAGAATTTATATTTTCTACTGATACACTAAAAGCTGAATATCTGAAATACCCATTTTAAGACTATTGTTTTTGTGAAAATATAATATGCCTCAGACTTTTACACAGTACAGTATATAATACTGCTCCAATGAATCACCCGTCTCATAGTTTAACTTCTAAACAGTGCTCTCCCTCACAAATGCTTTCCAAATTGGTTTGAATGAATCAATAATGAAAAGCAGTTCAAAACAAGTACTTGGTTGCAAATCGGACATTTCTAACAGCTACAAGCATCAAGCAAAATATGTGATGTGACGGGATCCACATTTCAGAACATTTTGTTTTAGCCGTGTGGTTGTTCAGGACTTTAGGACAGAGAGCGGAATACACCAATACCTCTGTGATATACTATGAGGAGCTGCTCGCCGTGTCCTGCCATGCAGACTACAGCACCAGGCAGGCTGAAGATCTCCTTCTGCACACCACCGATGGAGAACAGCCTTACCATCAGAGCACTGGTGGCCACCGCCGCCCATCCCTGACCCAAACACAACGCATGCACGTCCTCTCCTTGAGGAAGATCCACCATCCACTCCTTATGAGTGTCCCAACAAGAGAAGTGCAAACACTGGATCTTACTGTGAGGAGACAGAGGGAGTGAGATCCCATAAATAGACATAAAAAGGTGATCTCATAACAGTGTCAATTGTTTTTGCTAGCTAATTTTCTGTTGCTCTCCTTTTTATTGATGCTACATTTGTGAAATGTGTTCTTTGTTCGATAATCATTATCCAAGAGCTTTCAGGCTACATCCACCAAACTTTGCACAGACGTTCAGACTGTTCTGACTTCATGTGCTATATATTTTCTAACTGACTTATGGTTTTCCCATAGCAGGCTATAAAACAATACCAAAAATACCAAAGATTCACATCCATTCATCTAGCTAGATATTTGTCTTACTACAATGTTTGTATAAAACCATCCAACTTTTAAAACTGGTTTGAACTTTCAGACAAGTCTTTGTCAAACCAGCATCAAAGATTGCATTCAATTGACTAAAATGAAAAAAAATTTTTTTTTTTATGCAAGATTGACATTTAAAACATTCTTCAGATATGAAGATATAATCTTCAGATTAAAAACTGTGAATTTTACCAAAAGGCATGTCATTTTCATCTTTTTGATTGTGAATTTACCAGCTGATAATTTACTACTGACTAGAGGATTAGCAATTTCGCAGAAAATTTCCTTGGCAAATAGAAATAGGCAAACAGTTAAGGACAAAGGGGAAATTACACTACAAAACAAGGTTCACACCAGTTACTGCTCACTATCTGATAACAGAAGTAGTACCCCAAATCGAGCAAATTCAACAAATAAACGCAAACAAAAACGATATTTTGCTGTACATCAATTATTAACATAACACTAGCGTTTTACCTGGCAAGCTCATCTGTGCCCTCACAAGCCAGCAGCACGGCCTCCTGGGATAGGTCAACCATGGTGTGGCCAAGGGTGTTGGTGAGGTGCATGGCATGATGGATGGCTGTATCATGAAACTCCACATCAATGGCATTGTCCTGCTCGTCATTATAGCCACGAACAATACCCACGGAGTTCCACATCTGAGAAAAAAAAACAAGGAAGTGTAAGAACATACTCATTAAACACAAATTTAATCATAACTCAGAAGGTGAAGATTTAAAAAAGGGTTTACAAAAATTGTCTCTTACAAAAAGGTTTCCTCACCATAAAGCGATGCATGAGGTGCACCGGGGTGGATCCTGGTTGGAAAGACCTTTGTGGTGGTGTGGGCATGGGGCCATCATAGATGGGACGGGACACAATAGGATCCACAGCAGGAAGAATGAAACTGCTGCCATCCTCTGGAAGTTTATCCAGTTTTACTGAGCCTGCATCTGTGAGGCCCATTGAGCACAGCAACATTCATATCTGAACTCAAAGTTAATGTTCTTTATATGTCAGCAATTTTGAGTAAAACTCATTTATTATCATTAAATTGTATTATACCATTTAAATCTGCATTATATCAGCCACCCTATCTTCTAGAAATCAGTATCAGCCACTAAAAAACCCACATTGATGAACCACTAATCTGAAATATTAAAAGGGCTTGATTTATTTATTCCCAGCAGAGAAAACCTGATAAAAGTACATTTTCCTTGAGTATGTCAGCTTTAAGGATTTACAATTTGCTTTGCTCATACCTCGAGAATCATCGTCCAAGAATGCGCCTCTATTCCGTGGTCTGCCAGTGGATGGCATAAGATCATCGTCATCATCATCATCGTCCATGATGGCTTTCTTCACTGGAGAGTGCGAATCACTCATGCCCTCATCAAGCACCCGGTCATCATCCTCATCAAACAGGTCATCATAATCATTTGTTTCTTTACGTGCAGGTGCCTAAATATCACCAGCACCAAAAAGCATATTTACATTACAACATTAGTTAACTTAAAGCATTTAAAATGTTTTTCTACTCATAATAACAACCATTAAAAAGTATGAAATAACATTATTTAATGGTTAAAGAGTTTTGTGTCTTTTCGTCACTGTCTGTTTTCTTTGAGGCTTCCTATATGCAAGTGTACACGACGCAGTTTGCAAGGTTACCTTTTTAGCAGTCTAGTAGATAAATGCATTTAAAATAAATGCATATATAAAACAGACCAAAAATGTTTATACCTCATCTTGCTAACTTGCACTTATGGGCAGGTCAAATAAAATGTATGCTAGCTTGAGAATGTCCCCTTCCCCTAAAACCACCTGCCTCTAACTGCAAGTAGAAAATCATCAGCTGCTCATAAACTAAAGCCTATTGGTTGTTAAAGTAGAAAAGGGGTGGATGAGCCTTTTAATATGTCCTGCCCAAATTTCTTTTTCAATATGAAATATATCAAACTATATATAATGACCTTGGTGCTCTGGGTTGTAGATGATGAGGAGGAGGAAGAGGATGACACTCCTTCCAAGAGGCCGAGGCAGCCCTCAGTGTCAGTGTATGCGATCCGGCCCCCGGAGGGATGCCACGCCATACCACACACAGTGAAGCCTTTCTCATGTTTCTGTCTGTGAAACAAGATCACAAACAATATCTCCACATCACTGCAATAACTACTACCTATGACCACTGCTCTAAACCAGGGTTTTTTAAAGTCTTAATCAGTAAGCCCCCCTCAGACAAAATTTAGAAGAATGCCACCCCCCCACCTCCATTTTTTGGAGATTCATATGCAATAATTAAACATAGATCTATACCATAAACAAATTAATGTAAAATAAGATATGCTAAATGTCAAAAAATATATTTTCTTCCACTAAAAACTCCAGGCTACTTTTTTTTGTTTTAGTTTTTTCAAGTTTTATCAGGTATTGTCATCTAGTGTTATTATCATAAAAATCATATCATCATATTTCAGGCTTTGAAGCAATTCACCAATGATGACCAATAACCTTAAATTCGGTCTGACAGACTCATTAGGCAATGCATCATATAATGGTGCGTGATTAACGACTACAAGTATTTCTACTAATATGAAACTGCATTTTTCATTATTTTTTATTCAAAATAAAGGTTCGTTCTTTTGACAATGGGATTACTTAAAGGGGTCATTATGTCTTTTTATTATTTTAATGTTTCTTGAGGTTCACTTATATTAGTAATGTTTTTTGCTCAACTGATGTAAGATATGATCATTTTTCAAACTCATTCGCGTTTGGTTTTGGTGTTGCTTTTCCTTTAAGACTTGACAGTAAACCGACTGTTGTGATTGGCTATAAGCTCTTGACTGACTTGCTCTCTCCTCTTGTCATCTCACTGCTCACCACTACAGTGCGGGGCTACGGTGATAAGTGAGAAGGTAAAGCAAGCGTTGATGTGTTGACTACCACAGTATGACATCACAATGTAGAGAATGCAGAGTTGTTTTGGTAGCTTGGTTTCAACAAATGCTCTTGTTGCAGTGAGGAGGAAGTTTTAAGATCTAAACTTAGTGTGTTTTTATAGTACAATGAAATCTTATATGTTAAAAGATAAAGGAAAATTGTATTCCTCATGTCATGACCTCTTTAACTGCTTTAGTCTTCATTTGCTACAAACTTGCATCACATGAGCCAGTCTCCATCTTAAGTTCGTTACTGCACTTGCCAAACACATTGTCTTGACGACAAGATATCATGTTAAACTCGTAATAAAGGACACGCCGTGATTTTGTTCCACATATTTTCAGATTTTCTAAGTATCTGCCGCCATATGAGTTCTGGAAAATCTTTTATGCGTCCTAGATAAACTTGTACAGCCAAGTTTTCCACAGAGGTGAAAGTAGTAAAAAGACACACGTCACAACTAATTTTCTTAGTTGACTGTTTATATGCCATTTGATTTGCTCACGTCACTTACATCGTCAGCAAGCATCAGAATATCATTCTTACAATACTAAATTAACCATGTATTATGCTGCACTTCCCAATAAAGTTACCAGCTAAATGGTGACATGTCTACAGAGGCAGAATATTTGAATGAATGAACACAGGCAGAGCTATATGGCTTTATAATTCATTTGCTAGTACACAGGACACATTTGAGTGTGCACATGCACTCTCTGAGAAACAGCAGGGAAATGACATAGAGCAGCCTTTATTTCAGAGCATGCGTACAATTTTGTGTGAGATCGAAGGAAATCCGTAAGCGTGTGGAGAGATTCATGTCTAGGATGCCTGATATGCACATTCAAGAGTAGTCTGGAAAGACAGCAAGGCAACACAGTAACTTTATATTTCAGCAAGTTAATTATAAAAGTGACTAACCTTTCGATACACAGTTTGGCATCAGCATCCCAAATCAAGAGGTTTCCACCAACTGTTCCTGCAGCCAGAAATTTACCACATGGCGACCAGACCACAACATTAACAACCTGCAGGAGAGGAGAGAATTATAAAAACTGACAAAGAGAGTAAGAGAAAGGTCAATACACAATTGCCATGCTAATAGTTTTTTCCCCACCTAAAAATTATGTTTCTCTAATGTTACTGTTCTTATAAATCACTGTTCCACTGTAAACTACTGGATAGAGGCTGATTGTATTCCACTGACCTGTGTGATGAGGTCATCAGAGAGTGTGCTAATGTGTGTCCATGTGTCTCGGTCATAAAGCTGAACGGTCATGTCCACCGGCACAGCAAGCAGCTGCAAGCATGAACAATAAAGACTGAGTGATGCATTTTGAATGTCTCTATTATTGTCAATATTATAACTGCAGTGAGAAATAACTGTTGATGTTGTTTTTCATAGACGTTATATAGGCTAATACTATTAACAGATTACCTAAAAGCAAACAAAGAGAATTATTTACATTTTGATTTAAGTTAAATTTGAACACATGCACATTTTCCATACCTTTCCAGAAAGAGGTTGCCAAGCAAGTCTGCAGAGAGACTTGGCATTGCTCACATCACTCGACTTCTGGAGGACTTTCCATTGAGCTACCTGAGTCTAGAACGCATAATAGGGTTCATCAGCTTTACATCAGGCCACATACTGTACTATACACATTCATTGTATGAACATTTGCTTGAATAATGTTTCAGCTCCTGTAATGCGCATACAAAAAAATAAAAATAATAATCTTGGTTTACTAATAATGTCTTATACCTGCGACTCGATGGACCACACAGTGACTGATCCATCACAGCTGGAAGAAGCCTGTAAGGAAGTGACATCAGGTAATGTAAATGTACGTCTGAACTAATTTAAATAAATAGATGCTCAGAACATGTGAAACATTAAAAAGAATACATCTATGCTAGGCCTTAAAAGATTATTCTGGGTTCAATACAAATTAAGCACAATCAACAGCATTTCTGGCATAATGTAGTTTTCAATTTGGTCCTCCTTTTCTTTTTTCCCCTTTTTCTCCCTAGTTTGGAATGCCCCATTCCCAATTCGCTGTAAGTCCTCATGGTGGCGTAGTGACTTGCCTCAATCTGGGAGGCGGAGGACGAATCTCAGATGCTTCTGTATCTGAGACCTCAATCCGTGCATTTTATAATGTGGCTTGTTGAGAGCGTTACCACGGAGACATAGCCATCCACCGCAGCATCCATGCACAACTCACCACACGCCCCACCGAGAGTAAACCATATTATAGCGACCACGAGGTGGTTATCCCATGTGACTCTACCCTCCATAGCAGCCGGACCGATTTGGTTGCTTAGGAGACCTGGCTGGAGTCACTCAGCATGCCCTGGATTCGAACCAGTGACTCCAGGGGTGGTAGTCAGCTTAAATACTCGCCGAGCTACTAGATTATTCTAGTAGTATACTCGCCCCCAAATAGATTATTCTTTGGATATGGCAGTAATTTTTTTTTTCTAAACAAAGCAAATACCTAACCTTACCAAAACTGTGACCCTTAAACCATGAGTCAAACCGAACCGTGAGAAATTTGAACCGTTACACCCCTAGTAAACACCAAAACGTGAATAAAATCTTCAAAATACGCATAAAAAAAAACCTTTTATTAATAAGATTTACCGTGGCTACAATCCCCAGAAGTGACGATTCTTTTAAACACGAGGGATGGAAACGCAGATTTATTATTTGATGAATTATTTAATAAATTACATTTGCAACTTGGATGGAAACATACAGTAGCTCATGACACTTACTAGGAACTCATCAGAGGTGTCAAAGGCCACACTGAGGACAGGTGCCTCATGTCCACGTAGAGTCTTCTGCTGACTGCTGTCCATCACATCCACGATCTTCACCAGGAAGTCACTGGAAAACACAATGCCAAAATTAGAACCTTCATTCCCCACTATTTACGACCCCCCCACATCAGCTCAGACTCATATTGGAGCAGCAGATCTCTCTGATCTGAAGTGGGGAAATAAATGAAAACTCATTTCCGAATTCTGCAGGAAGACAAAAAAAATCTAATAACCTGTTTGGAGCTCAGCTGCCAGTGCAGCCTGCATCAATATTCAAGTAGAAGCATGTGGGATAAAACTGCTCAATCAATGCTGTGACATGCTCTCTGCCTTCATCTCTGTGATGAATCCATTTAACACAATCCATACATCCAGCAAATGACCATTTAGCCCAAATATGGCTAATCATAAAACACAAAGCGATTTCCTATATGCATTAACATTAGTCAATAGCACAGCACAGATGTATGTACTAAAGTATGAAAGGATCCATGACATTTATCTGACAGCAGGGAATCATATAGTCTTGAAGGAGCTCGGCAAAACCAAAATCATCAGTTGATGCAACTACGGAATTCTGCTGATGTAAATATGTTACCCAGATGACGTTATCTAGCAGGCTGACACAGATGAGGGTGACTTGTGATAGTGTTGGAAGCGTCAGTCGAAATGGGTTGAAAATAATAAGAAAAACAGTAATATTTGCACTGTATGCTATCATTGTCCAGCAAAAGTTTTAATGAAGTTAATAGCTGTCAGGAGATACATTAGAGCTGTACAATTTCCAGCAATTATTGTAAATAAAAAAAAAAAAAATACAAATAAATAATTTTTCATTATTACACCATTCTCTGGAATAATCGATTCTGTTTAGTAAATGGCGCCATCTAGCGGTCTGATATTTCTCTGTAACAACAGCACATCCACGAACCAGACCGCTCACCAATGTATTTACGAGCCATCTTTCTGCTTTTTGGATCAAGAAAACTATTCAAATAATTCATAAGTAAAAACTTTAGTAGTCTTGTAATGGGATACACAATGAGCAGTCAGACATTCATTCAGTGTGTCCCATTAATTACCTAGACTGTGGTGTCCCACCAGTTTCATAATGAACCAAAAATATTTTTACACTTCTCATAAATAACAGAAGATGTCAAATCATGTTTTGTGCTGTTGCTTCGGAAAAACATCTCTCACTCCCAGTCAGCATGTGTTCTGAAAATGCTCATGTTAATGCGCACCTGAAAGGTCAAACATATTTCAAACTTTTCGCCAACTTGCCCGTCTTGATGAGGTACTCATGTAAACACAGGGTGATGTCTAAAGTGAATGCAAACAGCAGAGAAAAAATAATTTGTATTCAAATGTCGGACGTGCAAGTATAAATGTAAGCGAAAGATCTGCTGACGTCTAGTGTGTCATCATAATAATCAAACAATCATAACAAGTAAACACTCACTGCTCTTGACTGAATAACTTAAGTAGCTTTAAAAAGTATTCATGTATTTAAGACCTGGCTTATTTATGCTTTGAGGGTGTGCCTTTTTCAGTGTCATCACCATTCATAACTATACAACCAATGTGTTTATGATTAAATTACTACTAGAGCACAAAGTTCTTCCTATGTCTAGCCTCTTAATTTTGCTCTAAAAGTGCACCAGATTGATGCATTTAACTTTAAAATGTAAAAAGATTTCATATGGGATGGCATGTCCCCGGACCCCCCTAGAGGGTCCAAGGTCTACCATCACGGTCTCACAAAATCCTGTGGGAAACACTGTTCATTAATTACACAATAAACATAAGTAGTCTTGTTATAGGCTGGATTATGAGAACTGAGACTATCATTTTCACAGAATAAATACCAACAGAACTCTGTTGGAAACCAGAGGTGGATTTCAGCTGTTCAGCGATTTCTTTCCTTTCACATAATTTCGACGTAAAGCAATATCTTTTTGTCCATTTATTTATTTGGTTAATAGGCACAGTAAGCTGGTTGTTTATGCACAATAAACCCCAAAAGGGTGATCAGGACCCTGACACGAAAGCTATGTACATTATCCCTTACATTGCTTTTTGAAAGAAAACATTTCATAAAGAAAAAGTATGTTTTCTGACACAAATATATAATGTATGTAGTGTTAATTTATTTATTTTTTGCCAGTGAAAATGTTGCCAGGGCAAGTACAAATCTGAACTACTGCCAGCAGAATAAAGATCTTTATTGTTGAGCCCTGCATAAACAGAACCGCAACTAAAAATGCTGCAAAATTGGAAAACCCAATACATCATAACTGCTTGTCAGGTTGCTAGAAGAAAAAGAGCAAATGCATCTTATAGACACAGCACAATAAATGTACTGTAACAGAACATAGGTGTCCCGACTCGGTGCATTTTTAAAGGTTCAAGATTTGTTTACATTGAAATGGCATTGTAACACAGCGCTACTGTGCAAGAAGCTGAAAAATCAGTAAGATGTGGCTTAATGGTCAAAAACGTTTGTCTAATGCATTTTTACAAAGAAAAAGACCAAAAAAAAAAATGCAAAAGACAAACTAAAAAAAAAAAAAAAACACACATTTGGTGTGAATAGCCCCTTACTCATGAAAATAATATATTTCATGTTAAAAGATAAAGATATATAATAAATCAGCAGGTTGAGATCACAAACCTTGATCCTGCTGCCACTCTTGAGCCACTGGTATTAAAGGCGATGTGGTTTGCATTGGTGGTGAATCGAGTGAGTATGCCATCTGGATCGCCCTCTGGGAAAGTGTGAATTTGAACTGTGTTGTTGGAAACTGCTGTGACTAGTTTTCCATTCTGTGGGAGTAAAATGCACACTGACATTTAAAAACCAGTAAAATTATTGGTTTTATTAGTTTTGTCTGGCATTTTCAACTGAAAAGGTAAAACATGCAAGGCAATAAAATAACGTACCTTCAAGGCAACAGAATAAGCCTTCTCCCCAACATTTATGGATTTAGGATCATCGTCATCCAGACTTTCCCATATGCGGACATCACCATCACTTCCACAGGTTACAATACACCTGAAAAAGAATATAAAGTTCAGATTCAGGAATAAAAAGTAATGCATCTTTATGACCTAAATAATTTCAACACAGCTTCTAATTTATCACAACAGATGGATTTATACAGGACTTCTTGAGAATTAACTGTGCTATACTAGTATTTATTTGGTAATCTTAACTAAAAGGATCTGTTTAATTCCCAAGTAATCACATAATATTTCTGATTATTTTCTAACATCACAGGCATGTGGAAGTTTTGAGTGATTTCAAAAAGACATTACTTACTTTCCATCTTCATCAAAGCAGACATCAGTGTGGCCCTCTGAGTGACCATAACGCATGGGCTTCCTTTCACATGGCATGATGCTCTAAGGCAGACTGGTAATGAAGGAATATGTATCAAAAACTGATGCACACATTTTAACAATTCAAGTATCCAGGGGCCTGGGTAGCTCAGTGAGTAAAGACGCTGACTACCACCCCTGGAGTCACGAATTTGAATCCAGGGTGTGCTGGGTGACTCCAGACACGTCTACTAAGCCACCAAATTGGCCCAGTTGCTAGGGAGGGTAGAGTCACATGGGGTAACCTTCTTGAGGTCGCTATAATGTGGTTTGCTCTAGGTGGGGTACATGGTGAGTAGCATGAAGCCTCCACACGCACTATCCACAGTAAAGGGCTCATCAAGCCACGTGATAAGAGGATTGATGGTGGCAGAGGCAACTATGATTCGTCACTACACCACCACAATTACTTAGAGGTTTGAGTTGGGCATTCCAAATTGGGGAGAAAAAGGGAGGAAAAAAACATCAACAAAAAAAACAATGCAAATATTCAAACGAATAAGTGCAGAAAAAAATTGCTTTAGTAGATTTTCGTAAAAAAAAAAAAAAAACATTGAATATTATAAAATTCCCATTTGTTTGTTTTTTTTTTTTTTTAGCTTTTTGACAATGCGATATTTTCACATTTATTCTCCAATTCATTTGTATGACGAAACATTTCCTCCATTAGTAAATGACAGTACTTATATTGTAACTTTATTTATATATCAGGTCACAAAATGATCCAACTCAAAAAAGTTATCTAGCTGCCTGGCAATTATAGATGATCACTTGAGAACAAAAAATTATCAAACGAATAAAAAGAGTTTAATGTACGACTACATGCGAAGTTACCATGCACGAAACAAAAACAAGCGGGTGTTTAAATAAATATACGAGTGACTACACGAGTTAGTGGACATCAATATTATCGAATAATAATACAAATTCAATAATACATCAATAAATGCTGTACAAATGTTTTTTATTATACTGTACTCACAGTTTTTGTTGAGAGGTAGTTTCAGGTTTCGATATGCAATGTTGCACACTCACATCTCCCGCGCTGCAAACAATGACGTAGAAAAGTGGGACGTAACTTTAACTTTTCTCAAAAGCCATTGGTGAGTATTAGTTCCGCCCCGAGTGTGACGTCTAATGACGTTACATACAATGTTCTCTAGTTTTAAATGAAATGCATTTTTTTTTTGTACAATTCTTTATGACAATAAACGCCTCAGGTCAGGTTAATAATTTATATTATTTTACAATTATTTGTGAGTATCGATAAAATAACCAAATGTTCTCTTTCTTTCATTACAACCAACAAAGAAGCAGTTGGAACTGCCTGCAGCCAAACTGTCTCACATGAGACATGAGCATCAATAATGTAATACAGCCTAAATGATGTCTGATCTAAACCTTCATGAGAAGAGACAAATTATCCCCATTGTTTCTTTGTTAAATAAATTGATATACGGTATAGCCAAATATTATGATGAGATTAATGGCCACATTGGAACATCCCATCTCTGCATCATGTAGCTTCTGACTTCTATCTCTGCACGTTTGCTTGAATTTTTCTTTAATATTTATGAATGCAAAGGAACCTTCAGTCATATCATGTACATAGAAGTTATTTGTGCATTGCACAAAGGCATGAGCTATTTCTCAAGGTAAAGATGCTTCACTTTAAATTCATAATGAAGATTTGATCATCGCAGACATATTAATATTTAACATCTATGTGTTTAGATCAATAGCTATGGCTCCTGTCTCAGTCAATTGAGAATCAGTTTTCCAAGGTGAACACTCATAGAAATGTATTAGAGATTAGACTGAAAGATCTTCAACTACTAAACCAAAGTAAAAAGATGCACATTGAGGACCAATATACTGACAAATTACAAAGGAAGATAGTATATTGTTGAGAATACTGTCAAATATGATAATATTATTGCTCTGTTGGATACATGCCACTTATTTTACATTTTTGTCCATAGAAACCAGCACTGAAATGCTTAAAAGTGCCAAGACTGATATTAGATCATTTAACCATTATCATTAAATCATGTCAAATTTCAAAACATATCTCTTAGAAGTTTCTGGGAGCTTTTGAGAGTTGATTTGGTGTAAATCATAGCACAATAAAACAAATCATTCTCATTTTACTTGTTGATACAATTGCTTGTATTTATTAAAAACGGGAAGCTACAGTATGTTTTTGAATTATTTCAAAACTGAGTGATAATACTGGACAGACATATTAAATAAATTATAAAAAACTGATAGTTTATAGTATGTCATGGTTTTGCAACACAATGGTTTAGGCTGGCTATTCTAGGTTCAAGAGGGACAGATAATCTACTCTCAGAAACCAGTTCTACAACTCTGCAACTCTGCCATCTAGTGGAAATACTACAATATAACGAATTATCACCATATGAAACTAATTTCCTATTTGATCATGAAGATCTGGGAATTTACTGGTAAATCTGACAAAGAAACCTACATTGAAAAGAAAATGTTAAAATAAATTACAGATGAGGAAGCTGTATAGATTACAATGTACATGGTACATTGATACATTACAGGGGCAAAATACAGAACAAATAAAGACTAATCAAATTAAAGAGCATTCACCCAAAAATGAAAATTCCGTCATCATTTACTTGCCCTCATGCTGTTCCAAACCTTTTGACTTGTGACCTTTTCTTTTGTATGGAACTCAAAAGGAGAGCTGGGCAGAATATTATTCTCAGTCACAATTCACTTTCATTACATAATTTTTCAAACAATGAAAGTGAGTATTGACTGAGGCTAACATTCTACTATTATGTTCTGGAAGAAAGCTTTATGGGTCATAATGGTTAGGAACAATATGAGGGTGAGTAAATGCTGACAGAACACCCCAGGTGATTCAAAACATTACACAGTTTTCTCCTTAAAGAACCCATGAAATCAAAATTGGAGTTTTGGGGCTTTTAGTTCATGTGTTTGATTTGAGGTCATCTATAGTGTGCTCCTTAGCATTAACAAAATTCATTTTAAGCAGATATATGCATTTCAAATGTACAAGTAATGAGAATGTACATTTCTACTCTCAATATACTGTATGTATTTTAGCCTATTTTTAAGATTTGCGCATTTCAATTTCATAACAAAATTCCAATAATTTAATTGTGTTATGTTTAACAAAACAAATGCTCTCCAGATGAGAATGCCCTTTCCCCATTAAAGGAACCCAATATCTAAAATTCTCTCATCATTCCATCCCATGACTTTCTTTCTTCTGCTGAACAGAAATCAAGATATTTTAAAGAATGTTTCAGCTCTGTAGGTTCATACAATGCAAGTGAATGGTACCAGAACTTTGAAGCTCCAAAAGCACATTAAGGCAGCATAAAAGTAATCCATTCTACTCAAGTGGTTTAATCCATATCTTCTAAAGTAATTTGGTAAGTGTGGGTGAGAAACAAATCAAGGTTTAAGTCCTTTTTTACCATCCATCTCCACTTTCACTTTCACTTTCACATTCACATTCTTCTTTTTTATTTTTGGCAATTCACATTCTTTATGCATATTGTCACCTACTAAGCAGGGAGGAGAATTCAAATAATAAAGGACTTAAATCTTTGATTTGTTTGTAACCCACACCTATCATATCACTCCTGAAAATACTGTATGTATTAAATAACTTGAGTCTTATGGAGTACTTTTATGCTGCCTTTATGTGAATTTTAGAGCTTCAACATTTTGGTACCAATTCACTTGCATTGTATGGACCTACAGAGCTGAATTTTTTAAGAAAATCTTCATTTGTGTTAAGCAGAAGAAAGACAGTCTCACATATCAGGGATTGCATTAGGGTGAGTAAACGATAAGAGAATTTTCATTTTTGGGTGAACTATCCCATCAATGCCACCTGAAACCAACTTGCAAATAGCAAATCATGTACAGTACAGTGCACTGATGTGTTGTAACTAAAGCTTATTGGCAATTTAAAAAGGTGGACCAGCCCTATTGATACGTCCCACCCATTGAAACTTCCTGTTTCTACAGGAAATATGTCAACACTGGAAAGAACTGCTCTTTTGAAGTGATTTCATGAGGTCTTTAGGAGTGTTAAAACTTGAATTGACATATACTCATATGCCCCATTACATATCTTTGGTTTGTTTTGTAAACTGAATTAGACTGGAAACATCAAATGTCTTTCTCCAACATTGCATCTTCCACCATTATTGTGCTGTTCACGCCCTTCAATCTGAACCAGTCTCAACCCAGTCAAGTAGCATGTAGTTTTGTCCCATATCAGTGACAGTTTTCAAATAGCACAAGCTCCATTGCATCTATAGTGATACTGCCTTAGGTAGTGCCTCAAAGTATGAGGCAAAGGTAAAGCATCAATACCCTGATAAGTTGTACAGCTACAGATGACCGCCCTGCACATATGTTGCAGAGAAAAAGGAAAGTTCCTAGGTAGAGGACGAGAGAGAAGAGGCTCAAAAAATAGGCAGGTAGCAGGGTCGCTATAATGCTTCAGCAAGCCTGTCACACTGGGATCTCTGTACATACAAGGATCACGGCCATCAAAGCTAAAGCGTTTACCATTTTGTTCTATCCGAGCATGGAGGGAGCGGCTGTAACGTCTGAAGCTGACCGAGAAGAGGTATTCGTCCTGGGCAGAGTCTCGGAGCAGAAAGGTCCCTTCTGGTTGCCCTTCCAAAAGCTGCTCAGCTTCAAAGCGATCCAGGACACCCCAATAACAAGGACTGTTGTTGATCTGAAGAAGATCAGGCACCAGAATGTAGTCAGTGTGAGCACAGCACTGGGCGTCCCCATGTGGATAAGATGGATCCCAGTCATCCAGACTAGAAGCCCCAGCAGAATTGATCTCCTCCCAGGAAATGAGCGCTGGAGGAGAGGAAGACAATAAGGGCCCTTTGGGTTCTGCTTCGATGCTTAAAGAGGGTTTGGTTTGAGTGCCGTATTTCTTGATCAAATGCCAACACTGAGCTAGTTCAGATTTAGGGGAGAAGGGACACTTATCCTCCATTAATTCAGAGACATGAATCTTTCGTTTGGACCAAAGAAGGACGGAGAATGGACGTGAGGAACCGGACTGGTGATGATGTTGATGGTGGTGGTGATTGCGAAGAGGGAGACACTGGCCGACAGCATCCTGAAACTTCTGCCTCAAAGATCGTCGAGAAAGGCCTTTTCTACATGGAGAGTCTGAATCCATTTCTCCTGGGATCATGCAACTGCATTTTCTCTCTCGTCGTCTCCGGGGACAGGAGGCAGAGCGCATGCTCTGGTCATCCATTGCTTCGCCTTCTTCCCCTCTGGGCACTGGCTCATGGTGGGACCCACGTGAACGCTTTTTAATACTGCGGATGTAACTATCAGCACTCCAGCTACGAAGATTCTTGGGACGTGTGTCCAAGTTTTTGGGTTTCCTCTCTGACATTACTGCAGGCCCTTTTTAGAGGACTGCTGCAAAGAATTGGGAACCAAAGTAAGATTGAGGGAGAAATGGTAAGATGATCATAAATAATATTACTAGGGTACTAAATAATAATAATAATAATTACCATATTAGTAATCTAATTCATGCTTTTCATATACTGAATAGCAATATAGTGTCATAAATGCACAAAATATTATAGGTTCTTTACAGTTGTAATGGGTTTAATGGATCTGCAGTCACAGAGAACTTTGATTAGGCAGGAAAAATGAAATAAAAAGAATTAAAATAACATTTAAAAGGGACACACATTATTTTACAGGATGTGAGAATAGAAGTAAAACATGTGTATGATGTGTGATTGTCAAGAATTTCAGACAGAGTTGTACCAAAGGCTATATCGTTAATTCTGGCAATTATAATACTATCTGACAAACATAAAATATAAATGGGTAATTATATAGGCTAACTTATACACTATAAAAAGTGGTAACCTGCAATTGTTACCTAAAGGAAATATTTCTACATGATCTAACCCATAAAAACGACTTTTGTTGGGGTGACCTGATTTGTCGAGTCGATTTGTCTTATACATTTTTTTAAACTATATATATTGAATTATACCAGTTAATTTAAATGTAACCACATGAAGCACAATTTTTTAGGTTGCCTGACAAAATATTTTTTACAGTGTATAACATGAAAAGTGATCAATGTCTTTAATATGAAAGATAGCCAAACATATCCTACCTTCAGGATAATATACAGGATGGAATATGTAATGTCCTCACAGGAGACTGGTGAATTTTTCCATTTCTGAAGTTTGTGCAATGAGAGCTCAGAGTGAACTGAAGGGAGGAAGCGCGTCTCTCCTATTTAAAACCTCTCAAGTATCAATTCCTCTGAGGAATAATTGCCCTTCAATGGACGGAAGTTAACCTATCATATCCAATGATGAATATGCAGACCTCAAGAAATGACATTGAGATGAGTATAGAATGTATTTTGGTGTAATCTGTATCAGTATTAGGATGCATAATATAGAATATATTAATTATAGGCTTTTCACTTGTGCAAAATGTGCAAAAATGTATATCTTTTGGCGACCTCTTTAGTGATACATTGATTCTTACCGTGAACTTTGACTCACCATCAGTGAATCAATGAGCTAAATGTAATTAATCATTAATAACAGACATCTACTTATGAGGGCAACCTTGTTAGGAAGAAAACGGAAAATCACCTAACAGACTTTGAGAGCTTTACCTTATTGATTTATTGATCAAAGTGTCCCTCTTTAATTTTGGAACATCCGGTAAAGATTAAAAAAATAAAAATAAATAAACAGCCGATTTTTGACACCCAGTTCAGATGTGGTTGTAGGTCCATTCTCAGTATTTAGTCAGAAAGTGTCAAATTTCAAAAGTATAGTGTCAGTGGGGATGTACATCCGGTCTACTAAATGGATTACAAAATAAATCCAATAACTCCTTATGGCTGTGTGGTCATTAGGTGATGTCATTGTCAAGTTTTTAATATTTTACTCTTTCATTTTTTTAATGTCACGGGCAAGCTACTTATAATGATTAATTATTCATCATAACATTGTGCATCAGGATTTCTTTAAGATTCTCTGTCAACTCTCTCTCTCTCTCTCTCTCTCTCTCTCTCTCTCTCTCTCTCTCTCTCTCTCTCTCTCTCTCTCTCCCCAAATGTTTCAAGTAGGATTGTATCCAAGTGACTGAGTGATGAATTCTCCTGTGATCTGTTAAAAGTGGTTGATCAGATCAATGTGTTTAGGCACAAATGATTCAGTGGTACAGTGGTGTTATTTGTATTTATTTATTTTTTCAAAAAGGCTTTTGAATCAATACAGTAGGTGATTTTGGGGGAAATGAGATGTTAGCCAGAATGACATCCTCAGTCACCATTCACATTCATTGTATAGAAATAAGATGTAACGAAATTAAATTGAAAAATGAGACTAACATACTGCCTAATCTCCCTTTGTGTTAAATGGAATTCAATTTATACAGGTTTGAAACAAAATAATTGTATTTTTTGGGTGAACCAGCCCTTAAAGGTATATTTCAGGTTCAATATAAGTTTGATTTTTTTTGAAAGAAAAAAAAAAGATAGAAAGAAAGAAACAGCAGGCACTTACAATGGAAGTGAATGGGGGACAATTTTTAAATGGGTAAAAGACAAAAATGTGAAACTTGTAATTTTATAAAAGCACTTACATAAATTTTTCTGTTAAAACACATGTATTATTTGAGCTGTAAAGATGTTTTATAGCATTACATCATCATGAAGACAAAGTTGTGAAAACTTGCTATAACTTCATACAGAAAGGTTAGTAAACAATTTCATCACACTAAAATCATGTTAATATGAATATTGTTTACGTCTTGGGGCGTTTGTAAGTGCCTCATTGTAACCTCGATTTTTGTAAGAAAATGAGGGACGAGTCGAAATAAAGTGTTTTGGTAATCAACATTATGCCATAAATGCCGATGATTGAGCTCAACCTATATTGAAGCCGGAATATTCCTTTAAGTTTGGCTTATTCTTTAGTGACTTATTTGCTCGTCTCTTTATGTTGCAAGGAGAATGCAGCATCATCTTTTGCCCTCTAACCTCTCCTTCCCCCCTTACTGTCCCCTGAATTACCAGAATGTTACCACTTCTACATACTTGCACTATATTTGGATTCCCCAAGACCACATGGAGCAGAAGTGAAATATTTAGCAACTATAAGTAACAAGATCATACAACTGGGAGAACAAGCTCCTATTTCAAACAAGTGTACAAAACTGCAGCATATCTGCAAGAAATCAGCTCTATGCAGAGGACGGTAACTCAGTATGCCTATTAACATGGCACAGTTTATCAAAGGGAGGGAAGCTTGCCAAGGAGGTCTCGTATATGCCAGCTATTACCGTGTTATCGATCTGATGCAGAGTAGACTATCCATGGATATCATGAATATTTCATTTGATTGTGTTGTCAAACTGTAAGACAAAGGCTGTACAAGCCTCACCCATATTTTACGAGCACTTTTTTCAGCGTACAGTCTCAACACCTCCCCAATGACTTGTATATGGTAATACAAAATGTTAAGGCTCTCAGTAAACAGGCTACAGACAGGAGCTCCTACAGTTATAATGATTCCATTGTCTGCACCGGTTCTCAGCCTGTCTGGGCAGTAATATTGCAAGACCATCATTCATGTATAGATGCACTGATGTTGCTTGAGACCGGTGGGTCTTTGAGTGAAGGAAAGTCTGTAATTAAATCAGCAGGAAGTCTCTGGCTCCATGGCTCTGCTGTTCATGTTCTCTCCATTGATCTGTATCTGTATCTGGACATCTGCTGGAACTGCTGTTGCAACTGAGGTGCTCTGGATACACTGTAAAAATGCCAGTAATATTAACGGGGAAAGAATGTGAAAAGGTCACAGTAAAAACCTGTTTGCTGGATAGCTGAACATTAGATATTATATGATCAGCTAATAATTATGATTTAACAAAACAATACGTGTAATTTTACTGTATAAATATAGTTTTTTTGAATGTACGAATGAATGAATGAAAACTGTATTATATTTAGCAAGAAAAAAACACTAAAAATAATGTTAATGTCACTTAATAAATGAATTTTTATTGAAGTTGGTTGAAAAAATGTCAAGAGTACATGTCTGCAAATTCTAGACAAAGGGTGACTACTTTGAAGATGCTAAAATATAACACAGTTTTTATATATTTTGGATTTTATTGTGTCACAACATAATTCCCAAAGTACCATAAATGTTATTCCATAGTTTTGATGATTTTACTATTATTCAAAAATGTGAAGAAAAAAAATTATAATAAAGAATGAATAAGTGTTTCAAAACTTTTGACCGGTAGTGTATATACTGTATACAATATATATATATATATACTGGTGGGCAAAAGTTTGGAATAATGTACATATTTTGCTGTTTCGGAAGGAAATTGGTACTTCAATTCACCAAAGTGGCATTTAACTTATTACAAAGTATAGTCAGGACATTACTGATGTAAAAACAGCACCATCACTATTTGAAAAAAATATTTTTTGATCAAATCTAGACAGTCCCCATTTCCAGCAGCCATCACTCCAACAACTTATTCTTGAGTAATCATGATAAATTGCTAATTTGGTAATAGAAAATCACTTGCCATTACATCAAACACAGTTGAAAGCTATTTGGTTTGTTAAATGATGCTTAACATTGTCTTTGTGTTTGTTTTTGAGTTACCACAGTATGCAATAGATTGGCATGTCTTAAGGTCACTATTAGGTCAAAAATGGCAAAAAAGAAACAGCTTTTGAGGAAAGAAGGCTATGCTTGAAATCGCTAGAAAACTGAAGATTTAATACAAAGATGTACACTACATTCTTCAAAGGACAACTGGCTCTAACAAGGAAAGAAAGAGATGTGGAAGGCCAGATGTACAACTAAACAAGAGGATAAGTACATCAGAGTCTCTAGATTGAGAAATAGACACCTCACATGTCCTCCGCTGACAGCTTCATTGAATTCTACCAATTCAACAGTAGAGAGAAGACTCAGGGGCTGCAGGCCTTATGAAAAGAATTGCAAAGGAAAAGCCACTTTTGAAATAGAAAAACACAAATAAAAGGTTAGAGTGGGCAAAGAAACACAGACACTGGACACCAGTTAATTGGAAAAGAGTGTTATGGATCTTAACCCCATTGTGCTTTTGGGGGATCAGATAGACTGTAAGGTGTGAGAGAAGTGCCCGACAAGACACATCTATGGCAAGTGCTACAGGAAGTGTGGGGTAAAATGTCACCTGAGTATCTGGACAAATTGACAGCTAGAATGCCAAGGATCTGCAAAGCTGTCATTGCTGCACGTAGAGGATTTTATGATGAGACTCTTTGAAGTAGTTTAAGAAGTTCTGAACAAACTGTAATAGTAATTTGTGTACATTGTACACACACACACACACACACACACACATTAGACTGCCTGTAACATTTTTACCATATATTTTCAGTGAATTTCTGGCAACCACAGCTGGTAGTTTTTTGTTTGTATTTTACTGTAAATTTGTATATGATATTTTTATTGATTAACATCCTCTAAAATGACATGATATGTCTGAGGGCATTTTGATGTAATGTTGCAATATACTGTCCTCATATGATCGCATGCTATGTGTGAACTGATAAGTAATGCAAATTATTATAAATTCAGCATCATACTAATGTACACACATGAATAAGGCAACTGTAAGTCTTATCCCCCACAAGGCCAATATTTGCCATCTCATTATCGGTCCATGTACATCCATTAAAAAAAATAGACTGTATTTCCATGATTTGTATCTTTCACTCAATGTAATGATCCATGGCGAAATCATGTGAACTAGTATATCAGCTTTCGGCAGGCATTGTTTTGTGCTCTCAGCCACCCCATTTCCCGCAATGTTCATTCAATACCTGCGGTCTTCTTCCGTTTGGAGATGCATTGAGTTACTACACTGTCACAAGTGCTTCTTCTCTGTATCATCATTATTTCATTAAATGTGTGCACCACACAATGCTAAGCCACACAAGGCTTAATTATAAGTTTCAGATCATTTTTAAAGTTGAACCAAGTATATCATTGATAAAATGTCAGAAAGCAAGAGACCCAAGAGCAGAGGAACAGTTCACAGGATTTATTGATAATAAATTAGAACACAGCAGGGCTGGGGAAGCGCGGGGAACAAGGCACTGACTGCAGCAGGAGGACGATGAGTGTGTTTCCAGAAGTGTGTGCGCATCATGGTCTTGTAGAGAGCAGATCTGTGAGGAATCCTCCATTGAAGAATGTGTGGGGAGAAGGACAAGCGCAGCAGCCAACTGGAAGGTACACTCCAGACACACGAGCAACCAATACAGATGTACGAGACAGGACCAACTGAGTAATAGAGAGAGCGAGGGGAGTTCATTGAACACAACAATCTAGCAAAGATCAGGACACAACGAAGGGTTTAAGTTGGCAGAGAATAAACAGAGAACAGGTGATGTCAGCATGCTAAATAGTGGCATGATCAGCGTTCCCATGAAAGCACCGATCATGCATGAAACAACAAAACAACAAACCGGCGAAGTCACCGGGACCGTGACAGTTCCCCCCACCCGGAACTGGAACCCTCTGCCCCTCTGCATGCCCTCGATCAACCTTTTGACCGTATACGCCGGAGAGCACTCAACTAGATGCGGTGGAGGCTGGGCGTGGGCAATGGGATGCAAATTGGAATGGAAAACTGGTTTAATTTTAGAAAAATGGAAAACAGGATGGATGCATTTGAGGTAGGGATGTAACTTGAGACAGACTGCCACTGGACTAATGACCTTAACTATGGGAAATGGCCCTCTTAACACGAGCGCAAGTTCGGATGATGGATTCTCTGGCGGCTTTCAAAAGAAGTCAGAGTCTGTGAAATAATGGTGGTGAACAAGGAGAGTGCAGAAGCATGCTTCTTAAGATAACAGGAAGGCAGCAGCAAACTGGAAGGTAATCACACTCCAGACACAAGGGCAGAGACGGGCAACCAATATAGATGCATGAGACAGGTACACTTGAACACACAACAACAAAAGAGCATGACACAAGGAAGGGTTTAATTAGGCATGCCGGCAGCACCTGAGACACATGAGGGAGAGAAAAACAAACATAACAAACCAGCAAATTCATTGGGACTGTGACAGAAACAGACTTGGTCTGAATGGTAATTACCTTGGACATAAAATTTGATGAAGACAAGCTCTAAGGAAAACTTGTATGATACTTTTGATGCTTTTGCTTTCTTTTTGAAGCTTGAAAACGTCATAGTAGTTACATAAAAAAAAAAGCAATCAGAACATTCCTCAAATTTTCTAATTTTGTGTTCCATGGAAAAAAGTCTCAATAGTTTGAAATAGCATGAATATGAGTAAATAATCACAGAATTCACATTTTTGTGTCAACTATTCCTTTAAGCTTCATTATTGTATAGGCCTTCCAGAATGCTTTGTTTACCAATACTTAAAGTAACAGTTCCCCCCAAAAATAAAAATTCTCTCATCATTAACTCATTATTAACCCTCATGCCATCACAGATGTGTAGACTTTCTTCTGCAGAACACAAAGATATTTAGAGGAATATTTCAGCTCTGTAGGGGAAATTTGAGGCATTCATTATATGCTATAATTGGCCAAAAATGTAATGATTGAACATCACTGACCATTTGGAGGTCTGTTTTGATGTTATATTTTACTAGTATACTTTATATACAGTGCAGATATTGCACTGTATATAAAGTACAACATTTCTTTTTGGTCCCCACATCCTGCAGATATCTATTGAAATCTTAAAATCATTAGAAAAGATGTTTATTATTTTAGTACAGACACTTGAGAAAATCGGTATAAGAAGGAAGAAAGATGAATTCCAGTAACTGATGCTACTGAGTCTGAGTATGGAGTTTACACAGCCTGTCAATAGCATACTTAAAAAAATAAGTCAAAAGTCAAGAGCATATTTAAAACAGGTATAGGTACAAGAGAAAAGAAATAAATAAAGGAAGAAAGAACTTGTTTTGGGTTATCTTGTTAAATGGTAAAGTTGACAGACATCCTTAATCTTGCCAGCCTTGTCTAACAAGATTACCAGTTTCCATGTTCAGTGGAAGCAAAAAAAAAAACCACAGAAAAAACAACAAAAAACAAAGCCCATTATCTCCGCACAGAACCAGTTATTCAACATTCAGTGTAAACTGAATATGTTTTTCTTTTTTTTATTAACAGAACATAATATACAACAGTATACAGAGATGTGCAGAAATACACCAGAGTGTACAGAACATTAATTCCTTAATCAAAAAAGTAACCACGAAAAATACTACAAGTCATTTTTTCCTTTTTTGTTGACAATATTCTCCAAACAGGTGCTGTAGTTCTTGATCTCCTGGAGAAAATGAATGAAATTTGGCTTGGACCCTGACCATTTCTTCTTATGTGTGTGGAACTTCCCCAAAACAAGAAAAATACAAGTATTATTACTATTTTCATTGGAATAATATATGAATATATCAAAATGTGTAAGCTGAATATTTTCCTGCTGAACATCTTGTTCCTAGACGTATACGGACGTCATTGCTCCGCGCCTACTTTAAAACGCTGCGCTACGTCATAATCCACGCTCGCAGATGGGGGGAGCAGGGGGTGTTGCCCGTATTTCGACAAGCCCCGCCCTTCATTTCCTTCCTCCTTGCAATGATTGGTGCGTGCAACTTACAAGTAGTCTGTGATTGGACATTTGAGAAGTCGGTCGTTTAGCTGCACCAGAGCCACCAACCACAACAAACACTGATTGGGCGGGACTTGTCGCAAGACGGGTGGGACAAAAAATAATAATAACGCAGAACAAGGAAATGTTTATGTCATGCTGGAAATTTGAAGCTCCATATCCATTACTGGATTCGAGTTGCCAGGATCCATTCAAACGCTAGAACATTCCACATCCATATGTCACCGTAAGTACATCACTGACTTAAATATACATCGATATTATGTGTGAATCTAAAGCAGATTGATCCCGAGCTCTATTGACTTTTCATTGTAAATAAGAAATGTATATATACAGTATGTACAATTAGGGAATTAAGAATAAGGATGGCTTTGTGATTATTGATTAGACTACTCAATAATTGCAATATTGTGATTTTTATTTTTTCACCATTCATTCATTCTCTGTACTGTGATAATACCAAACAATTTGGTTAGACTAACTGCATGTTAAACTGTATGTATTACTTGTGAACAGTTGCATACTTCACTAACACTGTCAATAATACATTCTCAAAATATCCGAGATTCTGATAAGATGTCTTAAATTGCTGCTGTGTCCTGTGCTGTATTTCAGAGACTGTCTGATTTTTTTCAAACAGACTGGACACAACTTTAACTTTGAATTGTAAATGTTTGGATGATCAAAGTCCAAATAAATTGTTATCAGTCACATGTATTGATGGGAAGGCTTGATCCTTGATATAAAGCTGTATAAACTAATTATCATTGATAAAGTTGTATGACATTGTATTATTTCATTCTAGGGCCTCAGGAATGTTGCTTGATGAGACCCCACTGTTCGATCCATCTCTCCTCACAGAGCTGGACTGGAGTAGAAACACTGTCCACTTCTCACCCCCAATTTCCCCCTCTCTGCCTGGGGAGGGTCTGGTCCTTCGCCCTCTCTGTACTGCTGACCTAGACAGAGGTACTGTTTAACTTTCAGTTCTGTTCAGTGTTGTGCACTCTGCCTACTCATGTTTAGTATCTCAAAATGTCATATTCAACATATGTTTTTGTTTTGCCTTTTTAGGCTTCTATAAGGTCTTATCACAGCTCACAGTAGCAGGGGATGTCACAGAGGAACAGTTTAAAGGTATCAGAAGCATACTGTAAATACTGCAGTGAGAACCTGTTCTCATATTGTGGTTTAAAAGGATTATTGTCAAATACAAATTAAATGGATGGCAAACAAAACTGTGATTTCATTTTAAAGGAATAGTTCACCCCAAAATGAAAATTCTCTCATCATTTACTCACCCTCATTCCATCTCAGATATGTATGACTTTCTTTCTTCTGCAGAACACAAATTAAGATTTTTAGAAGAATATCTCAGCTCTGTAGGTCAATAAAATGCAAGTGAATGGTGGCCAGAACTTTGAGGCTCCAAAAATCACATAAAGGAAGCATAAAACTAATCCATAAGACTCCAGTGGTTAAATCTGGCGTCAGAAGCAACATGATAGGTGTGAGTGAGAAACAGATAATAATTAAGTCTTTTTTTTTTCAAAAATGATCTTCCCTGCCTAGTAGGTGGCGATACGCACTAAGAATGTGAATCGGCAAAAAAACCAGAAGTGGAAATTTATTGCAAAAAAGGAATTCAATTTCTATCTGTTTCTCTCCCACACATATCATATTGCTTCTGAAGAGATGGATTTAAACACTTGAGTCATATGGATTAATTTTATGCTTCATCAGCTTTTTGGTCAATATTCACATGCATTGTTTTCATAGCTGAGATATGGGATGGCATGAGTAAATGATGAGAGAATTAAACATTTTTGGGTGAACTATTCCTTTAAGCTTGAAATGTACTTACTTTTTTCAGCAAATTTTGAACATATGAAGAGAAGTGGAGACTATTATGTCATTGTGGTGGAAGACACAAATCTTGGACAAATTGTTGCCACCGCAACACTTATCATAGAACACAAATTCATCCACGCTTGTGCAAAGGTACTTTATTTTTAAAATGCTGTTTGCAATTCAGTTTCTTATGACTGAGTTCTATATACTCAAGGCTTTTTGTATTTGTCAGAGGGGGCGTGTGGAGGAAGTCGTTGTGAGCGATGTATGCAGAGGGAAGCAACTCGGAAAACTGTGAGTTTGGGTTTTGAACACGCATCTTCATTCATTCATTAATTTATATGATGGAATCCATTTAAAGATGATATTCACTGACATAAGTGTCAGAATTAACTTTTACATTTAGGGCCAATATCTGCCCCCTGGATTTGATTTGTTTAAGGGCATTTTTAACAGAGGGCCAAATTACTCAAATTTAAGTAATTAAATAAATATTTGAATAAATCCTTAAATACGAAATTAAATTAGGAAAAAAACCGATAAAATCGCTAAATGATAAAAATAAATGTCTCATGTATTTCATTTTAGCATTATTTATAGGTTTATTTTTCATTTAAACATGAGCTTTGTGTCTTCATTTTCAGGGTTACACTTATATGCATGTCACTCAACGACTATGGGTGGTAAAATCAAATGCAAAGGGAAATTTATTGATTTATTTAGCAAATTAATGATAAATTTAAACATTTTATAGTTTTTTTTTAACAGTTACATTTTTTTATTTGATAATTTTTAGTAATTTCTATATCCATATATTTTTTTTAACCTTATAAATCAATCTTTGTCTCATCCATTTATGTAACATTCTTCATTTCAAAAGACATGGTTATTAACGTTACATTTATTATATGTCTGAATAAACTATTCCTATGCTAAGCAATATAGCAGCTTGGAGCATTATTATGGAATTTGCAGGTTTGCATTTAGTCATTTTACAGCGGCTCGTCCAATCAGAATTTAGAGTTTGAACTATTTGTTTTGTGATCTGATTTATTAGCAACACCTTAGTGGTTATTAATTTGACTTTAATACTGTATTATATGTTTTCATTTTAGATTAAAGGGATTCACCCAAAAATGAAAATTATCTCAGAATACTCTTTTACTCACCCTCATGCCATTCCAGATGTTTGTGACTTACTTTCTTCTGCTGAACACAAATGAAGATTTATAAAAGAATATCTCAAATCTGTTGGTCCATACAATGCAAGTGAATGGTCTCCAGAACTTTGAATCTTCTAAAATCACATAATGCAGCATAAAAGTAATCCATAAGTCTCCAGTGGTATAATGTTTGTGTTTTGAAGCAATATGGTACATGTGGGTGAGAAATGGATCAATATTTAAGTAATTTTTTTAACAAAGCTACCCCTTTGACCAGCCCTGACCAGTAGGTGGCGATATGCACAAAGAATGTGCATTGCCAAAAAAGAAGAATGTGGAAGTGAAAGTTTAAAACGTATCAGTTTCTCACCCGCACCTGTCATATCGCTTCAGAATATGTGGATTAAACCACTGGAGATGTATTGATTACTTTTATGCTGAAGTATGTGCATTTTTGAAGATTAAAAGATCTAGCCACCATTCATTTCCATTGTATGGACCAACAGAGCAAAGATATTCTACTAAAATTCTTCATTTGTGTTCTGCAGAAGACAAAGTCAAACACATCTAGGATGGAATGAGGGTGAGTAAATGACGAGAGATTTTCAAGTTTTAAAACTAGCAGTTTTGTTTTTGTTTTATAGGTTGGTTTCAACATTGACTCTCCTCAGCAAAAAGTTGCAGTGCTACAAAGTAACGCTGGAGTGTGCACCGAAAAACGTGGAATTCTATAAGAAGTTTGGCTATTCTGCATCAGACGAAACTTACATGCAGTGCCGGTTCTTTGAATCGAACAGGACATAGAACATCATGGCTTAGAACTCTACGCCGTTATGAGGTCCTTTCTGCGAGACACCACATCCACAATTGTCCATTTGAGTTTGAAAACTTTGTTTTCAATTTCCAAACTGCATCATCGTATTCCTAAGTATGTGGCTATGATTTTGAAAGTCTGTTTTCCATATAGAAAATGCCGTTCTAGTGTGGATGTGACCTTTGATCAGACTACTTTGAAGTTGTACCTTTTTTTTCTTTTGGGTCAGCAAAATATGCAGCCATAACATATTGTGGGATGAGGAGTATTTTAACTTAAAAACACAGAACAAAGTGGACTTTCATGAATGTTTGTTCTAATTGTCAGCAGTCATTGTCAAGCACTATTGAAAGATATTCAGTTTTTTTATTATAAAATATGCCTCTTCCATCAAAAGTGGTTGGAGAACAAATAAGATTTGATCATATGGGTGGTCAACATTGTAAACCACAGAAAAAAAACACACTGGCCTGTTGAAGACGACAAAATGTTTTACTTAAAGGGCTTACTTGAATCATTTCTAAAGTATAGATTAAGAACAGAGATGACATTTCTGTTCAAGGGGATATATTTTTTTTTTAAAGAGGGAAAACAAACATTTTTCAGCATCTCAAATGGTTTTGAAATAGTTTAAAAAAACTTGCTGTTTACAAAACGGCATTTTTAAAGCATTTTCCCTCTTCAGATTACGGTGTGGTTTCTGCTTAATTTTCTTATAAAATATACCACACCTCTAAACACAGTTTGCGTTATATAAGCAAGCTCTACGAAAGCTATGTAGAATCTTTTTAAAGTTATTTCATATCTCATGCAGAGACTCTGCTTCAATGTAGAGAACTATAATAAACAGTTTATTTATTATACACATTTCTGGCTCTATTCTTAGCCACTGGTGGTAATTATATTGAATCAATAGTTATGAGCAAAACCGAGATTGAGGCAAATAATTGTAAAATATTTCCTAATTTAATAAAAGCATAACTTTTGTACAAATGCATTTTATTTTTATACTTTCATTGATCGCAGTTAGACAAATAAGGTGCATCCACATGATTTCTGAGTGTCTCTTATCTGTCAATCAGCAATTAAATATGTGGCAGTGATGTTTTTCTTCTTTTATAACTTGTGCATTGAAAATCACTGAATGGCAATTGGGTGAATGGGTTCAAATGTAACATTCAAAATAAATGAAAATGGCAAATTCATGCTGTATTTCAATGAATTTGCTTTGACTGTTAAATCAAGTTATTTCATTCTAAATCTATTAACATCCAACAATACTAAACCGTTTTAGAGGACCTAATCTTGTCCTACCTTTATTCCAGGGATTGATAACAGAAAAAAACAAGGTAAGTAGCCATCTTTTATTGAGCAGTGGGATGTTAAATCTATGGCAAACGTTTCTTTAACAGTCTTAATTAATTCCCTCAAAGACTGATTCATCCTACCATTTCTTTTCCATGGCAGTGACAGTCACATTCCTTTGATCCCCCCCTCCCACCTCAACCCAACCTGTCCAACAAAGTAACAGTTCAAGTTCAAGTATCAAAAGTGCATTATTGCAATACTGTCCCGCTGCAAATGCAAAATGCTTTAAATACTATAAAACTGCAAAAATGTCAGTGCATACAGCTAAAAAAAAAAAGACAAAAAATATTCCCCAGCTCCAAGGGTCACTAAGAGCAGTCCCTCCCAACCCCTGTACAAATATTAACATTTTTAATCCCAATAAAAAAATGTAAAAAGAAAAGTCCACTGCAGTTAAGCACTATTTTAGTAAAGCTTATGCGTTTTGCACTGCTGTAACTTGCATACTCCCGAAGTCCTCGTCCTCTTCTAGTGTCCGTTTTAGGCTTCCTGTAAGAGAAAAAAAATCTTGTTCTTATAGCGCAATCATCCCAATAATTTCATCATCCAAGTGTACATTTTCTTATTTAGCAGATGCTTTGCATAAACTCTAAATATTAGTCACCTTAAAATCCATAGAAATGCTAATACGTAGAAACTCAATAAATAGGCAGTATGACCAAACAAAAATACACTTTTACCTGGCATCCCAGCTTGGATGGAGAAAGACCTGCCCAACTGAATGGGTGACATCATCTTGATGGTTAGCCTGGCAAGATATATTGCTTCATATTCCTTGATGAAAAGATGGGACATCCATTTATTAGTAAGAGTGGAAAAAAGCTATGCTATAGCACTTAAGTTAATAACACTTTATTAAATATTAATGGTGAAGTTTCTTTGAAAACCTTACCTGTAGCTGATGAACAAAACCTATATTGGGGTTAATGCAAAATCTTCTCTCCTGTACATGACTAAAGGCATCCCTGTGATCAAATAATATCAGATATGATCAGCTCCACAACAACATTAATCCTACATAGTTGAATTTCCTTTCAAATGAATATTTTTCACAATTTTTGACTATACTATTACCTGTATTTCACTCCAAATGTCTCCATAAGGTAAGCAATAACTAAGGCAGCACTGGAGAAAAAAAGATGCCACTTTAATCTTTACAATGTTAAAAAATAATTCTGAGCACATTATAAAAAAGCAAAAAAAGACATGATTAGTTTTAAAATATACCTTCGTGATATCCCTGCATTTCCATGAACAAGTACCTTTCCTGCAACACAAAAATGTTTAAATGACAATTACATTTCATTGGTATTCTGTTCTCAGAGATTATATGTATCTAGATGGCATCATGCAGTCCAGTACTACACACACAATCAATATACAGAAATATTCATTACCCCCTGTCTCTAAACATCCATCAATAAATTCTTTAGTCTAGAGATAAGAGAGGAAAACACATTAATATTTAATGAGACAAAAAATAAAATAAAACACCAAATAAAAAAATATTCATGTTGTATTATCATTTATGAAATGCCAGCTTACCATTGGGAAATATCGAATTATATTCTCCACAGGGCTATCTGCTATATCTAAAACGAGGTACCTATAAACAATGAAATCATTTAATTTTGATGTAGGAAATTGCGGACATTTATACTGAAGCACGACTCACATATACACATAGAACAACTAGAAATATAATTACCTAAATTTATGGGGAAAGTTTGGCTTTATGAAGTTGGCCTCAATGTCTTGTCTGACACACACAATGTGAGTAATCCCCTGCTTCTCCAGCATTGAGAGCTGAAATAATGTGAGGATTTATCAGATCCAAACATAAGACCAGGCCATGCTGAGCTTGATGAATAAGAAAAACTAATGTCTACATTACCTTGCTCTTCATAGCAGCTGAATAGGGACCAAGAAATAAACCTGGGAGGATTTCCTGAAATTAAAGCATCATACATAGTTTGATGAGAATTGTTAAATAGCATGTGATTTTAAAATATGGCTAATAACATGTCAAGAACAAGATACAGTAACAACATTAAGGATACAGACATACAGAGTATTGATTATGTGCAATGTATAGTAACGAAAAATAGAGTATTCACTGTGGCATACTAGGTCACTACATATGGCACAGTGTACATTATAAATATACAAACTACAATCATGTGCAGAGTTTCTTCATTTTCACCCACCTGCATCTCTCTTCTCATTGGATATGCCCAGTCCTACAGAAATAACGGGATCACAAATGAACATCAAATGATCCGATTTTGCAAGCAGGCCTAGTATAGTACTGCCAATATTATTACAAATTAGACAGCACACTGCACTACATTCAACAACAGTGGCCTAATATAGGAGTGAAACTCATTATTATCATCATCATCATCAGTATATCTACTTGTGATGAAGACCACTCACTGTACCACAAAAAATATTAGCCAGATTCGTGTATGACTAGGATCATATAACGAACATTTGCTGTGAAATATAGCAATGTTTACACTGTGCTGTTGTTGCACACCGACATTGGATTGCAAATGCTCACTGGCTACAGCAACAGAGTAGTTTTACGATCTGATCAGAGTAGCAACAAAAACAATCGTATTTATGAACCCACTGCTTTTAAACTTATAGAATAAATGGTGTCTGATCAAACAGTAGTTAGCATTGGGCTAATGTCTTTAAACCATACCAGCTGCTCTTCTTTGGCGGCTGGAAGGGACGGGAACTGGAGTTTATTCCCTTCGTCCATGCTGCGATATATTCCAGCTTTCAAAACGTTCGCGTCCCCTTTGATGGATAGAATAGAAAGACGAATTAAGTGCACATAAAGTGGAGTTTGTGAAGGAGCTCCGTACTCATGCGCGCCATGCTGTTGCGCTCCACCCAGGACAGTCATGTGACGAGTCAGACTATACGTCATTTAAGTATGGCACGCCCTTTGATTACATATATAATATAACATAACACACACACACACACGCATATATATATATATGAAACGATTAGGCCTACTCACAAAAGTTAATTGTGGAACAATGTATTTAGAAATATAAACTGGACTAAAGCTTGGAATATTTGTGAAAAATATTGTTTAAGTAATAAAGTAAAAGAGGTTACATTCAAAGTTTTACATGGTATATATCCAGCTAAAGGTGCAATAGAGATATTTCATTTGGATATTGATTATTTCTGTCAGTTTTGCTCAACAGAAAAATTATCTATTGTCTAAGTTTTTTAGTAATTGTGTATACTATAAGATTCTTTGGGTGGCTCTGGAAAATTTTATCAGAAGGAAAACCAAAATTATATTCAAGCTAAATAATTTTGATATATGTATATATTATTCCAATGAAAATAGTAATAATACTTGTATTTTTCTTGTACAACTTTTTATTATTTTTGGGGAAGTTCCACATACATAAGAAGAAATGGTCAGGGTCCAAGCCAAATTTCATTCATTTTCTCCAGGAGATCAAGAACTACAGCACCTGTTTGGAGAATATTGTCAACAAAAAGCAAAAATGACTTGTAGTATTTTTCGTGGTTACTTTTTTGATTAAGGATTTAATGTTCTGTACACTCTGGTGTATTTCTGCACATCTCTGTATACTGTTGTATATTATGTTCTGTTAATAAAAAAAATTACACACACACACTACAGTTAGTTCCGGTCCTCGAATCTGATTGGAGAAGAGACGTTCCATCAGCACACCGACACTTCACTATGTGTATCACTCTGCTTGTGTTTGTGCTGTTCTAAACTAAAGTGTAAGCATTGTGCATGTGTGTTAGGAGTTACTGTCTTTATTTTTGAAATTACTAAGTGTTAGCCAGCAGGTGGTGGCAAAAGATAATTTCTGTGTGTAATATGAGCCAGTTGGTGACGTAAAGTGAATCCTTAGTCATTGTTTACATAGAACAGCGCCCAGTGATCACTCATATTAGTAATACATTACCAAAGCTAGGAAATAGCTTTAAACAGCTTTAAACTGACAACTTCAGGATTAAGGCTCATCACAGCTGAGAGACACAACTGATTTATTACAGAACTCAAGGTGCTTACCTTTTATCGGAGTATCCACATTGGATACATACTGTTTAAAATGGCAGAGGATATTGCAATTTCTATAGGCAATGATTCTTGAGTACTGGCTACTGCGAAATAGAGAGGAATACCGCTTGGACATCTATTTTCCACTGAGAAAGCTGACCGTCAGAAAGCAGAAAGCATCTGTTCTAGGGTGTGGCAACAGGTGATCGCACACGCTCTCTCTCTCTCTCTCTCTCTCTCTCTCTCTCTCACACACAGACACACACACTCATCCATCCGTCTATCCTTGTTTATTCAATGACTTGTTTGAAACAGCACAAGCCGTGATTCTATTTCTGAAGTGAAGTTTTTGAATTACAAATGAAGGTTTGGACGCATCATTTGTTTTGAACCAGCAATGGCAGATTCACAGCAATCCTTTCGCGTAAGAAAGTAGTTCCAAGCACAAATGCGTTTTTATGACCAAAACTCGTTTTTTCCTATTTTTTTTTGTATGTACTTGTTCATTGAACTGTTGTATATAAGCAATATCACATGAGCAAGAGTGTGTTATGGCCCTACATCAGCACTGTTGTAATTACCTGCAGCCTCGTGCCTGCAGCCGAATCACATCAGCTTGTGTGCTATTACTTAAGTATATATATATATATATATATATATATATATATATTAGGGCTGTCGATTTAATGCGTTAATTCAGTGCAATACATTTAAAAAAAGAATGTACGCAATTAATTGCAATGCCCCCGGACCGTAATAAGGAAGATTCCTGAGAAATGCAAGCTTGTAGTACCACCTGTTTACTCCAGAGGGCAGTAATTGAAATTTTAGCTGTGTGGCGATGTGCAGTTTATACAGTGAAGAAAATATCCAGCAGACAGAACAACACAGACATTCGCTACGTTCTTGCGTTCAAAACACTTGATCGAGCGCAAATTCGAACTAAGGGATCTCAAGATGTGTTCTAAGTATTAAACTATATTTAACTTGACACAGTGACCTAAAAATGTATGTTTATGACGCAATGCACCCAAGACGCTACACAAGCATGTTTGTATGATGCAGGTGTGCATTGACAGGCCCTTAAACAAGCCCTCATAATAAATCTCAAACTGATTGACAAATTAAATTGCAAAATGGATTGCTTTGAACTGTATGCCAATGATTGACTTATGTTCAATTATATGGTAGTAAACAATACATTGTATTCTAAAGCCGTATTTTGCAATGTCTTATCAATGATTAACTCTTCTGCCACAAGAATGTAATGCATTTTAATATGCATATATGTTGCTAAATAGTTGACAAATAAGGACTACAAATACCACAAGCTCATGAGTGTATGTGCCTGACGAAACAGAAAACCATTGTGGCCCTTATCTAGCAACTTGTTGGCAATATACTTTTTTTTTAAGCAACAAAACAAATACCTTCAAGTAATGTTTACCACATACATTATTTTAATCATAAATCTAAAACGGCCACTATAAAAATTCCATAGGAAAATCACAAGGGAACAAATGGCAAAAAAATGACAATGACGGGTTTTTGGAGTAAGACCTGAACAGCGAACAACACAAACAACGTGTTTGGTGTGAACGGCCCCTTAGAGTTAGAACAAACCCTAACCAGAATTCTTGAGGAATATTAAAGGTTCTGTAAGCGATTTTAGCGTTATGAAGCTTTCACGTGACTGAGCCTTTGAATTAGCCACGCCCCCTCATTCCAAAACCCACCCGCCAAAGATAATTTTGAGACCAAAACCAAGCAAAAGAGCAGCATTGTTTGTTTCGGTGGCTGTCAAATTCAACAGTGGTTCAATAGCGTCCTCAACTGACAAACTGTGAATCATAGCCTCAATGATCCACTTAAAATGAGAACAAGCAAAATGATTGACAGCTGAAAAGCATTACATTTTTGTTTGCTGTTTTCAAAGTCTACAGCTGTCTCAGAGACCGTTGAGATATCGCAGGACACTAATTAATATCTTTAAGGGAGTAGGAACATTTTCTGCACACTTTTCCATAAAAAGATTAAGATTAGAGAACCTCCCACTGTCATACATTGACTGAATGATCAGCAATCAAAATATTTATCCATCGATATCACATATTACTATCAATCTCTCTATATCTCCCTTGCTCTATCTGGGTTTATACTGTAAATTATAACTTATCTAACTAATTTATCTATCAACATTAAAAGCAAATCAACTTGTTCATCTATGTAATAATGTTTTTTTATTCATCATATAATACATTCATCATATAATACAAACATACAACCCATAACACAAAAATGATTACTATTATTCTAGAAAATAAAACATTATTTACAGGTAGAAAGATTCCAAAAGTGAGGTCCAGCTCAAAGGTCTTTGTGAAACTTTGTGAAACAATGAAGCAATTAAGTGCCATTTTCAGGCCCTTTTTCATGGTCTTATCGATCCTCCATGGGTGTGGATGAGTCTGATCGGACACTGTCTGGGCTCTCGGCTCGATACATCAAGTAATTCAGTCCTTCATTGCTGAGCACAGGAGAAAGTCCAGTATCCAGATCTTCATCTTCATCCACGGCAATGACTACTTCCTCTTCTGCAGAAACCAGAAACTAGTTACCATGTAGTTACTAAAGGTACATTTCTTTAAGTACAAGCCGCAAACTAGGTTCACCAGTGTCACAAACCTATGATTAGAGTAAATGAATCAGGGACATAATATTTTGTATTTGTTGTAAATATTTTGATAAAATTGAGAAATATATATATATATATATATATATATATATATATATATATATATATATATATATATATATATATAGTACACCCCTCACATTTTTGTAAATATTTGATTAGATCTTTTCATGTGACAACACTGAAGAAATGACACTTTGCTACAATATAAAGTAGTGAGTGTACAGCTTGTATAACAGTGTAATATAACTCAAAACACAGCCATTAATGTCTAAACCGCTGGCAACAAAAGTGAGTACACCCCTAAGTGAAAATGTCCATTGTTCCAATGTCCAAAATGTGGCATTTTCTTACCTTCTTCCTCGTAGGCTTGGTTTACATGACCTGCTGCCTCATTCTGACTCGCTCTTTTATCTGCTTCGTAATCTTTAAATTTGCTCAGAGTTTCCTGAAGGTACTGGAAGCTTGGTCTCTCACTTGGTTCCTTTTTCCAACAGTCCATCATCAGATTATACCTATATAAGCAGAAATAAAATGGAAGCAATAGAAGGAAAGTTCATCTGTGATTTTTACCACGTTCATTTAATTATCATAGGTTTGTTTTCACATTCACTACATTTTAAACATTCATTTGTGGAAATCATTTACACTTACAATCTCTGAGGACACCCTGCTGGTGAAGGCAGTCGTTCACCTGTACTAATATGGTGTAATACTTCTTGGTTGGTGTATGTGGGATATGGTTGCTTTCCTAATGTAATAATCTCCCACAGCAGCACACCAAACGCCCTGGCAATATGCAAGTGTGTTAGTTTAATTGGTGAGATATTCATAGTAATTGATCCAGAACAGCATCTCAATACTTACCATATATCAGAGTATTTATTGAAAATTCCATCTGTTAAGCTTTCTGGTGACATCCAGCGTACAGGAAGTAGACCTTCACCCTTCTTCCTGTAGTAGTCATTTTTATACACATCACGGGCCAATCCGAAGTCTCCAATTTTAATGACTCTGTCTGGGTCTGTGTAACCTCTTACTGATACTAGACAGTTCCTTGCAGCAATATCTCTGTTTATGAAAAGTGATTCCAGTTTATTAATGAATAAAGCAAATGTTTCCTAAAATGTGTCTTTAAAGGGTTAGTTCACCCAAAAATGAAAATTCTCTCATCATTTACTCACCCTCATGCCATCCCAGATGTGTATGACGTTCTTTCTTTTGCTATACACAAACAGATGGCATCAAAAAACAATGCCATCTGACTTAAAAAACAGATCAATATAAAGACCTTTTGTCCTATAAATATCCACTTTTACTTTCGCGTTCTTCTTGTGTTTTTGTCGATATGCATTCTTAATGCATATCGGCACCTACTAGCAGGGAGGACAATTTAGAGTAAAAATATGGATTAAACCACTGGAGTGTTATGGATGAATTTTATGCTGCCTTTAAATGCTTTTTGGAGGTTCAACATTTTGGTACCTATTCACTTGCATTTTGAGGAACAACAGAGCTGAAATATTCTTCTAAAAATCTTTGTTTATGTTCAGAAGAGAGAAAATCATACACATCTGGGATGCTATGAAGGTGAGAAAATGATGACAGAATTTTCATTTTTGGGTAAACTGTCCCTTTAAATTAAATGGATATTCCACTCGAACATGAATAGTTTAAAAAATGAATGTTGTTCCAATCCAGAATGCTGCTATTTTTATGTGGGGTAAAAAAAAAAATATATATATATATATATATATATATATATTTTGGATGAACTATTCTTTTAACAGCATAACAACACAACTTTACCTATGAACAAAGTGCATTCTTTCTAAATAAGCACATCCTTTGGCAGCATCCAAACTGATGTCTAGGAGACTGGTCAGATTCAGTAGCTCTCCATGATTCTATAAGACATATGAACATGAATGTAATTCCAGGATCAGTTAAAAACACGAAAAAACATCAATTTATTTATAAAAAAATAACAGCATCTGACATAATGAGGTTGCTTACATTTGTAAGGCGAGCTCCTCTCAGGTAAGAACGAAGGTCTCCTCCTTCCATTAGCTCCAGGATGAGGTAATGTGGCTCATTCAGCAGACACACTCCGAGCAGACGCAGGATGTTTGGATGTTTAAACTGGCTGGACACCCAGAAAACAATGTTTGATAAATGTGCTCCAAAGCCTCAGACACTGTAATGTCTTAAATACAATAATACTATAACCATAATTTCAATATAAGGGTGAGATTTACCTCATCAAATGAGCCTCTTTCAAAAATTCAGCTTTTTCATAGTCATTCGCACCTTTCCGCAGTGTCTGTCAAGAGTTCAGTTTGTGAGACATTTTCTAAAGGAAATCTGTAATTGTTAAAACAGCATCATCTGGACATAAATTAGGCTTGTGTTTGTAAATATGGTCATTATGGAATTGAATTTATACATTCGGCGAACGTTTTTATCCAAAGCAACTTACAGTGCCTTTATTACAGGGACAATCCCCCCGGAGCAACCTGGCGTTAAGTGGCTTGCTCAAGGACACAATGAATGTGACCGTGGGTATCGAACCAGTGACCTTCTGATTACCAGTTATGTGCTTTAGCCCACTACACCACCACCACTCATTCAATTTCAGTTGTATGTTGATGGAAGGCGTTTTTTCAGTATTATTGCTGCCAATTATTTACAGAAATTGGGGATCAATCTTTAAAAAAAATGTGCTTGACAGAATTTATAATCTTATATTTGTATATGAAGTAAGAAAATTTTAATATGTAAATTTCTTAGAGTGGTTGATGGACTTTTTCCAAACAACATAAAATACATGCAGACAAAGACCTTTATGCAATTGTTACCAAGTTCAATACAAGTTAAGCTCAATCAACAGCATTTGTGGCATAATAGAATATATAAAATAAGTCTTGTGACTATACTTTTGACACAGTGAGTATTTTTAACGTTTACGGATTGGCCCATTTACTTCCATTGCAAATGCCTCACTGTAAACTGGATTGTCTTTTTTTTTTTTAAAGGAAAGGAGGGACAGGTTAAATTAAATTTGTGTGGAAGAATTATGCCAAAAATGCTGTCAATTGAGCTTAATATTAACCTGGAATATTCCTTTGAGGAGCAATTTTTACCTGATCAAACTCTTAAAATTCATTTTGTTGGTATTGCTTAATTTTTTCAGTTTGATGACGATAAATAATATTTTTTGACTTGAATAAAACCTGTTAATTAAGCACATTTTTAGTTTTTTTAATTATCCCTGATTTATAAACGTTTACCTTGACAGCTACTCTCCTCTCTGGCACGACTTCAGTGATTTGGCTACCAACTATAATACCTTCATAAACCTCTCCAAAAGCACCACTGCCCAACAATCTCTGAAGCTTCAGACAGTCTCTGGGAAACAGAGGAAGTGACTCTCCTTTGGCAGGTATGGCACTAGGGAAAGTTGTGTGAAGATTAATACACGTTTAGACATACAAAAATCACAAACATTAAAAAAGACTGTCCGATTTTATCTGACATTCACGTGTACCTGATGGCATAGCAGGCATTCCCAAGACCAACTAAACCCCGAATATAGTCCAACTCCTCATCTAGATGAATGTGCACACCTGTTTGCGCAACTGTTCCTTGATCTTTTGTATTAAGACGTCTGCGCCAAACTATAGGATAGCAGAGACACGTTGTTTCCTTGATCTTAAGTCAATTGTACTGTTTTTCATTTCTTTTGATATGAGAAGGAAATAGTCATTTACAAAAGGAATTGTACACTAGATGGCCAAAAGTCTGTGAGAACCCCTTGTAATTGAACAGGTTAGGTTATTCCAGTGAAGACAAATCCTAATGCCAAGGAATAAAATGAAGTGCTTCCAATGTTTGGTAACAGTTTGGGGAGGGCCCTTTTCTGGTCCTGCATGACAATGCTCTTGTGAGATCTATAAATAAATTATTTACTAAATCTGGTGTGGAGGAACTTGACTGGCCTGCACAAAGCTAGAGCGGAAGCTGGTATGACTATGGTTTTTAAATGAAGTGTTCAACAAACACATATGGGTGTGATGTTTATCAATATTATACTTACTGACTACAAGGATGACAATAATTGATGCAATACCAACACAGACTGCTGTAATCACAATAATCAATGTCATGTCAGTGTCTATTGGCGCATCTGTTAGGAGACAAACAGAGTGGAATTAAAACACAAAAATCAAAACAGTACAGCTTATAGGTGCACCCAGTAATTTTTTCTCCATTAAAAAAGTTTTACTCCTAAAGAAATAATTGGTAATTTTGAAACATATGAATAAAAACAAGACCACTCACATGAGATGAGGACTCCAGTCATATCAGCAACCTTATAAAAGCTGTTTTATTCTACATGGGACAGGGAAGCCCTCATGGGGGCTCCCATTTTACAATCACATAACCAGCTGAATATTACTCGCTTAATCTCAGTACTTGTATTAAACTCACTTGCACTCTTGTATTAAATTAATCATGGCTGACTGTGAATAGTACATTTCTACACTGGCATCTTCCACTGAAAAATTCTGATTTTGAATGATACTGCATCCACACCACTAGGTGTCCAAGATGACACAAGTAAAATAGTTACTGAATACACCTAGGCAGCTTTTGTTGTTTAATTAACCAGATTTATATTCAAAGATGATGGTTCATGCTTACCATTTTCTAGAAAAACGAGAACTGTGCTTGTTGATGCCCCTTTCCCCCAGTGTGAAAAGGGGGTTATGGTGATGTTAAAGTCAGTGTTTGAATTGAATCTTGTCACGTTTATGACTGGTTTAGAAAACGTGTTGTCAGGATGACAAAATCTGGTGGGGTAGTTCTGCTAAAATGTGTCAGAAATGCAGCATAAATTAGACATAAATAAATTATAATAGAACATTTAGCATAGTTTAGATTATTTGCTGCAGAGTTTAAATAAAACCTTTTGTAGTACATTTGGGAGTTTTTCCACAAGTTGCAATAGTTCCTTAGACACCACACAGTAGAAAACATCCCCAAAGTCAATACCACTGGGTTCCCAGAGTATCTGGAAAAATGTGTGATTCCTCTCAAGGCGTATAGAAGTTTTGGAAATTGCAGGTGGAATAACTACAGGAGGAGATATGAACCCATCTGGAACAAACACACGCAAACAGACTAAACTGCTTTAGAAAAACACAAAAGCTTGCCAGAAGAAAGTTTAGGGTTGGAATGGACTGTGCATGCAGTGATATAAAATGTGGCATGCTAAGATAGTGCTGACCTGGCAGAGGTTTTAGCATTTTCTGTACAACAGAAAAAGCTGTCAGTGTATAGTTAGCAGACATGAGAACACTGGTTGTTTGGTTCACCTCCTGAATCCTTAGCTGTTTGTTCTCATCTAGCCAAACAAGCCGTTCACTGTAGTAGCCCACTTGATGATTTGAGATGTTAGAGGTGGTCCATCTTTCATATTCTTCTACATTTGACTTTTGAACCCTTGGCACAGCAAACAGAAAGTTTACATATATCATACATTATTTTTTTTCTACATCTATTTTCAATCATATTTACTCAAACTACACAATGATGACTCTAAGACCTTATAGTTATTACAGTTGAAATTCTGTCAATGCATGATTTTCTGTAAAGCTGCTTTTAAACGATGTGTGTTGTGAAAATCGCTATACAAATACAAATTATTTGACTAATATATATATACACTGTATATACAGTATATAAACTTAATATGCAAATATTTAAATACTCAATATGCAAACATTTTAACCTTCCAGAATGACTGAACAATTGACTGATCTAATTAAAGTTGTGAAATGTATTTCTGAGATGTATGTACAGTATACCAACCTGTCACCTATGATGTTAGTTCTGTAAAGATTTAACAGGGAGCCATCTTGCACCAACCAATAGAGGTTTCCCTCAATCACATTCAAAGTGATACCAGCAATCTGTTATCAGAGAGTGTGGACATAAACCTTTTGTCATTGTACTTACTTAATATATAAATACATAATAAAGCAAGATTGTACTTCTCAAATGCATTTGCATGAACTTGCATGTATTTGATGTTCTATGTGAATAGGGGTTTCCTCACCTCTCTTCCAGAGAACACACTCAACTTATCCAAAAGTTGGTAGCCCTCTCCATTCAGCTTACATCGCTCCACTGATGTTTCAGTGGTCCAGTAGATGTCAGCATTCAATGAATCAATGACCAAACTGAGAATCTGTTCCTCTGCCTGGAGAAATATCTCAACCTCCTGAGTAGATGTAGACCATTTGCAAATCTGATATAAAAAATCCCATTGATAGTTTCAGAGATTTAGTTCGTTTTTGATGTCTCTTATTAATATACAGTATATATAAAATATATACTGTATATATATTTTTAATTCATGACCGATTCAATTTAATTTACATGTGAATGATTCGTCACACTGATTCCCAAACCACACAAGTCTGCACTAGTCTATGCCATTTTGAAGTGTAAGTAGTGCAAGTAGTATGTTTACACTGAAAATGCAACAAAAAGATGTGTGCAATTTTGATGCAATTTTGGATGATGCAAATTTGTGTGGAATGTTTGACACATCATGCACTCAATTTTACCTGGCTGCGTTGTTGGTCTGACAAAACAATTGTAAATAATGGAGAATGTAGCAATTAGGGAAACTACAGTGAAGACAGCACCTTACAAATGTAAGTTGAATGCCTACCATCACCTCTCACAGTGTGATGAAGATGAGATAAAAGCAAATGTTTAACTGAGGTTGGCAAACACGCTAAAGCTAGCGGCAACACATTGCATGCTTTTAAAATGTCACTTCTGTCAGCTGTTAAATGGCGAATGCTTCTATGTAGAAACAAATGTGTTCCATTTGGGATGATATTTCACTTTTAAAATTCATACAATACATGGCTGGGTGCATAGTGTATAGTGTATAGTGTATAGTGTGTCATTTGCGACACACTTAATAACTTGAGTTGGTGAGTCGATTGGAGTGATCTATTCAAAGAACCAGCTCCAATTGTTCATGAATCACACACTGCACATTTGATTTTGATTGCAGCCAGGGAACCATTATGTAATGGAATGTTGTTTTGGCGTTGTTTTGCTGCACATATGTTTTTTATGTTTTCAAATTAAATTCAGACTGCAAACTCACAATTCAGGTAAAATATAATTTCCTCTGCCATGGCTCTAGAGATTCATCCATGGAGTCAAATAGCGGTGCATAATATTATGCAAGACTACATCTAAACATCAGCTCACAAAACTTAATTTACAAAGGCATTATTTGATATCACAAAAACATACTTGATTTGAATTGCAGCTCCAGTATAAATATTGTCCAAGCCAATCAAAAGCCACAGCTTCAGCGTTCATGGGTACTGGCACTGTCTTGATTCTCCCACTCAAAGACTGGTCACCCAGTTCAATCCAGTTAATGTGCCCTGAACTGTTAGTCCAGTAGATTGTGTTGTTGTACAAGTCCATATCTAATCCACACCAAAGAAGATATTTAAGCATGCTAGCCTTCTTTCACATGTACTTAATCATGTCATATTGATTTCTCTAGTCTGTCATACCTTTTACATCACCAATATTAGACACCAGTTGATTGAGGAACTCAACACTATCCAAATCTTGCTTCCAGATGTCATTGCCACAGGCAGCAGTTATATAGGGGTAATCATCCACTGTTAAAAAAAATTAAAAACAGTATTTCATAGTGGCCAATCTGTAAACAGTTTGATAAAGTAACAATCAAACTTATCCATCATTATTTATTCACCAGGCTGGAGAGTTGTTCCTTCATATGAGACAGATTTAGAGCATCCGACAGGTGAACACGCCTTGACTGTTACATGGTACTGCTTTGAGCTCACTAGATCTGAAACTGTTGCATG
This sequence comes from Xyrauchen texanus, assembly GCF_025860055.1. Taxonomy (NCBI): domain Eukaryota; kingdom Metazoa; phylum Chordata; class Actinopteri; order Cypriniformes; family Catostomidae; genus Xyrauchen; species Xyrauchen texanus. The sequence goes on from NC_068297.1 coordinate 8,235,699, forward strand.
TGTGTCAGTTATTCCACTAATGCCTATTGTTACTAAACCACTCAATGAGCAGTTTACAGTGTAAGTCCAATTTTGCCAGGCGGATGGACCTACAATGTGGAACAAAATTGTATTTTTACATTTAATGGCTACATGAGCCTTTGAAAGGTCAACAGAATAAAATCTGAAAAATCAACTACGCTTTAATAAATGAATGAACAGCGATTATGAAAAAAAAAGATCTGCCCTATAAAGCAATCATATTGTACATGTCCTGATTGTTAACATTGTATTTTTACTTACTTGCTCCAATCATATTTTCAGGTTTATGCCAGTAGAGGTTGGCTTTATCAGATCCAAACAGGACTTGAAGGTTTCGTGGCCTTTGTGGCAAAGGGTAAGGCTGTGCAGATCGGCTAAAATAGCAGAGATTACCAAAGCCTCCTTTTTGGAATATATTACAGTCCATAGAGAATTCAATAAAACTGGCCACTTGATTCTGACCAACTTGTTTATAAAGAGCAGTTCCATCAGAGAGCATGAAGAAATTGTCCTCGTAAGCAATGCTGATTGCTTCAAAGTTAACATCCTTGTAGAGCGTAACAGGACCCGATCCATCCAAAATATATGTAGCATTGAGCATGTTATCATTTCGATCATGATAAATCAGTCTCTTATTGGAGAAACTGACCACAAAGTTGGAGACAGATTTTGATTCTATAATTGGATTTACCTCAGGTTGTTGGCCAGATATTACAGGAAGAGGGGTGCAATATATTCCACTGTGCAGCAACAAGAACAGCCATCTGACAAAAAAAAAATAAAAATTTCAATAGGCTATCATTAAAGTACTTGATGAAAATATAACAATATTCAATGTAACAAAATGAAATCTTTAATATCCTTAAACGAGCATTCCGGATTTAATCCAATCGACAGCATTTGTGGCATAATACTGATTTCAAATATTTTCAACTAGTCCATCATTTCTTTAAAAATTTGCTGTTACAGTAAGGCACTTACAATGGAAATGAATGTGGCCAGTCCATTAACATAAATACACACAGTTTCAAAAGAACAGCCACAAAATGTAACCATCGTACACGTTAACATGATTTTAGAGTGATACAATTGCTTAGGGTTTACTGGCGTTGTGTTGTCATGGTATCAAAGTTGTAATATTGTATATAACTTTCAATATTACCAATATTTTCCATTGTAGGTAGCTTACTGTAACCACAGTTTTGCCTCAAAAAAAAAAAAAAAAAGGGGCGAGTTGAAAATATTTTCAGTGGTAATCAACATTTTGCCACAAACGCTGTCGACTGTGCTTCACTTGTATTGAACTCTGAATATTCCTTTAATTGAGCTAACAAATTGGTAAGTAGTAATGATATGATGCAAAATAATGTATTGGAGAGGGTTGTGTTTCATGTGTTTATATGAAGCAGTGCAAAACAGCTAATGAGACAAATAGTGGTTAAACATAACCATGCATACCAACTGTTGATTATACTCACCCATTATATGGATCTGCAATTATGTTTATTGGGTCACTGGATAGGGTGAGATTTACATTCACTGGAAAAGGACAGTCATCTAATCCACAATAATAGACCTGCGTTTAACGGAAATCAATATGGTGACAGTGATCAATAACAGTGATTAAACAAAGATTTACATCAATGTCTAACAGCATGGGAAATCCAGATGAAAATCCTTAACTAAAAGTAAACACACCCTGCCACTGGAAACATAGTAAATTCTCTGATAAAGCCAATCTACAGTGAGTGCTGTTACATCCAACTGAGCAGTGTGGAACAGCTTTAGATCTGAGCAGTCAGTAAGATTTCCAGCCCCTTTTGCCCAGATACGAGTCCCCTCTGAGAAGTACACTTGGTTGGCATTGTAATGCATCGCCACCCCTGTAAAAAAAAAAAAATGCCATAAGTGAGATATCCGGAAGCAAGGAAATGCCAAAAGGAAAATCCTGCTGCTCATTGAATCTCATTGCTGTCTAAGAGAAACAGTTGAGATCTTAAAGATATCTCAATTGCAATTGTTCTTTCTATTGGCATTCTTGTATGGTGATGTTAAATATTTGTAATAATAATAAGCCCATGGTGTGATTTGTGGATGAATGAACCTGTGATGTTGCTCTCTATTTGATCGTCATTAAGACATTCTGCTGTTGTGAAAAATTCAGCGTCCTCTTCTCTCCTCCTTAATGAGTTCCATCTGGATGCAAAGACCCAGCGGCCTCCATTCTGCACTGAAGGTTGTCACGAAATAGCAATTTGATTATTGTTTATCCCCAGCCATTGCATACAAGCTACACTGAGAAACAACTGCAGCAATGTAGTTAGTAATGTGGTTGCATAATGCAATGATCTTCAACTAACCAATTTGTGCTGGTGTTGTTATGCTGGCTTCAGTGATCAAACCCTGGCCTTCCATGTTTACAGCAGCTATAGAGATCCTGGATTAAACACATTCAGTACAAATAATAAATATCCACAAAAAACAAACAAATGAAAAAAAAAACTAATAGTAAAGAAACCTCATTTTTTAAATATAGAATATATAATATTTAATATAACATTTTAAAGGTGAAGTGTGTAATGTTTGCGCCACTAGCAGCACCATCTGAGTAAAGTAAAAGTAATGATGTATTCAAAACAGGTTTCACAAACACTTCCCCATCTGCCAGTGCTCAGAGAAACAGGAAGTTGCTCATAACCCAAACTCACATCATTGATCAATTCAATAATGTTGTCACAAAATATTACAATTCTGTTTGCTGCCACTAGTGGTGCAACAAAATGATCATACGGGAGCATAACGTGTTGCTACCAAATGTTTCGGGACCCTGACATCAATCCCATTCTGCCGAGTTACTGACTAGCGGCATCTCCCGTTAGACATTTTTGCATCAATTCAAATGTGTGGACTTTTTCCTACAGTGCAACTGATAATGCATTGCGAGAACCGCCCCAAAGAACCGGATTCTGGTCCCACGGAAACCAGGAAGTAATTGCATTAACATAATTATTAATACAATTACATTTTTACTCCCCTGATGGTTTGGTCTAGGGTTTGGGAGGGCATATGATATATAAAACAGGCATTCCTTTTGACTGTATTTCTCCAGTCACAACTAAATATACAACTCCCTTTTGGCACCACTCTGTGGACATTTCACTCCTGAAACCTCACATGTGCCCATACATTCAAAAACACTTCCAGCTTCGGACACTGGGGGCAGTTTTCAGCTGAAGAACATTCGACCTACCGTACTGCCACTGAATTCACAGTGAGATCACTCTGGGTGCAAAGAATACACACTGCATCTTTAAGAAGCGTTTGCCTACCTGTATGTAGTGTTATGGAATGCTGGGTAGAATGTAGTGAAGAATACATTTCCTCCAGTTGCGACACTTATGACGTGCTCTTTGGCCGTAAGATTGAGGTTAAAACCCAAGATAGGTCCACCTGGTTTCTTGGGTGGAAACCAGCGAACCTCCACACTCTCTCCAGATACACTCTCAACACTGTCAATGGAAGGGCTGGAGGGCACTTTGAAAAAGATTAAACATTTCATTATGCAATATAACTTGTAAAAAATGTTTTATTGTTGAAATGCTGATTTCACCTACACCCAAATGGGTCTGTTTGGTACCAAGGGCTTGCTGGAGAACAAGCATGTTTTTCTGCTTTCACAACCCAGACCCTGAACTTATACCAGGAAAAAGGCTCCAATTGATTGACAGTGTATGTTGATTCTGTAACATTCTACAAGGGGAAAAACAATTGTTAAATGGGTGACTCTCACAAAATGTGTCTACCAATATACAGGTCATATTCCAAAATTAGAATAAATAAAATATAAAAATAAGGAATTATACCTTACATGAAGGAAATTAAGCCTAATTTTAAGTAAATTGTTTACACTGTGAAATTATTTTCACAACAATTCTCATTAGTATAATACCAAAAATCTCTATATTATTTAATTGTTAAAGTACACTAAATTAAAATTAATTATATATAATTGTAATTTCTGCATATATATGGTAGATGGTAGAATATATGATATATGGTTGATTTACTGAATATGATTTTCTTGATGATTTCATATAAAGTACATAAAAACACGTTTTGAGATACATGCTTTCTGTGCTATTTGTTGTGGTGCACCTAGGTTTTTTTGCACAAAAAAATTGTTTGGTCTTAATGGCCCTTAAAAATCTCCTTTAATTTGTGTGTATATGTGTGTGTGTGTGTGGTTGTGTGTATACATATTTGATATTAAAGCAATATCACACAAGAGTGCGATATGCAGCCGAGTAACATAGGTAATTACAGCAGTGCTGATGTAGGGCCATATAGCCCAATTACGAGTGTGATATTGCTTATATGCAACAGTTCAATGAACAAGTACATTTAAAAAAACATTTGAGTACAGTCATAAAAACGCATTTGTACATGGACTACTTTATTACGTGACCAGAATCTGCCGTTGCTGGTCCAAAACAAATGATGTGTTCAAGCCTCCATTAAAAATGTTAACTTCAGAAATAGTATCATGGCTTGTGCTGTTTCTAACAAGTCATTGGATAAACACGGATAGACGGATGGATGTTTTTGTTTGTCTGTGTGTGTGAGTGAGAGAGAGAGAGAGAGAGAGAGAGAGAGAGTGCGTGTGGATCACCTGTTGCCACACCCAAGCAGAGATGCTGTTAGCTTTCTGAAGGCCAGCTTTCTCAGTGGAAAATAAACATCCAAGCAGGGTATTCCTCTCTATTTCGGGGTAGCCGATGTGCAAATGTCATTCACTTTAGAAACGATGTCCTCTGCCATTTTAAACAGTATGTATCCAATGTGGAAACTCACTGAGCGCTATTCTATGTAAACAATGACTAACGGATTCACTTTACGTCACCAACTGGCTCATATTACACACAGAAATTATCTTTTGCCACCACCTGCTGGTTAACATATGTAATTTCAAAAATAAAGACAGTAACTCCTAACACACATGCACTATGCTTACACTTTAGTTTAGAACAGCACGAATACAAGCGGAGTGATACACACACAGTGAAGCGTCTGAGTGCTGATGCTGTCACGCCATCAGTGCTTATGGAACGTCTCTTGTCCAATCAGATTCGAGGACCAGAACTAACTATATATATATATATATATATATATATATATATATATATATATATATATATATATATATATATATATAAATAAATTAAATATAATTCAATATAGATTTATATATTATAATATCATTTGTATTTTAATTTTGAATTAAATATGGCTTGGACCTGGACAGTTGTGCTGTTTTGCTTTATTTCATTCATACTTCTTTAATTTTAGAATGATGTTTGATGTAGAAATGAAAGTCAATGAAATCTAATCATCAAAGCCATCAATATGATAAAATAATCAAGTTATCCACAACCTCTGCTTGTGTCCAGACCCCAGACAGATTAGGACCGGTCCACTGAGGAATATACACCACATCAGACTCATTCAGGGACTTCCAGGTCAAACTGATATTATGAGATCCAATCCAGGATGCATAAGGTGCTGAGAGCTGACACAGCACATCTGGACAAGAACATGAATTCATGCAAACCAATCAACAAACAGACACTGAAAGAAGCCCATATGAAATGTTTTTGACAAAATGTGAATTTCATCTCAAATCTTGTGCAGTAGTTTTACTTACAATTTTTATACTGTTTGAAGCCACTACTAGCTGTCTAGAATTAGAATATTTCAGGCATTAGCAAAGGAATAAACAAATCGATGCTGGTCCAGATGACATATTTACAAATCTTACCATTGAGGACTCAGGAAGGCACTTGTCACATGATGAAGCTCTGAGACAAATAAGTAGACAGAGTAGCACTGAAAGAGACGAACCTGTAGTTGCCTTAACTCTTCTATAAATATTTTCCATTTTACACACGCTTAACCACCCGCCACGACTGTAACTACAGTACAAACGTTCACATGAAACTGTAGCAGATTTACCTAAAAGTGAAATTTCGGTCAATAACACATATCCATGACCAGACATGGGCCCTTTAACAGTCCGTACAAGTTTGTGGTCACCTGGTTCACATGGCACAGGTGTGTCTGTACAGAGACAGGAATTGAGCAGGTGTTTCGTAAAAAAATTGTGTGTGTCATATATTGGTGGATAACAAAGCAGACAGATTATACTAGCTGAACTATGGTCACTTGATTGTAAAGTGGAAAGGTTCTTATCTTTACAGTTGGTGTAAATTGATAAAAGGAGGTGTTTATTTAATGGTTAAAATGTAATTGCCATCAGTTGTAATGAAGTCGAGGAAAAGTGCAAATTTGATCAATAACACAGTACACTCAATGCTTTACTGAAACTGACACTTCTACAATGTGTAAAGGTATTGAGAAAGTTATCAAATACAGAACTAAATTTTCTTTTCTTAGCCATTTTTGCAATTGCTTTAACAAGTTTTTTTTAAAATATGTTATACTGTATTAATATATACTTTTTTGTCTTCATTTTGAACAGTATTTCTATTGTTTTATCATTTAAAAACCTAGAAAACTTTTTTTTACGTTTTGCCTAAAAAGTGTGCTTGAGCTATGTTTATTGAAAATAAATGTCACTTGGTTTGACGTATTGTTATCTAATGCAATGATATTCATACATTTTTAAGTGTCCAAATACTTTTTGTGACCACTGTAGCACAAAGTTCCTGCAAATGTATAAAGGTGTACAAAACGTTATCTCGCTTCGCCTCCAGGTGGCGATACTTAACAAAACATTTGGTAACTCCTTTGAGGTGGCCAGTATTATGAAATCGCATGTGCATCTTTATGTAATTATTTAACGTATAATCAAACCTAAAAAAGGAAGTTATATCTAACTGTAGTTATATCTCTAACTACAAGTTATATCTCTGTTTTTGTGCAGGCTACATTCTACAGCCTAGATGCCTCTTGTGAAAACCTGTTGTTAAATATAGTCCAGATTATAGATAGGATCCCATATTTTATTGCCCATAATTTGCTCTTTAATAGCTCAGGAGATTTAATGGAGTAATCTATTATGTTTCAAGTATAAATTTTGTCACCAAAGTGTCTCTTAAAATTTCTTAGAAGAAATATAGATAGACACAAAAGAGGGAGTAGAGTGTTGACTGTAAAAGGAGTTATAAAATAAATGTGGATAGCTTAATTTGGTCTTTTGAAGAATTAGATGAGCAGTGATTATTAGGGTTGCCATGATAACAACATTTCAGTAGTTACTGGTAATACCAGTAAAAGTAAAAAATAAAATCTATATATTTTTAGCCAGACATTTAAAAAAAAGAAGAAAATATATATATATATATATATATATATATATATATATATATATATATATATATATATATATATATATATATATATCATTCAGTACATTCAGGTTGTCAGCTGACTTCATTTTAATGCCCCATAATGTTACTGAGCCTAGACCTGACCAATTGAGGCAACCCCAGATCATAACAGTGCATCCAGAGACTTGTACATGGGCACTATGCATGAAGGGTGCATCGCTTCATTAGCTTCCCTTCTTACCCTGACAAGCCCATCGCTTTGGAATAGGGTAAATCTGGACTCATCAGACCAAAATGGCGACTATTTTTTGGCCAGGCAGTGTATATAAACACAGTCTGAAGAAACTACGCACATCACTGTGAATTTGCGCTCATGTCATGCTGTCATGCTCTTAATAAGGTAGCAGCTTCACACATTCACTGTAAAGCGTGCAGCACATGCAGTATATATATTTAATTAAATTGCATCCTTTTGCAGTTTATCAGTCACACTAGGGCCTATCACAATTTTAATTAAATTAATCATGCATTCAGTATTTCCCAAATATGTCAGATTTGCATGTGAGCATTTGAAAACTGTGGTGTGTCAGTCAGACAGCACAGGTATCGAAATGAGTTATGCTTGGTCTTACCAGTACTGCATACACTGGTTTCGTGACATCTTTATCGTGACGAATCACCAATACTTTTGACATCCCTAATATTTATATTATAAGGTTATATATTGGGTTTATATAGAACTTTAGATTTGTAGACTTTGGAAAATCTCCATTTAATGTCCATTAAATCTCATTTCTGCCTAGGAGGATTAAAGATTTATTACATGATACTAATCTGATATGTTAAAGAAATCTAATTTGTGAACTTTCTTTCCACCACTGAAGTGATGCCAATTTACATGTGTCTATTTTTCAGTATGTGTATTTCTCTCTCCACCCCCCCCCCCATGTTTCATGCATGTTTACACAAGAGATTTGCTTACATAACCTATGAAAATACGCAGACATTTCTTGAGGGCCAGAACTACCTTAATTTTGATTATAATACAGAGAGTGGTTTTGATCATTTGCCTTTTGTGAGTTAATTAATGCAAAACATGGGATACTACACGCCACAATGACCATAATGTCTGGTTCCTTAGACATATGTCTAATTAACAGTATGTAAGCTGCATATGTTGTTGATAAAAGGCTGCTCTTTAAATCCATAAAGCCCTCACGATTGACCCTGTGATGTGACAATGCACTGGATGTACTTGTTTATGTATAAATCACATGAGAAGGTCTGACCCTTTAATCAGACCTTATAAATAGCAGAAATGTTTTTCCACTCTCTTCATCCAAGTTGTCTCTTCGCCAGGCTTAAAATAACACACAGTCAGTTTGAGTTATAATGCATTTAGATTTTTTATACGCTTATTATTTGAGACACCAGCGATGCTATATCTGCAAATATCTTTATGACTTCATTTGATGTCAGTTATGTTAATACATGTAGAGGCATGTAGCCATCACAGTGTATGTGACTTTCATGTTTAAAGTTAACAAGAAATAAAAATATACCCATTTATTTACAGTACATGTAAGTTGGTAATCTACTTACTTTCTTACCTATTTACTTAATACACATTCACGGCTTTATTGTGCTAATATAATGCTATGTTAATGTTCTTAAAATAAATAAATAAAATAAATAATTGATAAATAAAGTGAAACATGTTTGACAATGAGAGTAGTTCTCTATTGACGGAAAGCACATTCAGTTCTGGCTACATTGTGGCATGAAACTACTCTTTCCCAATTCAATGAAATTAATTCCAAAATAAATGGACAACGTCAAGTCCCATCCAATATTTTTCATTTTTCTTTGAATATCATGTTTTAAAATAAAATGGGTTGCAAATGATGTTTCATGTTGTCTTAAACATGCATGCAATTTCCAGTGTTTGGTGTAATCTGATTACAAAGCAGTACATTTCTGAAATCGAATTACATTTAACTAAATAAATAGTGTAACCAGATTATTTTTGTAATTTTTGTAATCAGATTACAATTGTTGATGTCAAATGACTTACTCAGATTACACATATTTCTGAAATAATATTTATTTAGAACACAAAATGAATAATTTAAATAAATCTGTTAATATTATGCTGTACATTCAACGTTCTTCTTTTAAGAACATAGCTTAAAAGTAATGTAATTAGTAAAGTGATTACTTTAAAAAGTGATAAATCAGGTAATCTGATTACAATGTTATAGATGTAATTAGTAATTTGAAGTGGATTACTTTTTAGGAGTAACTTCACTGGTACATTTTAATTTCTTAAGCGATTGTTACTGTTTGTCTGGCTGACAAACAACATGTTACAGCACACTGCAGATTTCTACATCAGTCAAGCTGATACAAAAAACAACAGATGTATACAATGATCATAAGGCGGAATGGTTTGTGTACCGCCTCCTCTCACCAATCCAAGACAGGACGACGACAGTTTGAGTCTCAATGGATTAATAATCTGTATTTACTCAGAGCCAAGGCCAATACATACAGCATAACATGCATTCCAAACTATTTGACAGGGGTGTCACTTAAATTCATGGGGTCAGGACAATATTTGAATTGCCTGCCCCCTCTACCCCAAGCCCAATGAGTAGACTATTCCTAAGAGGACCTTAATGGAACCCTCATGTTATAGGGTCTTTCCCCATAGTAGATAGGAGCTGTATTTGTCCTGTAAGCCTATTACCTACATACTGTAGAAATAGCTGCAGGGGGCATTACTCTGAACTGACTTGCCTTACAGGGACTTTGATGTGGCACATGTGAGATCTAAGTGTGATTTAAAGAAAATGTTGTCATCCTTCTGTATGTCTATGAAAATCCCTAACACCTGCTTTAACACGTAAGAGTGGAAGAGTTTACAGGGCTTTGGGTTTGCATGTGCATGGTGGATGCCTCAGTGAAAGTTCATTTAGGGGGTTCTCCCAGGGTCAGCCCACCACAAACACGCAAAGATTGCTGTGCAAGTTTTATTTCGAGTGCAAAGGATTTGTGGGAACAAAGGAAGTTTATTCTGGGAGACCCTCATTGACAATGGCCAGTAGTGGTCTATGAAAATTCCTTGTATGATGATGACAGACACAGTTCCTTGATGCACATGTCATTCAAACTGTTGATATTTGCGTTATAATTTAACATGCATTGTAAAAAGTAGTAACATGCAATTGTTCCCCACACTTTGCACAGACTTAAATACAAAAACTTTTCAAATGCATTAAGCAACAACAGCCAATGGCTACGGAGAAAGAAAATATAAGACATTTTATTTCCTGAAATATGATTTCATTTTGATTCTAGAAATATTCCCATATATGGCTGGATGTGAATGTGAGTATAAAAATAGTTCAAGGCATTCCACACAGCCTATTGCTCCAAATCCCACTAGAGTGTGTTTTTCATTTACAGAGCTGGGGAAAAGCAGTTGATGTGTTAATCTGTATGGTTGGATACGAGTGTTTCTCAAACTCCTGTTAATACCGCAAAATACAGGTAGATTGCTTCTGCATGTTCATCATAGACATATCAAATACCAATTTCAACCTTTGAATAATTCATATCAAGTGACACCATAGGATGAAGGTCTAAAACATGGATTGTCCCCTTTAACAAATGTGTCAAACAGTTTCCTAACTGGTGGTTTGCAACCCAAAATGGCTTGCAGTTCTGTTCTTGTAGGGTTGTGACAGGTGGGAAAAAGTAACGCAAAATGCAAATAATTAATTGCAACTCATTTTAATACCCATATTTTTGTTGTTATATTATTGTGCATCCATGAACAATAACTATGCAGGGTCAATAATTCGACCCAGACATACATGGTTTATGTCAGCAAAATTCAAAAACATTGTTTGGTTTGTTTGAATTTCCCGGCCAACCTGAAACAGCAACATTCCCTAAACCAACGATGGGTTTGGGGCTGTTTTCTGAACAAGGGTAGATGGGGGAATGTTCAGAAAACATTCAGTTCTGCTTGGTGCCATGGTGCGGAAATTTTTTTTAAAAATTGTTTTAGGTACAAAAACAAATTTTGTATAATGTTTTGGTTTGCCACTTAATGTCCAATGTAAAATGTGAGTTAAATTTTCTCTAAAACAGATGAGGTTTATAAGGTTAATGATTTATTGAGTTTGAAAAAAAAATAAAAAAAACGACCTCCCTACGCTAAACCTTAAACATAAACCTAATAGAATGTGTCATACAAAGCAAATGTGAGATAAAAAACAGATGAAGTTTTTAAGGTCAATGCTTGATCATGTTTTAAATCAACAAAACTGACCATTCTACTTAGGGTTACCATACGTACTCTTTTCCTGGACATGTCCTTTTTTCGCACCTTAAAAAAGCATCCGGCTGGGATTTCTAAATTTGCGAAAATGCCAGGGATTTGGCTGTAGTTGCATTATGATGTACATCTGGTCTAACATTGTGTGTGTACGCATATTTGCATTGCTTTAACCCCTCTATGTAAGTTCCGCCTTCTTGCACACCAATTGGTCGATTATAAGAGGCTTGCAGCAACTATTGGCCAAATTCCTGCCTGACAATCTCTCTGTGAATGCGCGAAGCGCTTTTGTGTTCGGCATGAAACAGTTGCTTGACAGTAGCAGCAAATGAGTTGAAACAATGACCAAACGAAAGTGGTCAGAAAAAGGTGAAAGTTCATCAGGTAAATTGGAGTGGTGGTGGTGTAGTGGGCTAAAGCACATAACTTGTAATCAGAAGGTTGCTGGTTCGATCCCCACAACCACCACCATTGTGTCCTTGAGCAAGGCACTTAACTCCAGGTTGCTCCGGGGGGATTGTCCCTGTAATAAGTGCACTGTAAGTCGCTTTGGATAAAAGCATCTGCCAAATGCATAAATGTAAATGTAAATTAACGGACTACTTTTTGCGACCAGGTAAAATTGTTATCAAATTGCTTCATTTGGCCATTCAAAATAATAGTAATAGTAAATGAAGGTACACTCATGGCATCAAATATTTTATTTTAGTACATGGACATTCAAAAGAATGTTGGAAATTGTTATTTATATATATATATATATCTATTAGTTAAACTAATAGAGTGTCTTTTTCACTGTAGTAAATTTTGCATTAATAGTAACACTATTAATTAATGATGTCCTCTTTTTAGAAAACCAGAATATGGTCACCCTAATTCTACCTTAACCTTAAACCTAAACCTTACTAATGGTGTCAAACAATTTCTCAAATGTGAGATGAAAAACACAATCGCTCTAGCAACCACATAATTTTGCAGTGCTTCTATGACACTTTCAGCTCATGTATCGACTTATGTGCTCTTTATGACTCGTATCTTGGTTCTTTGCAACACAAGTGCAACGCTCTATCAGTTGAGCTACCGCGCATCTTGATCACACTTGAACAAGCTTGTAAATGCAGACATCATAAGATAGAATTGTGTAAGAAACGGTTAAAATTTTGCGTTTATGAACTGATAATCTGCCATTTTTCTCATGATTTGTGTGAAAATGTGTTGTAGCACCTCTAGTGTTCATTTCACTAGGAAACAACAGCGATACGTAGAATGAGACACCTAAAATAATTTTGCAAAAATGTAGGTATAGTAAACAACTCCTCAAACAACCTGTCTAAATACCCAGAAGTTAATCAGGTGGCCTCTTCTGTCACGATGCATCATATGGCACCTTTACAGACTGTCATTGTTACTTGTCAGACACTCATGCCCTGCTCCCTATCCTGTGGAAAAGCTGCACCTTCCTTGACCTGACATTTCTGTTTGGAGCCATCCATCTATTATAACCAGCCATCCATCTATTATAACCAAGAGGTGTTGACAGAACTGCCTGCTGGGTCCTCTTCTTCATCACTGCCAAGTGACACAGTTTTTCTCTCTGCTGCGGAGAGATAAAACGCATGAAGCTTTGAAAATCGAGAACAAAAACAACAGATGAAGGAATTACCACACAATCTCATTCCTATTATGAACCGTGGACCCTTCTCTAACAGCATGTTGGCATGTCCACTTATTATATAGCAAGTCAAGTCATATGTATTTGAATAGCGCTTTACACAACACACATCATTTCAAAGCTGTTTTACAGAAAATTAATATGTAACCGAAAATGTTGCTTTTAAATTCCTCATTTTGTGGTTCAAATGAATGACGAGATAAAAAACAACTGGGGGTACAGTTAATAAATATATACATCGTTTTTGACTGTTTAGCATCATTACAAAATAAAAATACAACTTGCTTTTGACGCCACTCTGTGGACATTTCACCCGGAAACTGGACCTCACATGTGCCCGTACGTTCAACTACGCTTTCAGCTTTGGCCACTGGGGGCATTTATTTGAAACTTGGTAAGCACAGACCAAATTGAACCCTCGCTTTGCTTCGCCCCCCTTGGTTGCAAAACTCTCAATTGGAATAAATGGGCGATTGCCATGAATGACAGTTTTTAGCTAAATATTCTGATAAATGGAATGGACAATATTTTTACATGGGCTGGTATGAAGATGTCATTGTAATGCAGATTTATCTTAAGTTTTTTATAAAAGAAATGGTTAAATTACATTATAATTCGATTAAAAACTGTGGAGGCTGTGAATCAGAAAAAGAGAAAACTTGAAAAGAGAAAAACTTAGTTTAACAGTGATTGCACATCTAATAACATTAGCGTAAGTGAACAGAGCTCTTTATAACATCTCATTTTGATGCTGTGAACTGTTTATTTAATATCACTTTTACTATGTTTTGAATCAATCCATAAATTAACATTCAGTTATTAACTTAAATTTACCTTGAAACAAATGTAGGTGTCGTTGCAGATGTTATATGTTCATATGGGAATGAGGGCCGACAGTTTAATACATAACATGCTCTTCTCCAGATTTCTTAATTTTGTTTTATAAAAAAACACTATGGGTATCCTCTCTGGGTAACTTGTGTCACCATTACAAATGGTGACACAAATTACTATAATTTTTGATTATTATTTTGATAATAATCCCGCTTAAAAGTACTTCTACACACTACTTCCATTGGAAAATAGCAAACGCGAGTCAGAGTAATGGCGGTAGGGCAACCGTTGCTAAGACAGGGCATAGCGAAGGGTCAGTTCAGCAGCAGAACTTTTGACCCACTGTTGGCAAATTCACAGTTCAACAGTATGACTGCTTTGTAAAACTCTTTCAGGCACATCACAACAACTGTGCTCGAGACATAGTGGCACACAGAAATTATACTACTAATTTAGCCTGATTTAATTGATTTAGATGGCCAATTGTATATAGAATTTTCATTATTTTTGTAAAAGGACAATTGAAAGTATTTTTCAGCAAGTTGCAGTTCAGCATTGTTATCTGCAATTTAATGTCTTATGTGATCTATAATCCACCACCGCCCCAAGAAAAACAAATCACATCACACATTTTTACATATTTTTGTGAGGCATGTCACTTATTTTCAGTTTGTTTTGTTTCAATATCTGGCAACCCTGTGTAAGCCTCTGGCAACCCTCTAAATTTAAAGTGAATGCTAATGCAAGTAAATCCGCAGAGAGTTACTTATGTAATTAAAACAAGCAAGTACAACCCCCCCCAACCCCCCCCAAATATTTATACCACGATCAATGGAAACATGTAAATGCACTGCAACCCCCCCAATGTTCAAGCCAAATCTATGCCCTTGGTTTCAGCCTTTGAGGTGCATTATACAGGAGGGGATAAAAGCCAACCTCATCCTTAGCTTAATTCATCCATCTCCAATGACACACCATTGCACTGTCACCTGCTTGTTCATTACGGCACTGTTATTGTAAAGAGACCTCAATGCTACCAGGGCTTATGCTGTGGAGTCGCACAGTTGTGACTTCGCATAGCTAGTGAACAGCAGGAGACATGGAGGCAAGCCAAAGGCAGCAAAGTCAAGTCCAGAGAAAACACAACCAGCATAAATTCCTCCACCCATCCATGGCTGTTGGATAAGAGCAGCAAGCTTTTTCAAATATTTGTACCGTGCTTTATTTAGGTCATCCAAAGCCTGTAAAACTTCACTAAATAGAGAGGAGTCTCCGCAATGCCCTACTGTTTATCTTTACAGAAACATGTGTTACTGCATCAAAAATCTGTGTTTAATACTTCCAATTGCAAATGTTTAAATCATATTTTCCATAAAAATATTTATAATACTCTTTATACTACATTAACTCTCGCAATTGAGCAAACAGCATGTATAAAAGGTCACATTTATTGTGAACAAACATTTACATAAAATAACTCTGTTTTGCCTTATACATTTGCATTATATTCGAACATTTAAGTTCTTATAACATTTATAATGTAGGCTATGTGTTCTAATAACATTTACATTGTTAAATAAAACCAAAAGTCATGGTCTGTTTTATTTGGATTATTTTCTGATATAAAGGAATATCTAATTATATATATATATATATATATATATATATATATATATATATATATATATATATATATATATATATATATATATATATATATAATTAATTAGTGTAAAGGGGTTAAAGGGAAAGGAGGAGGCGAGCTTGACAGTATAAATAATAGTTTAATATAAGACTTAACCAAAAAGACACAAACACACACAGGTGTCAGGCAGCTGCCCATAACTCACTCTGTCGCACTGCTGTCTCCAGTCGGCTTTTATCCCTCCCTGGCCCCGCCACAATTACTAATTATTTTATTTATTTATTTATCTATTTAGATAATTGATTAATTAATTATTGAGACGTTGGTGATGCCTGATTTTCTCTTTTTGTGTTTTCATTTATAATTTTTTCATGTAATCTTAAACTTATTATTTATTTACTTATTATGGTAGTATATGTATTAACTCTTGAATTAAGACAACCTGTTGTTATCCTTGGTTGGGCAAAAGTAATAAAAAAATATTTTGGTCACAAAACAAATTGTTATGAAAATTGATAACTTATTTAATGCTGGATTAGCATCATATAAACTTCACAGTCTTTAACTTGTTCTTATAACCTTTATAACATAGGTTATATGTTCTATCTACATTGTTAAACAAAACAAAGTATCTTGGTATTATACAGTTTTGATTATTTTCTGATATGAATACCACAAAATATGTACTGGTCCCTTATTTATTTTATGTATTATTATATTATCTAATGATTATTAAATGAGTATTAAACATATTATTAAATGTTAAATAAATAAATAAATAATTATATATTATTGTCACAGATCCATCTGACCTGCCTGATACACTCAATCAACCCTCTCACTCCCGTGAATGCTGATCACCCACACCTGCCTCTAATCACAGCGTCAGTCAGCTCCTCTGTTTAAACCTCGCTCCGTCAGTGGCTGGTCTCAACTTTGAATATGGACTCACTTACCTGTATCTCCAAAACGTCTACTCCTAGCGATTTCTCTCCACTCCAGCGATCCCTGTTCTCCTGTAAGCATCATTGTTGTGTATCCAGCACCTTTAGGAAAATCACCACCAAAGTCAGCACCTGTCTTCATCACGTTATTGGTCTTCACATCAGCCCTGAACTGTTAACTTACAACTTACCTGCTTGTCTCTGTTTTGTTTTGTGTTTCAATAAACACCTGCTCTGGGTTCAATACCACTCTTTGGCATGCACACACTCTACCTGCTTACCCCTCAGCTTCTCCAACCATGGCAGCACTTCCGCAATTTCTTCTCCTGTCTATTCCACCAGTCCTGTGGTCAATCCAGTACCCTACTCAAGATCGGCGGAGGTCTGCGACAGTTTTCAGCTCCAATGTTTGCTCGACCTTGAGATGCATCTGCATTGATTCCCCACAGAGCGGGCGAAGGTTGCCTACATCATCTCCTTGCTGGCCGGATGAGCGCTACAATGGGCCCTGCATCTCTCATCCTACGACGACACCATGAGCGCTTCATTCTCCATCAGAGTAGCCAACCGTAAGAAGAACTGCCTCAATGAGTTGCCCACCTTACAGTCTCCGCCTATCCATTCACAAAGGTAATCCTCTCCACTCTCCAGAACCCAACAGCAAGGCCATGCAATTGGATGCTTTTCATCTGTCCACGGCAGAGCACCA
The DNA here is from genome assembly GCF_025860055.1 of Xyrauchen texanus. NCBI lineage: Eukaryota > Metazoa > Chordata > Actinopteri > Cypriniformes > Catostomidae > Xyrauchen > Xyrauchen texanus. Next base: position 8,253,215 of record NC_068297.1, read on the forward strand.
ACGTAGTCTGTGCCTATACTGTGGCGGTAAGGGACGTGTAATTTTGCATGTCCCACTCAACGTCCCCATTCACTGGTGAGTCACCTGAACACTACTAGTGTCTGAACCTTTCCTTTTGTAACCAGAGTAATGCTTACTACTCATGGTTTTTCTCTTTCAGTGCCCACACTCCTCGACTCTGGCTCAGCCAGCAACTTCATCTCAGAAGCACTCTGTCACCAACTCCAGCTCCAAAGGCGACCTTGTGATCACAAGCTCCAAATTTACTCCATAATTGGCATGCACTTGAGAAGAGGTATCATTCGTCACTGCAAGGGTCCTGTCAAACTCCAAGTGGGATGGTTGCAATGTGAGGACATTACCCTACTGGTTCTGGAGAGTTCCACCACAGACATCGTATTAGGACGCCCATGGCTCATACAACATTCTCCAGTCATCTCCTGGTCTACCAGTGACGTCCTGAAGTGGGGGTCCCAGTGTTTTCCTTTCTGTTTCCCAAACCGTCTATCTCCCAGATCCAGTCTGTCTTTAAGGAAATCCCTCTCAATATCATCACAACTACCATTGAGAGCCCTGCCTGTTTTACCCCTCTGGAGACCCTTCCTGCTTTTCCCACTTCCAGGATGTCTTCTGCCCCTTAGGTGCCTCTCAGCTACCTCCTCATCACCATGGGACTGCACAATAGACCTCATCCCTGGTGAGCCAGTGCCCAGTGGCAAAATCCACCCTCTTTCCATTCCTGAGCAAAAGGTCCTGGAGGATTATATTGAGGAGGCCCTTAGTCAGGGATACATACCCCCTGCTGCTTCGAGTTTCCTCTTCGTGGCAAGGAAGGACAGAGGCTTTTGACCCTGTATTGACTACCGCTCCCTGAACAGGATCACAGTTAAGTTCCGGTATCCACTTCCCCTCGTCTCAGCTGCCTTGGAACTGTTGAGAGGAGCCACTATTTTCACCAAGCTGGACCTTCGCAGCACGTACAACCTCATTCGAATTCGGAGGGGAGACGAATGGAAAACAGATTTTGTGACTCCCACCGGCCACCACGAGTTCCGGGTGATGCCGTATGGCCTGGCCTTCCAAGGCTTCACAAATTAGGTGTTCCGTGAGTATCTCCATCGATTCGTCCTCATCTACATCGACGACATTCTGGTATACTCCCGGAACGTCGCACTTGTGTTGGAAAAGCTGAGGGAATACCACCTGTACCTCAAGGCTGAGAAATGTTCCTTCCATCAGACATCCCTCAAGTTCCTTGGTTACATCATCAGCCCAGAAGGTATTTGGATGGATAAGGGGAAGGTTACAGCAGTGTTCCTCATTTCATAAAGAACTACAGTTCCCTCACATCTCTGCTGACCTAACCACTCAGATCCAAGCCCAAATCTCTTTCCTGGAACCCCAAAGCCTCTCACACCTTCTGACTCCTAAAGGATGCCTTCACCTCCACTCCACTCCAAATAAACCATTTACCGCTGAGGTAGACGCCTCCACCAACGGCGTAGGAGCGGTCCTGTCACCACAGCAGGGGAAACCATCACTACTTTTCTCTATTGGGAGTGACCATCAGCCTCATCCGGTTACCACCCACAGAGTAACGGGCAGAGAGGAAGATCCAGGGGATAAGCCGTTCCCTCAGATCCTTCTGTCATCATCACAAGAACCGTTGGAGTCGCTTCCTGTCCTGGGCTGAGTATGCACAGAACTCGCTACATCAACCCACCACCAACCTCACACCATTCCAGTGCATACTCTGCTACCAACCTTCTCTTGGTCTGGTGAACCGTTAGATGTCTGAACAGTCAATCATTGGTTCAAAGAAAGCAAGAGGGTCTGGAACTCACCACCACCTGCAACGGGCAGTGTGCCGCCAAAAAATACACGTTGATGCCCAAAGCTCTTCATCCTCCATTTACCAGCCTGGGCAGAAGGTGTGGCTCTGACAAGGGTGTAACTGTTGTCAGACTTGGGGAAAAGTAATACAAAACTATTTTAGTCACATAATATATTCTTATAATAACTTTAATGCTGTGTGTTAGTGTAATATAGAAAGCACTTTAACTGGTTTCACTTATGGCCATCACTCAGTACATTAAATGTTCACAAAATCACATCTACATTTTCATTTGTTTCAGTATACAAGATCTAACCATTTTTCTCAATCACTCCTCTCTATTTACAGTAAACTAGAGTTTGGAAGGATAATTGTCCACCATTAACTTCCTTCATCAGTTGTGTGTCATCAAAACAAACATTGGACGGAGATGCTGGTACATACCGACCAGTTATGTATGGCAGAGCCTCTAGTTTTAGCATGGGGATGTGTCGCTTTCATCTATCAAAAGAAATGCAGAGCACATACCGCCCTTCTCTTCTCTGTTTGTTTACTCCACCCCTTTCAGTTCATCCTATAAACTTTGTAGCGTGTTCTGAGAGCCTCTGTGACATTCAGTAGTTTCCTGCTGGTCCACTCTTTACGGGTAAGCAAAAAAAGAAATCCTCCATTTACCAGCCTTTTAATAGAATTATGAGTTACTTTAGTTCAAATTAAAAGTTAAAACATTGGCTTAGAATTAATGTTAACTGAATGTATCTTCAGATCTGTTTGTTAATATATATTTTAGATGATTTCTGAATATGTTTTCTATTGCTAGATTTGCATGTGGTTTACATCAGAAAATAGAGGAAAGGATACACAATTCCACTCTAAAATACTGGATACAGAGAGATGAACTGTCTAGTGAGAAAGCCACAAGCATATTTGCATCCTGCATTGAAGTACCACTTTCATAAAAAATGTGTTTCCATGCAAATCATTAGAATGAAAGCAAACCTGTGGCTGGGCACAGTATAATGAAATAATTTGGCAGAATTATCATGTAGAAAGGTACAAAGTTTTTTGAAGTTAAATAAAAGGCACATCTAGTTACCATTTATCCAACTAAAGAACAGTCTGATCACAGATGCTAGTTTTTTGCTTTACATCTAAACAGTGACAATAGTCATTAGATCACAGTACTGAAATTCAATGCATGCCCTGATAAATACTGGCTTTATTTTAGTCTTTAAAAGGAGAACAAGTGCATAGTTTTGACACTAGTTTTAATTTAGCCATTTTAGCTGATGCTTGCACTGTATATACAATATTTTTGTTAACAATTGGTTAAAAGATAATAGGGGAAAAAAATGACAAGAAATGTTCAATTCTGAGAAAGCATGATCTAGAATAATTTGTTTGCAGATGCCATTTTCGACATTTTAATACGTGAACTAAGTGTTCAATTGGTCCGAATACATTTGGGGACACCGTAGCTGATTTTTTTTCTTTCAAATTCACTTCTCCTGAAACTTAGGAAACATGATAGATAAAGACAGACTGCCTCACTGCCTTGTCTCCTTGATGGTCATTTAACTTGTTTTATAGGAATGCGGTTCCCAGAACAACAAACAATGTTGATATAACATGTCCTTCATGGAATATAGTAAGTCCTTATCAGCTTCGGTAAAAGTGGATTAAGCATTGCAAAGAAACTATTGCAACAATCAATAGTTGACTGCAGCATAAAAAAGTGTGTTGACATTTGGAATGACTCGACTGACTACACATTATAAATTTTTGGGCACATAGGACGCCCAGAGCACATTTAGTCTGGAATTATTGGGCACACAATCTGAAAACAGCTGATAAGAAAATAGTGTTAGTTGCTAGACAAGTGGATGTCACTCCTGAATGCATGTCATTCACAGCTTTTAACAAGAGTGCCCCAGAGAGGGTGAAAGTATGGCAGTGAATACTCTTATAACTTTGAGTGCTGCTACAGTGTTCTTCCTAATGGGATCACTTTAGCAAATATGCAATCTAAGAATATACACAACAAATGCTTTATATGAACATTGAAATAACAGTGTGATTGTACAGTTATAATCTTTGTACTTATTTTTAGTGCATTATTCTTAATGTATTTAAAGTTCTGAATGGTGTTTGTGTGGTAGCATTGGTATTTTGGGATAAGAGTTGAAACTACAGCCTATGGTTTTCTTCCTCAGATGAAAGTTGAATAGACATTTTCAGACATTAAAATAAATTGTACTTTAGATTCAGATTTGATCTACAGCCTTCACAAACCTATTGAAGTCATGCAGTAGCCTATTCAGTCCCACCATGAAATCCGGTCCACCTTGGAACCCACTGTGATTTTATCAACTAGAAGTTGTTTTGTCCATGAAGAATTGAACTATTAAATGTGGAATGAACTTCTGAATTCAAAATGAAATTATATAATTGGTTGTTACATATCTAAAAATAGAACATATTATAAATGTCTTCAATTCAGTTTGCTACATTTTGTTAGTAGCTTGTAATGTAGCTAACTACTTTTTTTTAAAATAGTAGCTTCACTGTAGTTCAACTACTTTAAGTTATAAGTAGCTTGTAACTTGAGAAGCTACAGTTGCAAAAAAACTATTTGAGACTTGTATCATCAGCCTTATATAGAATCACCTTTCTCTTGTTTCCCATGAAGCACCACTGCAACGCAACAGCACCCCTCAACTCCTGAAATCTATTCCTGTTGCTGCCATTTGCCTGCAGTCTTCACTTCCAACCCACGGAAGCCATCAGGATGGAGAGGGTGCAGCACATGACACGGTCAGCGATTCGGAGGGCATCCAACATCGAAGTGAACCCGCAGACCAAGCGCAACTTACAAGATCTTATCATCAACTTCTCCCTCATCCTCATCTGCCTCCTGCTTATCTACATAATCGTCTTGCTCATGTGACACCAAAAGAAGACAACCGGCCAATCAGAAGATGAGCTGTGCAATATCTTAGACAATTTGAGGGAATACGAAGTCCTACTGATGATACAACACATGTCAATTTCCTGAAATGATGCAAGGTTTTGAATGATGGCACTGATCTTTCTCCATTTATGTTTTTTGCATTCTTCCTACAACAAAAAGCATGTTTCACCTGTGAATGGCAATGAGTGTACATTTAATTTAGTTATTTTAAATGCACCTATGTTATAACATTTTAAAAGTAGAAAGTAGACCTCACCAAACTGCTCCATTACGATTACCAAATTAAGTTGCAAAACTAGCGACTGTTTTCAAACAGGTTTTCCAAACACTCCCCTTATGTGCTATTGGTTGGACAAACAGATTGTTCTGCCCCAAATGTTTTAATAGCGCCACAAAGCCAGTGTTAACACTTTTCAGGAGAATCGACATACAAATGGCTAACTTATCTTTACATTTAACTGGGGCAGAAGGAAGTGTTTCAATAATAAAAAATACACATATCACAGTCATTTGAAATGTGAACATTTGTGCTTTGGCAGTGTGGTTGGTATTTTTACAGTGATTCCAAATATGAAGGTCACTCAAAATGCAAATTGTGGATGCAAAAAGCTTTTATTCTGACTTGTGCATAAAATATCAATTGAGTTTCAGAGGTATAAGCAATAAAACCACCGAATACCAGCCCACGCAAATAATTAATATAAAAAAAGGGTGTAATTATGAGCCAGAGTTGTTCCCAAAGGCAGATAATAAATCAGGCATGGAGAACGGCAACTCTTGTAAATGCTAAGTCTATCATGTCAATGTCCAGTAAAAACATTTTTAATTATTGTGTTGAAATGCAAAATTGATAGTTCAGTCCAAGAAAAAAAGAGCATGCTGGAACTGAGGTAAATTAGTAGATAATATTGACATTGTTTCACATATTGAGCCAAAATGGAACATATGAGGATATTTTTAAATGTGGATAACCAAAAAAGGGAATGTTTGTTTTAAACATTATGTGCTGACTGACTAAATGTTTTAAACAAACGTAGCTAGATACAAACCATGTGCATATCCCATTCAAGTAAAAGTAAGTACTTAAATGTGACTTTCTTATTCAAAACCGGTTCAACCTTTAATAAATATAGGAAACGAATTATTTGGTAACACTTTACATTATGGTTCCATTCTTTAACATTAGTAACTGCATCATAAACAAACAATGAAAAACATATTTGTTACAGCATTTATTAATGCAATTGTTCATTGTTAGTTCATAGTGCATTAACTAATGCTACCTAATACAACTTTTGATTTTTAAAATGTATTAGTATACGTTGAAATAACATTAACTAAGATTGATAAGTGCTGTAAAAGTATTGTTCATTGTTATTTCATGTTAACTAATGTTGCTAACTAATGGAACTTTATTTTAAAGCATTACCAATGCATTGCTTTTATAATTATTATTAGAAACTAACAGCACAACACAGTGTAGTCTGATTCCTGATTGAGGGACTCTTATGAGTAGATTCTTTTGAATCTACACATCAAAACATACAGGGCTTCCTACCAAACAAATGACTCTTATCACCCAGTTATTTTGTGAATGAATAAGTTACTGAACCACAATTCATTTATTTTGTCATGTCTGACAGCAAATGAACCAAGAATTATGACTGATTTTTTTTTGGTGAATTGTGGTTGTTGATATAACATTTGTAGTTTAAAATATACTTTAGAAGTTTGCTGTAATTAGTGGTATTTAAAAAAAAAAGAATAAAAGTCTGTGTAAACACCCCATTTGCAAGAATGTTTTCTGTTAAACTATAAAATTATCTCATCATTTGGTTAGGCTGCTTAAGGCAGTAAATCCAATAAGAATTGCATTTCTAATTTCCAACATAAGATTTTATATATATATTACAAAAAAGTTTGGAATCATTTACAGATTTTGCTCTTATGGAAAGAAATTGGTACTTTGATTCACCAAAGTGGCATTCAACTGATCACAATGTATAGCCAGGACATTTGCAGATCCTTGGCATTCTAACTGTCAGTTTGTCCATATACACAGGTGACATTTCACCCCACACTTTCTGTAGAATTTGCCATAGATGTGGCTGTCTTGTCGGGCACTTCTCTCACACGTTACAGTCTAGCTGATCCCACAAAAACTCAATGGGGTTAAAATACAAAACACTCTTTTTCAATTATCTGTTGTCCAGTGTCTGTGTTTCTTTGCCCACTCTGTGTTTGATATAATGGTAAATTATTTTCTAGTATCAGTTTAGCAGGCTTACTCAATAATGTGTTGGAGTGATGGCTGCAGGAAATGGGGAGGTCTAGATTTGACAAAAAAATCTTTTTTTCAAGTAGTGATGGTGCTGTTTTTTTACATCAGTAATGTCCCGACTATAAGTACCAATTTCCTTCCGAAACAGCAAAAACTGTACATTATTCCAAACTTTTGGGCACCACTGCTTTTCTTTATTATTTGGTCCAAGTCATCCATTTCAAAATCCTTTTTTTTATTTTATTTATAAAATTTTAGTTTTATGATGAAATAAATTCATATGGTGGCACAATTATATTTTTGTCAACAAAACTAATTTCAAACATTTAATCATAAGCCTTCAGATCAAAAGATCATGAGAAGAATTTCAGTCAAGTGTTTCAAAACCTTGACCGGTAGTGTGTATATCTATATATATAGTAATTAAAATTACTTAAAAATTCAGTAATTAAGTTGTTAAGAAACCGGAATCATTAAAAGGCCTTTGAATTGCAACCGGATTTGTTAAATTCCTTACAATTTCCATCCCTAGTTTTCAAGCAAGAATACCAAACACTCCCCCATTTTTCATTGGTCAATCAAATAAATAGTCTTGCCCCAAACTCATGCAATTGGTTGTGGCAATGTTGCTGTGTCGGGCTGCTTGAGGATACTCAAACAAACATAGCAATGTTTTAATAGCGCCACCGAGTTTAAGGGAACTCAACCTACGAATGCCTTAATTGTATATTAAGCTGGGATAGAAGAAAGTATTTTAACATTAAAAAATGACACATTTCACATTTGAAGTGTAAAAAGCACTTAAAAGAAAAACAGTCCTTTTACTATACTAGTAGTAAACATATATAACTTAGAAACTAACGTTTGATTTATTTTTTTGCAGTTGATGTTGTATTGCTTGTAACAAGACAGTAAAATACAAGTATATATTTAAGTGTTTGTGCAATTTATTTTCAAAACTGCCAAGAGAAAAGACATATCTATTGTATATGAAATGAATGTGCATCTCATTTTATATCGAATAAATGCTCATATCAAAAGGGAAAATAAAAATCACAGTGAAATATATCAAAGACAGATGAATGGACTATTGAAAACTGCAGTTTCACATGCTCTTCAGTTGAGTGTCTTGAAAAATTTAAAAGGAGAAGTACTGTGAAAATAGCTCTTGTGGTTGCTGTTCTTTTGGTGCTACAGTTGAATCCTCAGTCTCACGAGGGCTGCACAGAACACACAAAAGTCACACACAACCAGTTACACAGTTAGGACAGTGAATATGTACTTCTTAAACACTTTATTGCATATATTTAATACATATTCAAATACTTAAGCCACACTTAAAAGTGTATGAATTTAATTGCATTGCTGCTGTGCTAACCTTCTTTGGGGATAGTTGTGTGTTTGCTTTAAATGATAAATAAAATATGCCAGAGCTACCAGAGCTGTCTAATATTATCTCCCGGCCCAAAACATTACACAAGACTGTTGCCATGTACAGCAAATTCCTATTAGAAAGGATATTTGGAGGGGGCCTGGGTAGTTCAGCGAGTATTGATGCTGACTACCACCCCTGGAGTCACATGTTTGAATCCAGGGAGTGCTGAGTGACTATAGCCAGGTCTCCTAAGCAACCAAATTGGCCCGGTTGCTAGGGAGAGTAGAGTCACATGGGGTAACCTCCTTGTGGTCAAGATTAGTGGTTTTGGCTCTCAATGGGGCACGCGGAAAGTTGTGCGTGGTTCGCAGAGAGTAGCACGAGCCTCCACATGGTGGGAGTCTCCGCAGTGTCATGCACATCAAGCCTTGTGATAAGATGCATGGATAGATGGTCTCAGAAGCGGAGGCAACTGAGACTTGTCCTCTGCCACCCGGATTGAGGTGAGTAACCGCGCCACCCCGAGGACCTACTAAGTAGGGGGAATTGGGCATTCCAAAAAGGGGATACATTTTCTTTTTTAATTAAAAATGGATAGCATATTTGTAATTCCAGTAACAAGCTGCATATCATTTGAATAGCTAATTTTAAAACCGCAAAAACAACATAATGTATGCATGAAATGTGAAGGACGGAGAATGGTGTGACGAGGAGGAGAGCACGGCTGACGCTGAATCAGCTGATCAGTGGGAGAGCGAGATAAAGGGGAGCCGGAGGCGGCAGTTTGAGAGAAAGATGGTTCCCGCCTCTTCCTTGCCCGACCTTTACTTGTTACAGTGGTGCCGAAACCTGGGAGGGAGGAGGGATTCACTGTCAACGAGTCCTCGCCGCTGCAATCTGCCAGTGGAGCAGCTGCGGCCATCTGCCTGTGGGCAGAGGGGTCACTGCTGGACGGCGAGAGCCAGAGGAACCGCTACCGTATGCCGATGAAGGGGAGGAGAGGTTCCGTCCGCCAGGGCCCAGAGGACTCGCTGCCGTCTGCTGGGGGATTAGAGTGCTGGCGTCCGCCAGAAGGCAGAGGAGGGTTGAGGACCAGCCGACGTCGCTCTCGCTCTCTCTCGAACTGGCGTCTCCGGCTCTCCTTTATCTCGCTCTCCCACTGATCACCTGATTCAACGCCGACCGTGCACCATCAAGGCCCACCCATGCCCTCCTCCTCATCACAAATGGCTAATATGTGGGGCCATGAAGGCATTGCTACTGTATATGTGATGACATGAGATGAGATCCACTGCATGCTCGCTTAGGCATTCCAATGCCAAAATCCTTTCATGAGCGTCATCATTAGTAACAGTGCTTTGTGATTCTTAGCCTACACAATTAGTACATTAAAACAGAATAATACAAACGATTTAAAGGAATAGTTGTGTATTCTGTCATTTTTTACTCAAATGAAATATAACTTTGCCAGCTATACAAATCTTACATTTCATCATACTTTATCCTAATATTTAATGAGAGCCGGCATGGGCAACTGAAAGATGATAGATTGCCCCCTCTTTCTCCCCTGCCCTGCCCCACCCCACCCACCAGGGATGGGAGGGGCTCTTGTTCTCACAGCTGTCCACGGCAAGTCGAGTTGCATTTTTCAAAACGGTTGTGAGGCGGACTTGAGCTTTCAGATATGAAACATAATACAGACAACCCTTTGGGGTTCAAAGAATCAGAAGTGTCAGAACAGTTGCGACATGTCACACTGACATAGATCAGTAAATGAGAAATTTAATTTATGCTGAGGTTTGATATTTAAATTCAGCCATACAAAAAGTTGAAATGATAATATTTTATTAGACAAATATTTGTCATTTATGCATAGTAATGCCTCTAAGGTCTTTCTCTGGATTATTTACGAGTATTTAACTTGTTCATCTACAGCGGTCTCCTCATAAAAAGGTTCCAGGTATTCAAGTTCCAATGAGCCATCAGGGGATTCATAAAGGTTTATACATCTCTAAAGCTCTAAATATGTAAAAATGCTTACGTATGTGGAAATATCACATTCAAATATTAAGGAATTCTCATAAGATCATCCTGGATAATCACTGACATCCTCAGCTGAAGGTTGCATTTTGCCATGTTCGCATCCAGAATAAAAAATTGTGTTTCATGTTTGTTACTACCCATGGAAGAACCACTGCCCTTTTGGCAACAATGATGCCGACATTTCATTTTTGAATCTGGATGCGGATTCGAGCTAGTTGCAAGCTTCGGCGGTAAAAATATAATTGAATGGTGACTTAAATTACCGTATGTTCCTCACACAATTGTATACCTTTAGAAGACTTGGAATAACGTAAATGAACCATATTGACAACTTTTATGGTGTTTTTTGTCCTTTTTGGATCTTGACGTTGTTGTTTTATGGCAAGAGCTCTGAAAATATTCTTGTTCCACTAAAAACTAACAGCATACAAGTTTGGGCCAACATGAATATGATTAAATAATGACAGAAACTCCTAACCAAGAATATTTTTGGGTTGAACTATTCCTTTAACATGCATATAAAAACTGCATGGGATACAAACACTTTTTGGTGTGTGCCATTTACCGACAGGATGCATTGCAAAGTGAGACGAGCATACCCACAATTCACTCTAGACACACAAGGCTGTGTTCTTGTATTAAAATGTTCAATGAACACAGAGACTGACAACAGTTCTTTTATGATTATTGCAGTACAGGACTGATACCGTGTGATCCGACCAATGGCAAGACAGTTCTGTGGATTAAGCATGTCTCTCGTATGTTAGGTGAGTCTCACCTCAGAACGGGGTCAGCCTGGGCCGGAGGGGTTTGAGTTTTGCTACACCTGAGCTCATGGTGGTGAATGGGGGAGTTGGGGACAGACTCTAGGTAAGCAGGTGGAATGGACCTGCCCGCCATTCCTTCCACCGCACCACAACACTTAGGTTTGGAGAGCTGGGGAAACTGTCTGCAGGTTTTCTACTCTTATGCTACATTAAAAGCACACACACAGAAAGGCATTGTGGAAAGTCGAAGGTGACGGGCTATTTGAAGTTTCAAGCTTAATGATGACAATTTAATGGACACACCATTATGAATGTGGACAGGGAAGAGAAATGACAGATTATAGCTCTGGTCCAAAACATAGCTGCCTTCCAACAGTAGATGACATTTAAAGGCATCATAGACAAGCTCCCAGTGTGTAAGTTGCGTAAGAACATTAGGGGCCATACATGACCAAATGCGTTGTTGCGTAAAATAAAAAAAAAAGCTAAAAAAGTAAATGCAGCACAACAAATGCAATAGAATACAGGTGTCTTGAGGCACATTTTTAAAAGTTTAATTCTTTTAATTTGACACAGCATCTTGCGCAAGCCGCTGAAAAAATAGCGAGACGTGTCTCAATGATCAAACACAGACATTAGTTGTGTTTGTGGCACTTGCCTTGAATAACATCATAAGCTAAATGCATAAATGTAAACAATAAATCCAAAGAAAATGTTAATTATAAACATACTTACAATTCATTAAGCACCAAAAAGTATTGCTAAAAATATGTTCATATCATTTGAAAACAACTGACAATTTTACCCAGTAAAACTCGTATTGGAATCGAGTATCTCGAGCGGAGCATTATTCATGTTGCGGGTGGAGTTGCTGTTTATGTTGAGCGTCCCAAATGAGTTATTTACAGTAGGATATTGCTTTAGAGGCCAGCTGTCTATGTAGGCAATACACAGCAAGTTAGCTCTCCAAGTTTTCAAACAGGTTTTCGAACAGAGCTTATGACTTGGAAAGCAGTGTGGAACATGAATATACTGTAAGACACAGACAATGACAACCACACACACAACGTATGCAATTTAAAGCAAAAGTCAGGCAAACTAAAAGGACAGTAAAAGACTATAAATAGTTTTTGCAGTACATCTCATTCCAGCCGTATCTCTGTAAAATACATTTCCTATTCAGAGGCAAAACCTTTGAAGCATATTCCTTTATTATACACTAAACTCCATGAACTCTATGAACAGCTAAGATGGAATGCTTTAAAAGGTTTATGGTTTGTGCTTTTTCTACTATGTGATCAAATCCAATCTGCTTGGACTTTTGAGGAACCTTCGATAAGTGTAGCTGTAACTCTCTAACCTTTATAAGGGGGTTTATGACCCCGACATTGGGATTGGTGTTGAACACTTTGTTGAAGCCAGGCTCCCGGTTCACCAACTCCAGCTGATAAAACTTCTTGTCATCCTGGAACAAAGGAGGCACAGTCAGACCGAAAGGACCTGTACAGAGAAATCAATGAACTGAGATTGACAGTAGTCTATAAATCACCCTTAATGGGGTGATGCACTTCTACAGTTACTTTGAATACTTACCACTAGCTTCTTGACCAGGGTCTCTCTCTCAGATACCATTTCTCTGAGATCAGCGATCACCCGCAGGTCCTCTGGTCTGCTTTCTCTATTTCGGAACTTTTCTTCTGTTCCTTCCAACCTGCTCATGCACACATAATAAAAATTTTATATAATATAATATAGGATTTTTAAGGACCGTTCAGACCAAACAATTTTTTGTGCAAAGAAAAATAAATGCACCACAACTAACAGCACAGAATGCAGGTGTCTCAAAACATTTAACTTGACAAGGCAACTAAAAAGCAGATGCTGAAAAAATGGAAAGACATGGCGCAATGGTCAAAGACTAGTGCATGTTTACACAGAAAAACATGCTGTGTGATTTGGCAAATTCCAAACACAATGTTCATCAATTTCACGATGCATTGTGATGGGCAGAGTGAAATTTTCATCATATGTCAAGAGCTAATTTATGTGCTATGCGTGAGGAACCATTAAAGGTATAGTTTACCCAAAAATGTAAATTCTCTTATCATGTACTCACCATCATGCCATGCCAGATGTGCATCACTTTCTTTCTTCTGCTGAACACAAACACAGATTTTTAGAAGAACACCTCAGCTCTGTTGGTCCATTCAATGCAAGTGTATGGTTGCCAGAACTTTGTAGGTTCAAAAAGTGCATAAAAGCAGCATAAAAGTAATGCATATGACTCCAGTGGTTAAATCCATGTCTTCTGATGCAATATGATAGATGTGGGTTAGAAACAATACATTTTTCTCCTCCCTGCCCAGTAAGTGGCAATATGCACAAAGAATGTGAATTGGCAAAAACAAAATATGAAGAATGTGAAAGTGAAAGTGGAGATTTATTGTAAAAAGGGACATAAATATTGATTTGTTTCTCATACACACCTATCACATTGCTTCTGAAGACATGGTTTAAACCACTGGAGTCGTGTGGATTACTTTTATGCTGGCTTTATAGGCTTTTTGGACCTCCAAACATCTGGTCACCATTGATTTGCATTGTATGGACCTACAGAGCTGAAATATTCTTCTAAAAATCTATGTTTGTGATCTGTAGAAGAATGAAAAGTCTTACACATCTGGGATGGCATGAAAGTAATGATGAGAGAATTTTCATTTTTGGGTGAACTATCCCTTTAACAGAGTTTCAGCTCATGAGCAACATTTCAGTTGAGTCACTTTTGAGGCTCTTAGGCTGCCTTAGAAGGTTACTGCCTATGTAGACAGCAAAGCAGCTTACTAGGTTGTGTAACAGAGCTAATGCCATACTGTATATCTAGCTGTCTGGAGGTAAAAAAAAACAACTATTATTTTACAATTTTCAAAGCAATTCAATTTTCAATTGAACAATCTGTTTTAATATTCAATACTCTGTAATTGAGATAAAGGGACTCACAGAATCTGCAGAGCAGAGATCTTGTCTTTTAGCAGCTCCTGAGCTTTGTTAAAATCTGACAGCATGATCTGGGTCTCTCTGTTATGAGATGCATTCAGTTCTTCAATCTCCTTCTCCAATCGTTTTGAGAGATCCTGTTCACGAGACCTACCATAAAACCAAAACCCACTTAGCACATACCATACAGTATGGAAATAATAAATAACCACTATACTGTATAGACATTAATAGTGCAAACATACATACAGCAAAAAGCCCTGCTGAGAATCATCTTAAACTATCCTAAGATGGTTTGCTAGTCTTAGCTGGTCTATTAGCCTGCTCAAGCTGATTTGTTGGCTAGTTTTTTAATGGGATTTGGGACATTTTTTCAGCTGGTCAGCTTGGGAGACCAGCTCAAACCAGCGAAGAATGGATTTGTTGTATGTATATTTGCTGAAAAAAAAAATAAAACAGGTAAAACCAGCAAACCATCTTAGTCTAGTTTGAGCATTTTTTTTCCCCAGATAAACAAATTCATTCAAATTTGTTTCACTGTATCTGGGACGCACAAACTCCTTTATTTATTAGAACAGATTCCCCTTAGTTCCCCAGAGAAACAATCCCTTTTTTATGTGCCAGTATGTAGATCCTCATTTGAATGAAACCTAAGGAAATGTGTTTGTGAAATGCCTCTTCTGACCTCAAGGTTTTATATCGTAGGAACAGAAGAATGCAGCACTGATGAGACTGAGTCAGATAGTTCTGCCTGAAGGCTGTGGACTCATGTGTGGGAATGAGGGAAATATCTCCATCTGCTCTCCTCTCGTATTAAATTAGCTTCTGGTTCAGACAGACTGACATTTAGGCCTAATACCTCTTGAAAGCAACAATATTCTACACACGCACATGATGTTTTGTGACTCTTCTTTGCATAAAACGAGAACACGAATCTCGAACAACTGTGATGTTCACGGTTTATACGTGACATTTTACAATAAGGCTGCATAACAATGTACAATATTTTTAAACAGCATTTTTTTATTTAGATTGATTTATAAAAACACAATTGTTCATTTTAAGTTATGTTAGCTTATAATGCATTAACTATTGTAAACATATACAACTTTTAATGTAAAAAAATCTGTTAGCTGTATTATGTTAAATTAGATTTAAAAATTAAAAGTCGCTTTGTATCATTGACATCCTTGAATGCATTTTGAACTAACATGAACTAACAATGAACAATTTTTTTAAAAATAAATCAACAGATTAATAAATGGTGTTAAAATGTATTTACTATATTTACATTTACTGTACTAATGTTAACAAATACAACTATATAATAAAGTGTTACCAGTTTAACCTGATCCAAGATCAATAAATGTATTGTTTATTGTTAATACATGTTAACTAATATAGTTAACAAATGTTAACGACTACAACCATTGTAAAGCGTTACTGTTTAAAGAATAACCCTTAAAAGTATTACTGCGAGCCCTGCAATTCCCAGGAGTACAGATAAACAGCTAGATCTCGCAACAGTTTCATGCAATATATGAATAAAAAAATTTGCCAAAATTATTTAGCTGATTATACTATGCAGATTATATTATCAGCATTATTTAAGTCAAAAGTTGAATAAACATTTTCCAGAATTTCTTTGTAATTGGCACGTCCCTTTTTTTTTTTTTTTCTTTAAACCAGATAATCCATGTTATTGGCCTCATCCGCAATGGTGACGAGTCTGCATACAGACGGGATGTTGACCAGTGCAGTCTGGTGCGGTGACAACAACCTTGAGCTGAACATGCTCAAAACAGGGGAGATGATATTTGACTTCAGGAGAAATCCTTCTCCAGCTGAGGAAGTTCAACCTGCCACAGGAGCTGCTGACTCAGTTCTACTCAGCTGTCATTGAGTCTGTTCTGTGTACATCTATAACTGTCTGGTTTGGTTCAGCCACCAAATCAGACAGAAGGAAACTACAACGGACAGTCCGGACTGCTGAGAGGATTATTGGTGCCCCCCTGCCCATCCTCCAAGACCTGTACATCTCCAGAGTGAGGAAATGTACAGGTAGAATCACTCTGGGCCCCACACACCCTGCCAACTTCCTCTTTCAACTGTTGCCCTCTGGACATCAAGGCACAAGAACAGTTTTTACCTTTTTAGAGCATCTTGTGTGCTTCAGTGGAAACAAGAAAACCTGACCTTTTGTAAAAAGTTAATATGGTCAAGGTCACAAATTTGTTATATTTGGTTAGTGACCAAGAACTAGTGCAGAATTCTAAATAGAGCAGGTAACAGCTGTACCTGATCTGCAGGTTGGCTTCACTACGGACACGCAGAACTTCCTTCCCTTTAAGTTCCAGCTCCTTTGTCAGAGTGCCGATGGTCTCATTGAGAGAGTGGATTTCATGGTCCAGATCAGTGATCCGGTTCTTCCTGCAGTTCACTTCCTGTTGCAGATCTGATAAACGGTTTAGGAGGTCATGCTCCTGGAGAAGAAGACGACCACAAAGGAACGGTTAGAGAAAGTGAGAACAGAAAGATAGTCTTCAACAGATGAGTGAGTGGGTTTCTAAACATAGCACAGACTTCTGGAAAGTAAATGCAATTTTCATTATTTTATCATATTGGAATGATTTGCTTAAAAAGCATTTTGTGCCAGGCCCAGGGGCTTTCAAAATATGTATATAGTTCACATTAAAAAACATTCAATTGTGCTGACGTTATAAGTGCAGAACGATAAGCAGGAAGAGTGAGAGCATGAGTGTATGAGTATAAAGGAGGCAGACAGAAAAAAGAGAGAGACTATAAATAAAATATGGAAATGGGAAAGTGTTGTAAAGTCACAGAAAGAGCTCAGCCATTATTCAGAATTCAGACCCTCATACTTTATTCATTGTGGTTATTCTTTAATTCCCAGTAAAGTGAAGCTTGGCTTAGAGGCATTTTATCATGTCCTGGGCACTGGTTTCAATTCTCTGTCAAATCCTTGCCTCTCTGTTCCACAGAAACCTTGTCTTGAAATTATGGGCAGCGATTTGCCATCTGGTTTCATCTTTAATATATCAAGACAGTCAGCTAATTCATGTCCCTCACATTGAAACAAGTGTACTATTTTGGTATTGCAGTTGTGTTGATAAGTATTGTACTATAGTTTTGTTTTTATTAGTATAGTACTATTACAATTGCTCATACTTATGGTTGGGGATTTCAACATACCCCTAACTGTAAAGGGACGTTTAACTCTGAACACATTTTTTGAGTCTGTCTACACTGCATTTCAATTGTTTTCTATGTAAACCTACACTATACATCAACAACTGTTGCAAAAGAGAGCTCAGTTTTTTAGATGCTGTGTCAAGTTAAAGGGTTAGTTCACCCAAAAATGTAAATGATCCCATAATTTACTCACCCTCAAGCCATATATGACATTCTTTTTTCAGCCAAACACAATCGGAGTTATATTAAAAAATATCCTGGCTCTTCCAAGTTTTATAATGGGATTGAATGGTACCTTAGATTTTGAAGCCCAAAAAAGCACATCCATTCATCAAAAAAGTAATCCATTTGGTCCAGGGTTTTAATAGGATAAACTTGAGGAGTTTGAGGCAGAATATTAAATCCAAAGACCTACATAAAAGTTGAAAATTAAAATTTTCTTCGTCTGAACATTGAAGTTAACAATGATGCATATCATTTGTGGTTGTGCAGTTTTGTTTAGGGTCAAATGTACTTTTCATCTACAAGGTATAATCTGTCATCATGTACTCTTAATCTGAAAGAAAAAGCTTTTCACAAAATGCACCGAGAAAGACACAACATAGTGTAAGCAAAACCTAAATGACAGTAAAACCCTGCACAAAAATAGATAAAACATGCACGACACCTTCAAACACTATATTTGGCTGGTGCTTAAAAGGTATAATATTGAATTCTGGGCTCTCTTTCATCATCTCTGTGGTTAAAACATGTCAGTTGTGCTTCGGCACTGCTCTTCAGTGTGGTAAAATCGAATGGTTTGAGGTATAAACATGGTTGCCTGCGATCACCATATCAAATGGGATCTGACTAGCAACACCAAGAGTCACTGGAGTCACCTCCAAAACGTATATTATGAAAAATGTGTCGTCTGAGCAAGTAAGTAACATATCTGCCTCTGGACCTTTTTTCTTTGTTTCCAAACATGGCATAAATTCCCAACCAAATTAAATCCTGACAGCTCGTAATGTAAAATCATTGCTGTAGCCTTACCGTAGTGAAGGAAAGAATATGGTTTTGAACACAGATTTGTGATGTACTGGCTCAGTAAAAGTACATTGTTCATTTCTAATGAAAAATTCAATGAGAAATCCTCCGTAGTGTACCTTTAAGAATGATTTATGCTTTACAAACGAGTTTCTCACGTGTTGTTTGCAGCGCTCAATAGTGATGTCCAGCTCTCGTTTGGCAGCATTGTTCTCCTTCAAGTGGAGTTGTCTCAGGTGTTCTATGGCAGTGGCGTGAAGATGATTGAGCTCAGAGCGCAGTGAAGCTACCACAAAAATAAAACCAGTAAAAACCAAAGAATTACAAATCAACCACTATTACAGTATACACATAAGCTTCTGTACACTACAGATCACTAACTATCCATAAACTAGCAAAACAATATCTAAAAGATTTTTAAATAACTAACAGGTTTATAAAATAATAACTAACTAAAACTTCCCATTTAAACAGCAAACTGTTAAATTCCATCACTAATATGACCATGAGCCTAATTGCTGGTTTTAAGCTCTAAGTGGGTAACCAAATGGTTGTAACTAGGGCTGTCAATTGATTCAAAAAATTACATGATGTCCGATTAATTAATCGCGATTAATCGCATATACAGATGTTTGCTAAGAAAGCCCCTCATATAACAATAATTCAATATATAATGATGAAATAATTATACATAGTTATCTTTAATATTAAACAATTATATAAATTAGTTGTGTCATAAACATAAATTTTTAGGTCACTGTGTCAAGTTAAATATAGTTTAATACTTAGAACACATCTTGAGATCCCTTAGTTCGAATTTGCGCTCCATCAAGTGTTTTGAACGCAAGAACGGAACGAATGTCTGTTTTGTGCTGTCTGGTTGTTTTCTTCACTGTATAAACTGCACATTGCCACACAGCTGAAATTTCAATTACCGCCTTCTGGAGTAAACAGGTGGTACTACAAGCTTGCATTTCTCAGGAATCTTTCTTATTACAATCCGGGGGCATTGCGATTAATTGCATTTTTTTAACGCGCTATTTTGTATAAAATTAATCGCACTGAATTAACACGTTAAATCGACAGCCCTTGTTGTAACCAATCCCTATTGTACACGAGACACTTGACCTTAAGTGAATGTACTGACTGTCACTTTGGATAAAAGCACCTTCTAAATAACTATTTTCATGACCAGAGTGCATTTATAAGACTGAAATCACCCCATAAATGGCCATTAATTTGTAGGCTGGTGGGTGTTGCCGGAGGTAATGTGAGTTAGTGACTCACCCAGCATGGCTTTGCCTTCATCCTCCAGTTCAAAGCGCAGCGTCTGCAGCTCCTGGTCCGACTGCTGCTGCAGGATTTCCAGGGTCTGTCTGTGAGCTTCTCGCAAAGCGTGTATCTCCTCTCTCTGTTCCTGTTTTAGACGATCCTCGAGCTCCTAAACACACACATACACACAAGGACAGAAAGAAATAAAGATAAAAATACAAACACGTGAACTACATGCAAAGCATAATACAAAGGACTCTCAATGGAACATGATGCCATGGGAACAAAAGGGTGTCAATGATGGAAACTAAATTTGCATCTTCCAAGGCGGCAGAAGATTAGCGTTACAATTTTAAGAAAATTTGTAGGTTATAGTTTCTAAATTCGGAGTAAATAAAATGAAGCATAAGAACCGCATTGTCATTGTCATGACACTCAGTATACATCTTGTTTTCAGTTGACAACATTCAAGAATCAACACATAATCGCTGTTCAGTGTACAGTTGGCGATAAATGGTTAAATAGATGCAAGACAAGATCAATCACAATTTAGTCTGCAAACAGATGTACGAAAGAAGACTAATCAGAATTGAGTAGGGAAAAATAACAATGACATCATCGCTCGTTACATTTTGAATGCTGATCATTCTATGTAAGTTAACGGGAGACTTGCAAACTGCACTCTTCATTTTTTTTTTTTCATTAAGTTAACAAAACCACACCTAAGGCTGAAACTAAATGTTTTTCATTTTAGCTCTTTCTGAGCAGAAACTTTATTTTTTCATTCCAGTTCCGGCGTTCCACTGCCTCCTTTCCTATTGGTTACCAATTAGAATTAAATTAACGAGTGGTTAAATGACAGTACTCTATGATAAGGGTGGGTAATATATCAATTGCAGTGTAACTAGATCTATCAGGAAAAAAGGGAGCTGGCCTGGAAAAACAGGCTGAAAATAAGGGACTAATAAGTGAAACTATTAAATTCAATGTAGAATTATTAGCATAGAAATCATAAAAAGTAAAGTATACTTGTGTTACAGAATAAAATATATATATATATATATATATATATATATATATATAAAATAACTTCTTTGAATAAATGTATTCTTAATATTAAATATATCCACAAAGTATTAAAAAAACTATTAAAAAACAAAATCATACTGAACATTTGGGCATTTAAAATCAATAAATAGCCAAAATGTCTCTCTCCTGCATGCATGCACACACAGCTTGGGTGCTGGCGTGGTGGCGTGGTTACTCACCTCAATTCGGGTGGTAGAGGACAAGTCTCAGTTGCCTGCACTTCTGAGACCGTCAATCTTATCACGTGGCTCGTTGTGCATGACACCGCGAGATTCCCAGCACATGGAGGCTCATGCTACTCTCTGTGATCCACACACAACTTACCATGTGCCCCATTAAGAGTGAGAACCCCTAATCGTGACCACGAGGAGGTTACCCTATGTGACTACTCTCCCTTGCAACCGGGCCAATTTGGTTGCTTTGGAGACCTGGCTGGAGTCACTCAGCACACTCTGGATTCAAACTCACGACTCCAGGGGTGGTAGTCAGTGTCAATATTTGCTGAG
This sequence comes from Xyrauchen texanus, assembly GCF_025860055.1. Classification (NCBI taxonomy): domain Eukaryota; kingdom Metazoa; phylum Chordata; class Actinopteri; order Cypriniformes; family Catostomidae; genus Xyrauchen; species Xyrauchen texanus. Next base: position 8,274,586 of record NC_068297.1, read on the forward strand.
CTACCCAGACCAACTAAAACGTATTTCATAATTACTTATTTTAAATATTTTACAGGTCAATAATTACAGGTCTGCTTCTCTGTCAAAACCCGGCAACATCAAATCTCTATTAATGCATCATGTCTAAAAATAATTCAGTGAAGACTTGAAAATAACTAAGAAATGTACTTTTACCTCAATATTTTTCCTTGTATCTGGATTAACCATGCTTGTGTCCATAGTAATTATATATAGTAGTCTAAAAGTTCTTCAGCATGACACAGAAGGCTTCGTCTACAACGTGCATTAAGGCAAAGAAATGTGTGATGCAGCAGTTTTCATCAGAATCAAAGCACATGCTTATCATGTTTAACTAAAAAGAGAGAATTATTTTGGGCAACAGGAAGTGGTGTAATTTCTGAAAATGTACTGTGATAAACCATTTAGACTTCTGTGTCATGAAAACAAAATTGGCTTATCGGATCAAAATTAACTGTTTATTAATTGATTACCAATATCTAAATATAAAGTTTCACACTGGAACAACTGAAAGGGACTTTGTTTCCGTTTTTGGTTACATTCAGCAAAATAATTTATAAAAATAAATATATATATATATATATATATATATATATATATATATATATATATATAATATCAATACAATGTTGCCTTGCAAGCAAATGTAACCATACACATGCATATAATTAAAGTCATATAAAATTAAGCAGTAAGTTACTACAGGTTGTACGTGACTATATTCACAAAATAGCAAGTGCCTTATTGCTTTCATAAAACTAGGCTAAATACTAAAACTACATATAAAAAATATTAAGGACACAAAAATTCAATATAAGATATATATATTCTGAGGAAAATTCTGGGTTCAATACAAGTTAAGCTCAATCGACAGAATTAGTGGCATAATGTTGATTACCACAAAAATGTATTTCAACTCATCCCTCCTTTTCTTTAAACAAAAGGAAAAATCTGGGCTACAGTAAGGCACTTACAATGGAAATAAATGGGGAAAATGTTTGAATGCTAAAATACTCACTGTTTCAAAAGTATAGCCACAATACATAAACAATGTGTTAACATGATTTTAGCATTATAAAACCACTTACTAACCTTTTCTGTGTAAAGTTACATCCAATTTTACAACTTAGTTGCCATGACAATGTAATGTCAACAAATATAAAACCCTAAAATGACTGTAAAAATTACAATTCAAACAACTTTACAGCTCAAATAATACATCAGTTTTAACAGAAGAATTAATGTAAGTGCTTTTGTAAAATTACAAGCTTCACATTTCTGCCTTTACACTCTCCAAAAATCGTGCCTCACTGTAACCTCGATTTTTGCTTTAAAAGGAGGGATGAGTCTAAATTAACTTTTGTGATAATCAACATTTTGCCACAAATGTTGTCGATTGAGCTGAACTTGTATTGAACCTTCCACTAGAATCCCAGCAATCCCTGACATAACAGAAGATTGCAACAAAAATAACAATCCACAATGGCATAGCCATTTAACAATAGCTTTAACAATATTGAGGATTTTCACATGGCTGGAACTATTAGTTTTATAATATAGAATTATCCTACTCTTCCCTTGACACTCCGTCATTCTATGGATATTTTCTCTTTATCCTACGGACCTCCCAGCCACTTTTCTTATTTGGGAATACAGAGACATTTAAACCACCCGCCCACAAAGCTACAGTAAAAAAACCTTCTAGCATCCAGTGCCAGCAACTACATTCAAGGACTGTCATAAAAGGATGGAGATGAAAGCATCAATTATTTTTTTTCATTACTTAGTGATCTGAAATGTGACCAAATCAGCTTAAAAAAGCTTGCTTCTTGGCCACAGAGTTAGGCAGAGAGAGATGGAGAAAAGCCTGTTAGACTCCACATGACGCCTAAACTTCATATGCCTGGGCATGGTGTCTTAAAATATTTTGTGTTGTGTCCAATTTTAAAATGAATCAACAGTGCTGTAGTTGAGTTTTCTGGATGAGAAACATGCACTCATATACATTTGTCTCTAAGAGTAGACATTAGACATAAAGGGGCATAAAGAAGGTTAATTTTACCATCTGAATGTCATGCACAAGGGAGCAGGTCAATAAGGGGTGCCTGGAGGCAGGTAAGACATGGGTGATGTGAATGATTATTGCTGTATGAGAGGAGAAGAGGTAACAAACACAGTGATGGTGACAATCAATAAGGGACGAAAAGTAGACTGAGTCACATACAGATGGAGTACAGGTGACATGCATTCTCAATGAGCTATAGTTTGCATGTGTGCATTTACAGCATGTGGGCAGAATGATACAGAGTAATCTGGTCAAAGTAATTACTCAAGGTCAAATGGCCAAAGCACTATGGAAAGGGGCAATATGGAAGCATCTTCAATTTTGTAAGATGGACATTACAACTGACACAGGAATTAAAAGGACCCAACTAAATTCAGGAGAACAAGTTGTCAATATTACAATGAATAGCATGCATTTCCTATTTTACAAATATTAAACAGTAGGATTCAGGTCTGGGCTTTGCGGAGGCCTGTCAAGTTCTTTAACAATGGACTTAATGATTTCTAAAAGTTCTGCCCCACTCTAAGTTATTCTAAGGAGATTGCATAGCTGTATACTTGATTTTATGTACTTATTAGTTACTTAGTAGTATACATACATGCACTCACACTTCATGCATTTATGTATTCACACAATAATGCAACTTGTATGTATACAATTCAATAAGATACATAATATAAAACAACATAAAACAAGAGACATGTGCAGTATGCTTGCATATGTGCAATTGTGTATATATTGCATGGGATACATTTAGTTTTGGCTAACATGCATTTTAGGATTTCTATGTGTCTCTACGTGGCTTCCACCTGGGAGATCTAGCATACATGTTTGCATGTTAGTGTGAGAGTGTGTGAAAGTGTTTGAATGTAAGGAGCATGTACCCTAAGCTCCATCTGTTGTGCATCTTCCATATCCTGCAAGGAACAGCAGTGGGCATCCTGCAGGCGGCACTCTCTGTGCTGATGCTCCAGCACCAGTTCCTGCAGCTGCTGCACCAGGTGCTCGCGCTCCTGACTGAACTGCGCCTGCAACTGCTGCAGTGTGCTCTTCGACTGCGACATTTGCAGCTCCAGGCTCTGCTTCAACAGAGAAATCTAACACAAGAGAAACACAGAGAACAGGTTGGAAAGAAACTTTGAGAGATGGAAATTGTGAACTGTGGATGACTTGGCTTTAGGAGAAGGTGAAAAGGCAACAGTTGGGAAGAGAAAAGAGAATGGGGAGCATTGCGATCTGGAACAGTTCTTTAGCTTTCATCCCTCATTGCAATAAAAATGCTAAACAGAAAAAAAACCCAATGGAAAAACAGTGTAAGAAATAAACATAATTCAAAATACAGTGTTATTATCTTACAGATTTTTGCTTCTCAAATACATTTATATTGTTTTTAGGATATATTGGATATTTTAACTGGAAAACAAATGGAAAACAACATTGTTACAGGAAAACAAAATGATTAAGAAAACTATTTTTTTAGTGTATACAATTTTGGCTTTACATGTGAATGAAATCATCAGCATATACTGTAACATGTGAAAAAACAGGATGTGTAAGAAACATCTTAAAGGCAATTAAATTGATTTCAACTGCCGTTGTGTCACTCTAGGCAGCTTTATCTTAAATACAATGTGAACTAAATATTCATTCAAAACCACTGTGCAGTTTTTGCAAACCCACCCCTGGGTTACCTAAAATGGGATCACAGGATTATTTGGGGTTGATGGACCATGTAGGAGTTGATTGCTAAACCAAACTGTAACATCTATACTGGTCAGATTTCTATATGAAATGTATTATTAATAAAACAAATTCCCAATGTTTGCCATTGGGATGCAACTACAGTACAGTATATGAACATTGTTGCAGATACCAATATTCAATAATTATTATTTTGATTATCAATAACATTTTTGATATGTATCAAAATATTATAATGTATATTAGAAAATTTGTAGTGGGCTAAAGCACTACACTGGTAAGCAGAAGGTTGTCGGTTCGATCCCCACAGCCACCACCATTGTGTCCTTGAGCAAGGCACTTAACTCCAGGTTGCTCCGGGGGGATTGTCCCTGTAATAAGGGCTCTGTAAGTCGCTTTGGATAAAAGCATCTGCCAAATGCATAAATGTAAATGTAATATTGGCATAATCAGAATGATGCATTCAATTAAAATGTTTTGTCCGAAATGGTGGTGTCCTAGCTTTATATAAGATCAAGTGCATTGACCTAATGAAAGTTAGAGAACATCAAAGATTTTGATAGACGTCTGACTCTGCAGCTTTCAGAGGCCTCTGACATGATAGACAGTGACGTGACTCTTGAGAATGACAGTGAGACAGACAGCAGGATGCTGACTGTCACTTTAAAGAGAGAGTCAAAAATGGAAAATGAGGATGTACAGCAGAGAGATCTGTTCAATCCAGAAAAAGGTGTCTGGCATTTTCAATCTGTTTCAAAAGACAGGAAAACATCAGAGCTCAGAATTGAACATCACTTCAGATAAATCGTTAAATGACTGATGAATTACGAGTTGTTGACAGTTACCCATCTCCGGCTATCTACAGCACCCCAGATCAAATAAGAACCTGAGCCTTAATTTGTAGTTCAGATAGATTTACAGCCAGGAGACTCCTTATCAAACAAATCTCAGTTCAAATGCAGTTATGCAGATTCAACTTATTTAATTCAAGGGGAAAAATGATTGAAAGCAAGATTTTATTTCATGTGAAACAATAATCTATGTAGATAAACATTGACAATGCAATGTTTCCTCACCAGTCAACCAAAATAATGTATTTAATTTTATCACAGTGTTGATGACACAACCATAAGCACATTAGCATTCCATACAGTATTCAGCAACTTGGCTCAATCTAATTAACATTTCCAGTGTAAATTATGCAGATACACTGAGGTTAGCCCATCATAACATATGACATTTACATATGAAAGATATACTGTGATATTTATTTTATTTAAAGCAAATTATGTTTTGTTTTGTTACACGTTTTACTTTTGAAACTTTACGTTAGTTTTTATTAACTTGTTTTGTTACATTAATTTTTTATTTTGTCACATGTTTGCTATGTTTTATAAAATTTTGTTTTGCTACATTTTTGCTTTGTTACATTTAGATTTATAAACTTTTATTGTAAAATTTTTGCTTTAGTGCTTTTTTGTTTTCATTTAATTTTTATTTAGATTTTATAAAAATTTGTTACATTTTTGTTTTTACAAAAAACTTTTTTGTTTATAAACTTTTGTTGTTACATTTTTGTTTTGTCGCTTGTTTGTTTTTTATTAGTTTTTATAAACTTTTTGTTACATATTTGTTTAGTTTTTATTAAATTTTGTTTTGCTATATTTGTTTCATTTTGTCACTTTTTTGCAAACATTTGTTTTGTTACATTTTAATAAAATTTTTATTTAAAAAAGTTTAAACTATTTTTTATTTGTTTTGTTACTTTTTTGTTTATAAACTTTTGTTGTTACATGTTTGTTTTGTCGCTTGTTTGTTTTTTATTAGTTTTTTACACTTTTTGTTACATTTTTGTTTTGCTTTATTTGTTTTATTTTGTCACTTTTTTTGCAAACATTTGTTACATTTTTATTTGTTTTTACAAACTTTATATTTGCTACCAATTCACCATTTTTGTTTGTTCATACAACATTTTTGTTTTGCTACAATACACAATTCTGGTTTGAATGTTCAAACCAAAAGTATTCGCTGTTCACACCGAATGCTTTTGCAACCATACATTTGTTTTTCCCCTGACGAGCTGTTACGAACCACCAAAATAAACTCAAAAACAACTTCTTTTTGGCCAGATATTGATAAAAATGACATCAAACCCATTTCGTATGAACTATCCTGGTACCTTTAGACTTTATTTTGGACATTAAACCCTTTCTAACAACTTGTCTAACATGAACTTTATGTTGACTTATAAAAGGCAGAGAAAAAAGGCACCAAAAGTCAAGAATATGGTCTCTTTAAATGAGGACAACTGGTTGAAAAAAAAAAAGCCACTGTTAGTTACCTGTTCCACGAGGTCCTCGACCTTTCTCTGCCAGCTTTCTCTGGCTGCCATCAGCTCAAGGTCTCTCTGCTGGGAAAGTTGCGTCAAGGCTACCTGCTTTTCTGCCTGATACTCAGCCATCAGCTCTTTCCGCAAACATTTCAGCTCAGCCCTGGAAAGGCATTTGCAAAGAGAAAGAGGCAGAAAGGGATAAACTGACAAGGTGAGAAAGGGCAAGGACACATTACTTAAAACAGTGTGGATGTGACTGTGAAATTGAGAAAATAAAAATGTTAATAAGATCTGCACAGGTGTCTCTTTAACCTTCAACTCAGCCGACTGTATACTGTGAGCTGTTGTGCCAGTGTGCAGATTGGATGTTAACCACTTACTCTTGTAATTAGCATATTTTAATCCAAATGTATGCCTGGGTAAGTGGATTTGTCACAGGCTTTGATACATGACAGACTGCTATTTTAGAACACTTCACATTTGATTTACAGTGTGCACACTCAAAATTGCAAACACTGAGTACAGTCACTGTTTATTCAATTTAATGCAATACGTGACATAAGTGTTGAGGAGTAACTGACTAAAAGTAGCAACGCTACTTAAGCGTAATTTAGAAGAAGCCTTTATTTTTTCACACATTTTACATTTTTGCATAAATACAGTGAAATAATTTTATTAGCATATCCCAACTAATGGGGCTTTTCCACTGCACGGTATTGGACACTGCTCGCTTTTTGGGGGTTTTCCACTGTGGATAGTCCCTGGTACTTTTTTAGTACCACCTTGGTGGAGGTTCCAAGCGAGCTGAGCAATACTAAATGTGATATCAAAACCCTGCAGATCACTGACTGGACAGAGAGAATCGTCACTACCAGTGTCACTGGATTTGCGACACGGGACATCAACATGCTAGTTTTAATGTTAGTAACAGCAATAGCAGTATCATTTGTTCACGCAACTTTCGAATTGTAAAAATAAATGGCTGTGCGAAAACCAAGGCATGGTCAATAAATGAGGTGCAGACGTTTAACTTGTTAGTGACGAATGAACAAAAAACTCTTTCAGGAAGTGTCTCAAGCTTTTGGCCACACACCGGACCTACCAACAGTGTAGGGAAAAGTTTAAAAAATGTAAAACTGGCAATAGAAAGGCGCACAATGGGAGGGAGAGTGCCCTGGACACGGTCACGGCGTTGTTGGAGTCCACGATGGAGGATGGTACGTTTTGTTACATTAACTCTATATTCTTCTTGAAAGCTTCACTTTATTTAGTTGACCAGCTACTGGAAAGATTTCTTCTAAAACAACCAGGCCAATTGAACTGTTACACTTGTGTAAAATCACCATGCAACAACTGCTTTATGCAGCACAATGAGCTAGTAGCTAACTGCTAGCGGTTGTGTTATTGATTATGGTCAGTAATGTTTGTGTCATGTTTAAGATGATGTCACGGCAGTAGATGCGGTGCAACTATGACGATCAGCCTATAATCCCAACCACATTGAGGCGGCACTAAACTGCAGTGGAAAAGGAAGCTCACAAAAGTAAAGTGAGTAGAGTCGAACCGTAACGTGCAGTGGAAAAGTGCCATAAGCTGGGGTCAGAGCACAGGTTCAGCCATGATACGGTGCACCTGGAGCAGATAGGGTCAAGGGCCTTGCTCAAGGGCACAACAGTGGCATCTTGGCAGTGCTGGGGCTTGAACCCCCGAACTTCTGGTCAGTAACCCTGAAAAAAGCCTTAACCGCTGAGCCAGCTCTGCAGAATGATCAGTCTCAGTCATCATTCACTCTCATTGCATCTTTTTTCCACACAGTGAAAGTGAATGGAGACTGAAGCTATCATCTCCTTTTCTATTCTACGAAGGAATGAAAGTTATACGTGTTTGGAACAACATGAGGGTAAGTGAATGATGACAGAAATTTCATTTTTGCTAATTGCTTAACTTTAAAACGGAAATAGATATCTAAAACATTTTTTGGATTAAAATGATGTACATTTAAATGAGAAAAAAGCTGCTATATTCTACACTAATTTAGTATTGAAAGTAAATGTATCTGTTCAAGTTTAATGCTGTCACTCTAACAGAGTGTTAATTTATTTAAAAAATCCTAATTGTTTTGCTACCAGAAAAAAACCCGTCTCTGATTAAATTATATAATGTATCATCGGAGAGTTATATACTGTTAGTTTAAAAACTTTGCCTCTTAAGAAGCTTAAATATAGTAAACACTACTCTTTATTAGTAGCTTGTAGTGTGGCAAAGGGTTTTAAAAGTAGCTTGACTAAAGATGACCTATTTTGCATTATAAAGTATTTATAAAGTATCTTCCCTGACACTGGTGCACCATCAAATCTTACTCCATATGTAGCACTGTTTACAGTAATGCATGACTCATAATCTGGATGCAGCACCTTAGAGCATCTGTCCACTTGAGGTCCAGCTCCTCTGTGATTTTGTCCATTTTCTGTTTCTCCTCCGTTTTGATGGTGATGACCCTGGCTTCGTGCTGCTGTTTCTGGGTCTCTATCTCCTCCTGTGAACGTTTGAAGTGTGGATAAATTATTAATCATTGGAAAAGCAAAGGGAGATACACAATTTGCTGTAGAGCTGATAACACAAACAAGATCTTCAGACACGCTAGCTCTTTCTGCACTTTGCAGGCTTTAGTGCAGAACAAAAGTGGCTGTTTTGGGTGCATTGAAATTTGAATGAGGCTTAATTTTTCTTTTAGCATCTCAGTCACGCTCTATTATCCGCTTCCTACTGCAGCGATTGCCAAGCATTTATCGTTCTAAGTGCTGAGATGTGTCAGTTGTTTTCACGCTCCTACAAGCTGCTTCAATAGCATTTGATATCAATATCTGGTAAATGCTGCTTCTATTTTCAATTACAATGAGAGATTAACTCAAAATGCAAGTTATAAATGATAAATTTAATAAAAAAGTGGAGCATACTTGTACATCTGTGAGCAGGTTGCTTGTCTCTCTCACTCTTGCCCTGGTTGCGTCCAACTCTATGAGAAGCTTTTCTTGGCTCTCTTTAAGACAGGAGATATGGCTCTCAGCGTTATCCAGATTTTCTTCACTCTCCTTCACCAGATCCTTCAAATGAGCCACCTAAAAGAAGCCAAAAAGACAGTAAAATCCACAAACTCTTAACAAATAATGCTTGTCAAGAAATCCATCTATCAGGATTGATGTCAAAACCAGACCTTCCAAGAACTCGATCCACATAGTTCCAGATTCGCTAAGACTCACACCCAGACTAGACCCCTCAAAGTGAATATCCAGAGCAGATCTAGTCTTCCAGAGCCACACTTTTGACTTTCAGCATAAAGTTGGGTCCATTTTGAAGCTTATTCTTGCAGGGAACTGCTCTGACAATGTGGAGATTTAATTGTATGTAATGGTGAAGATATTGAGCGGACTATTGATTAAGGCACAGTAATTGTCATCTTAATAACACTGGAAATAGACTTCGGTCTAATTTGAGACCATAAGCCGAGATCCAGATGTTAATGTGCTCTTGAGAGGTCTTGAGATCAAGACTCCAACTCTGCTGACTATGTCAATGCAAAACTTTGCTAATCGAAACCTCTTGGTTGGCCATATTGAGCTTGGTAGTCAGTTCCTCTCGTATAGTCTCCAATTGCTGTTGCAGGTGGTTTCTCTGTTCTTCCAACGATAGACGGCGTATCTCAAACTGCTGTCTCATCTCCTGGGTAAGAAAAAAAATGAAAGGAATATAAGAGACATTGAAGGGTATTCAAATAAGAGGTGAAGCCAGAGAGTAGGATAATCTTTTACTGATAGATGGAGTCTTCTTCGATTTAATTACAGAGAACCAAAAGCTTTGTTGAGCACAGCCACTTTTTCAATACATAAAGTGACATTATTGCGATAAGATGACAAGAAGATTAGTCATGACTGAGAAAATTTTTTTAGAGCTACAAAAACGGGGAATCTCACTGTCACTTTGTCATCATTGCAATAAGAAACGGCTGTTTGCATTATCAACACCACTAAACCAGGAGCAGTAAATGCAATTTAGCACAGCTCTCAGGGTTAGAATAGATTATTTGGAAACAGTGTAAATAAAAGAGTCTTGCCTAATAGGAATATATTTTCACAATTTTATTTTGTCTGCAATCCTCGTGGGATCTCTAGCTGGCTCACTTAAACTTGAGAGATGTTGCATTTTATTTTTATAATTAACACATACAATGACAAAAAGCAATAAAAATACAAGGGCAAGTATACCAAATGCAAAACTGAGAATAAAGCAAAGGAGTGTAAAGCTCAGAATAGATCTGATTTTATTTAAACAGATGCTCAAGGTTTAAAGGGATAGTTCACCCAAAAAGTTTAATTCTGTCAATATTTACTCACCCTGATGCTATTCCAATCCAATTTATTTTTCATACAATGACATTTCATACACTCTTTTTCAGGGACTAAAAAGGATTCAAGGAACAAAACTGAAGAAAAAAAAACCTAAATGTTTTGAAGAAAGTAACCGAAAATGAGAACAAAGTGACTTTCAACTGTTCTGGATTGAAAACGTTTTTTTTTTTTAAATGCTGGTAACTGGTTATAAACGATTAATTTCGTTCCATTTTTTTTTTAAAGAAATTAAAGACCAAAGGGATCACAGTATATTTTTGGAACTACACTATTCATGTTGCCGGAAAAATGGAAACTGGTGCTAGAGGTTGACCGATATATATCGGTTTTGCCGATTAATCAGCACCGATAACAGATTTCTGGAACTATCGGTTTTCAGCAAAAATCCATGCAGATAGTTTTTACACGTTGCATCCGGTGCTGGTGCGGCTGGGAAGGATCCGATGTTGTTGTACAGTATAATAGCGACCTTTAGGGGTGAAATAAAAACTTCACTGATGCATTGTGGTGTTTATTTTGACACATGAGACTACACTCTGCATGGAGTGGACCACTTCAGATGCAGATTTAAAATATCAACAAAGCCGGTTCACTACTGAGTTCAGCCGAATACCACTGCTATCTGTGAATATTGCTACTCTACTGAATAAAAACAATGTGGTGTTTCGCTGTTATTATGAAGCTTGAGTCTGGAGTAGTAGGAATCAGTGCAAGTGTAACACCATGTGAACTGTCTATTGAAGTGTTTTTCCCTCTCATTATAATTTAACTTAACATTTGAGAATATGGACCATCTCTGTAAAATCCTCTAACTGGTGCAACACATTTTTATGCCTAATCACCTGTTGTGGATGAAGCATTCTGTGAATGAAGACCTTTTTAACAATTATATATAATTACTACATATACTATACATGCACATCTTATCCAGATATGGGAAAACATTATTAGAGGTAAAAAGTATTCATTGAATTATTGTTAGATATGATGCATTAATACAGATTTGATGCTGTAAGGATTTGACCGAGAAGCAGATCTGTAATTAAAATAATAATTGACTGTTAATTAACTGTATGCCTATGATTTCTATGCTGATAAATCTACCACACACACACCCTCAAACGCAAAGCCCTGCAAAGTGTGGTGCAAACTGCCAGACACATCACCGGAGGTGAGCTTCCCTCCCTACAGGACATACTGTATATACAAGGCGGTGTGTGAAAAAAGAGGATAATCAGAGACTCCAGCCACCAGGACCATGTGCTGCTCTCACTGCTACCATCAGGCAGGTGGCATCGCAAGATCAGGACACGCACCAGCCGACTTCATGACAGCTTCTTCCCCCAAGCAATCAGACTTTTTAACTCTTGATCGATCACGATACATATATCAGCACTGCACTTTATTAGCCTCAGACCGGACTCAAATTTTATACTTCTCTTAATAACACACTGGCAACTGACTATCAACCGACAGCTGAATGTCAACACAATACTTCATATTTATTTCCACTGATTACATTATATTTATTTGTATACAGTCTTCTTATTTTGTGTATACTGTATATTGTATTTTATTAGGTGTATATTGTGTATTGTGTTGTGTAACAAGATGTGTAAACGGTGTTATGTGTAAATCAGATGTTTATTGTCATTGTCATACTGCTATGTTACTTGGAACCACACCCAAGACTTTCCCCCACTGTTGTAACTGTGTATATGGTTGAGTGACAATAAAGGGATTTGATTTTAATTTTGATTGATAAAGTTACAAAGCACAAAGTCCATGCCAAAGGGAGTTACTCTCTCCCACAGAAAACACTGCTCCTGAACTGCCTGAAATTCCTGGTTTGCAGTCCAGCCATTGACCAATCACAACAGACTGGGCCAGTTGACCAATCAGAGCAGACTGGGCTTTACAGAACGCTTAACGCTTTTTTTTTTTTTCCGCTGGGTGCTGTCCCATCTACCTAACCTTCTCATTTTCTGTACCTTCACTGTTATCTACCTGCTGTTGTTTTGTCTGCTGTCTTTGTCCTCTGCCTTTATTGTTGCTTGTCTATTGTAAAGCGTCCTTGAGCTCTGGAAAGGCGCTATATAAATAAAACTTATTATTAAAGAGACAGGAGCTAAAACATAGCGTTTTAGACAGAGGGTGAAAATAGGTGCTGCAGCAATGTACAGAATGAGAAAAATAATGTGTTGTTTGAACATTAAAGCATGCAAACCTATTCTAGTAGACCCCCAAAATAAAATTATAAACCTGACAATTAGCATAATATGGGCTCTAAGTGTAATTTCAACAATTAGTTAAACATTTCAAAATCAAAATCTACCGGTAGAAGTGAAGCGCCAATACAATCACTGTTAATACTAGAAATTATTGTGTCAGTTGATGAAAATTAATCATTTATTTAATTTAATATCAATTTATTAATATTATTTTCTCTATAACTTAAGGGTGCCTACATCCAAATCCTGACCAGAATCACATTTTCCATGCATATAATACGAGCGTGTCACCATCACAGGAATATGCCTGACAGTCAACAAGGATGCAGTTAATGCACAAAAGAATGTAAATCAACTTCCATTCTCCTAATCCACTGCATACAGTCCATTTACACTACCAATTTATGAATGTGCTGTCTTTGTTAATTGCTGGTGCTTGACAGGGAATGGTCTATAAAAAAGGACACAGATGGTGCAATAACAGAAGAAGAACCTCCAAATGAAATTGCACTTGACCCAGCCCATTAGCGCTTTGCGCACGTGATTTTGCCAAACCCACTTGTGCATAGACTTAGCGCATTCTTGCATGAAAATACCAAAATTTCATGGCCATGCCTATTGATTTTGAGTGTATGACTTCGTGCAAACACTCTTAAAATAGGACCCTATATTTGAAGTGTTCTGAAGACATACCATAGCTTTGTTTTCTCCTTTTGTGGCCCACAGAAAACATAACAGCATATCAGTTTGGAATGACATGAGGGTGAGTAAATAAAGACAACATTTTCATATTTGGTCTAGCATCAAATCCTTACTTACATTGAGTAATTGGTTCTTCTCTCTCTCGGCAGAATTATGTGTGCTCTCCTGTTGGACTCTGTGTTTCTCCTTAAGTTCCTCTAAGGCCTCTGTCTGGCTTTCTTTCAGGCAAGCCGTTTCCCCCTCGTATTTGGCTCTGACCCGCACCAGCTCCATCTCGTAGTTCTGTTTTTCCTCACGAAGCGACTGCCAAAACAACACATCTTCATTTACCCCTTTGTCAAGTCTCAACAACTTGTTTTGAAGAACATAGTAATTGTTTCCAATCAGCAGTGACAGTTTTGTAATTCACATTGCTGTGTTGCAACACTTTGAGACAAATGCCTGTATCTTGCAAATGGTCTCTGGTTTGTATGATCATATAGTAGCAGCTATATAGCGCACCAATGTTTTTAAAGGATATGCATGTAATTTTTTTGGGATGTTAAAATGCATTCAAAACATTGCTTGTTGTTTGAGCATCCTGACCAGCCCAACAAAGCAACATGGGCCATGTTTGGTGACACTAGTGGTGCATAAATTACTTCACACTTCACCTTTAAGGACATTTAAAGAGACAGATTAAACCATGAAGAGTGACATACCTTCTCCAGGTTGAGGATTTTCTGGTGCTGCTGTTCTTCCAGTGTTTGAATCTGTTTCTGAAGTCTCTCTCTTTCTTCCTCTAACTGTAGGATCTTCTCCTTTAGTCGGTTCTGCTCAGAGCCCAAGTCCCTGATGGTGGCCTCATGGCTCATTTGGGTCGCTTGAAGAGAGCCTATCTGACCTGTAGAAGATTAGCAGGTCATTTTTGTCCAAGAAGGACTGTTAGATTAACACTTCTCCCAAAATTAAATCCTATGTTACTGGCAGGCACCGTTATGTCAATCATCAAAACGAAGCAGAATTCATTCCATGTGGAAAATCAGGTCAATAAAGCCAATAAGAAAAATCAATTCAGGACAACAAGCTTAGCTCTATCTAAAACATTTTGTAAAAGTTTTATTAAAATATCAATTATTAAACAGAAACTGAGCTGAAACTCCCACATTGCAGCCTGAGTGATCCACTGTTACATAGCAGAAAATATAAGGGGAAAAAAATAATAATTTAGCCATCACATTATTCTCACTGGCTTTGTGAAGGATTTCATTTGCCTGATGCTGAACTCGATCTCTGCTTCCCTCCAGCTCATACTCTGTATCCTTAAGCTGCATCACCCAGATCTCTCCATCCTGAATGGCCTCTTCCAGCTGCTTATGTAACTCCTGTCAAGGGGGGAAAACCTTCAAATTATGTCTGTAAACCATCTCAACTCCTTAAAGGAATAGTTCTCCCAAAAATGACAATTCTGTTATTATTTACTCACCCCTCATGTTGTTAAAATGTTTTACGATGTTTTTTTCCATGGCACACACACACATTTTTTGTAAAGAATCTTCTCGATGATCTTGCATAATGTGTAGATTTGACCTCATGATGTTTGATTACGAGACACTCAAGAACCAACTGATGTTAGACATTTAACCAGCATCATCGACATGTCTGGATGTTTTGCGCCCCTTTAAATATAGTTCACAAAACCAAGCATTCCGAATGAACGTTGCCGCCTATTTCAACGACGTCAGAGCATCCACGAATCTTCTATAGCATTGTTGGCAGGACAGCCAGAGCGAATTTTGACGCTCTTGCCTCCTCTGGTCTGAACGCACGGTTAGTCTTACTCGTGGCTTTTTGTATATTTAAAAATAAGTAAGACTTAAGCACACAAGTTTTATATATTAAAAAAAAAAGATTCTTTTGTTGTGCTTTTTTGTACTTTTTGGAGCTTGACAGCCCGTGGTCACTATGAACCAGGGTCAGAACGGTGCTAACAGCAAAAATGCCACTGAAAAGTGACGTTCAATATGGTGCCCATATTGAATTACTCTATTTAGACAATACACAAACATGTTATTGTATTAAGTACAAGTTGATGTTGTTTGAATTTATAGGTAAGAGCAAGAGGTAATAAATTCTCAATCTAGTCATTCATATTGATAATTGATGTTAACTGATTGCTTATTTTCAGGTATTACAGGCAATTACATTTAAAAGTATAACATGCCCCTGAAAATAAAAACGAGTGGACAAATATTGCCACTTAATGGAAAAAATCATTTCTGTCCCTGCTATAATCTCATTAAAAATCTTCATTAAATTAAATTCATTAAAATATTATCTTTCATGTTCCATGGAAAAACAACAGCATATGGGTTTACAACAACATGGAGGTGAGTGTAAAGGGATCAAAGGAAAGGAGGAGGTGAGAACCGGCTTTACAATATAAATAATATTTTAATGAGAAACTAAAGACAAACACACACATGACAGACATGTCCGTAAACGATCTCTCTCTCCTCGCACCACCATCTGCCATAGCCTTTATCCCTCTCGGAGGCTTAATTAGCCTGATGAGGGACTGGGTGTGTAGAATCACGACCCGGCCCCGCCCTCCGCCCTGCCACAGTGAGTAAATGATGACAGAATTCCTTTTTTTTGGGGTGAACTATTCCTTAAATGTTATTTAGTTGTATTCCTTCCACACATTTTAACTAACACATTTTAAATGAACCTCCATTGCCCATTTTTTCATTTAGTTTACTAAAAATGCCAAAATCCTCACCTTGATGCTGACCTCTGCATTATTGAGAGATGCCTGCAGTCTGTTGGTTTTGTCCCTGCTCTCTCGTGCCTCCTCCTGAGCTCTGTGTAAATCAGCACGGAGTTTACACAATGTCCTCTGAAGCGCCGCTTCCTGCAGCTGAAACTCCTTCCTTAGGTCCACCTCTGTCCTCCTCCAGGCCAGCAAGTTCTCTGTGGTGAGCTGTTGCGTACGCCTCATGGCTTCCAACTCACGCTCATAGAAACCTTGAGCTTTGCTCAACTTCGCCTCATATTCCTCAACCATCCTGACCTTGTCCTGTGTCAACTCCTCAACCCGCTCCATGAGCGATTCCAGCTCTGTACGATGGAGATCAGCTAGCTTCTCCTGCTCCAGGCTGGAAGACGCACTCTGGTTCTGCTGGCTCTCCAGCAGCTCCAGCACTTCCAGGCGATGGGCTGATTTCAGCTCATCCAGCGCCCGTCGTTTCTCCTGCTCAAACTGGGCCTGAACCTGGCTAAAGGAGCGTAGCTTCTCTTCAAACTCATGCCGCATATCCTCCACTTCTCGGGACATGGAGACCACACGTTGAGTGTGCTGGGCCTCCGTGCACAACTGCGTGTCTTCCATGCGCTGGCGGTACATATCGAACTCGGCCAGCGCTTGACGTTTCATGTGTTCGTGCAGCTCCACGGATTCCTCCAAGGACTGCAGGCGCCGTTTCAGGTCGGCCTTGTTGCCGATCTTGCTTTTGTAGTGGAGGATCTTCTCCCATGTCTCTGTCAAGATGTGCTGCAACTCCTCATCATGGGCCTCTTTCAGAGACTGGATGGCGTCTTCGTGTTCGTCGTTTTTTGTGTTGAGAGCATAAATGACCTATGAGAAAAATGGTAAATAATAATAAGAATAAAGTGAATACAGTTTTTCTACAGTGCCTTTAAAATAATTTAACAAAAAAAGACAAATATAAAAACCCAAAGAAACCCCAAATAGAATGAGGGAAGAAAAGGCACACTGATGCAAGACCACAAGACAGAATACACTTGATTCAATATGCATTCTCTGACAAGCCTCAATATCTTATGCAGTTTAAGCATTTAGGTAAATAGTTCTATGTTTTAAGTGTGTTTAGATATGGATTTAGATTTTACAGGAAAACAAGTCAAAATATTTCTTGCAGTGCAAGAGCAACAAGTACAACAAAATGTGCCATTCATTATCTGAGTGCATATACAACACTGGGAAAACATGGGAAGTCTTGGTTTCATGCAGAAAAGTCTTGGTCTGATGTCATTTTTCATAAATTCATTTCAGAATACTATCAGTTGTTATGAATGTAGAAGACATTTTTGAACACATCGTACTGGAAGGCAAAATTCGGAACAAACTGGTCATTTAAAAGATTAGCTTCTGTTTTAAAAATGTACTTGTTAAGTCATCCAGGTTCAAATGTTGTTCTCAGCCAAGCAATCATGACTCTCTTACCCTGTGCTTAAGAGTTCCACATCAAAGCAAGCAGCCTTCACTTGCTGCTGTTTTTCTTTTTCATCTTTAATTGATTCCTTTCAGTCTCACCCCACGTTATTAACATATTGAAAGACATCCTAGTTCTGCAGAGTGGTTCTACCTAGTCTGGTGTGTTTATAAACAAACTCCCTATTCATTTCTAGAATTGTATTCGGTTCTCATAGTTAAGCTCTCTTCTTAGCAGACTCCATGAAGAAATTAATTAAAAAGGTTAATTAAATATAGAAATGATAAATTCCAAATACATTTCCTGAATTGTCTTAATTTCTCATACAGTAATACATCTCTCTTCTTAACATTCTATACAAAATAAATAAATAAATAAATAAACAAAATGTGATTTAAATATACAAATAAAATATATATATTTACTGAATTGTCTAAACATTTTTTTTTTTTTTTACCAGTTTAGTTTTCTGAAGCATACTATGCAGAAGAAATTGTATTAAATAAGAATTAAACAAACAAATAACAACAACAACTATATATATATATATATATATATATATATATATATATATATATATATATAATTAAAAAAGAACAAAAGGAAACCCTTAAATGTGGATGTAAAGGACTGAGACAATTAAACATACAAATAACAAAAATATGAAAAACTACATAAAAACAAATAACAAAAGGCTACCCTTAAATCTGGATGCAAAGGAAGAAAGAAAGGCTCATGTTTGGAAGAAGTTGCATAATCAAATTATATCAGAGGTAACAACTAATTTGGCAAATTGGCATATGCACAATTAATACAAGGCTGTGTTGCTGTAACATAGACTGATCATCTGCATTATGAGACTCATTATGTAAGAGATGTTTATTGTTTTTTAAACTAATCATAGATTAAACGCAGTTTGCAAATCGAGTCTGGGACTATAATTTTGCAATATATGCAATATGCAATATGTTGGGTATCCTCTTTCTGGGGATAAGGATGAAAGACTATGCACATTCCTGGTTACAGTTTGCTAACATTAAAGTTGAGATAGCCTACATTATGGCAATCTGAAAATAAAAAAAATCCCTGAAATAATCACCAACATCCTGTGTGCACATACGGTACCAACCTTAGTGAGTTGTGCAATTTTTTTACTCATCTTCAGGTGCAGAACTTGACTGTATTCCATGGTCAGGGAAGAATCGTACAGTAAATTACTGGATGTGGAGGATGGACTGGTCGCTGTTGATCCAGAGGCAGCGGGAGCAAGGGGATTGTTGCCCGAAGCAGCATTGTACGGTTGCTGCCAACCCGTCCCGGTCGCCATTTTCACGTGCTGTCACGAAAAAATATATAAATATTACTCGCAGGTAGGTTAAGAATGTTCCATCAATACGCCTGTCATCCATTTGAATTCATATAAGCCCATCATGCCAATCCTCTATATACACATGTCGACATTATACACATGTCGACGCATTTAGAGATGAAAGGAGTGTTCACAGATTTTTCACATCCTTCTCGAAACAAGGCAAACGTGCAAAGGCTTGCTATTCGTCTATTTTAGTCAAATTATCAATAGCGGGAAACACTACAATGTAACATTGGAGCATCATCACACTGACAGATGCAGAGAGAGCCGAAGAGAGAGAGAGTTGTAAATTATGACGTCAGAGCAGAGATTTCTGCTTCAAATATATTTACATTAATAAAAAGAAGCCTATGAATTATCTCCAAAACAAAGAACAGCATTATTTGAAATTGCACTAGACACAATACAAAGAGGCATATAATACAATTGCTCATGTCAACAGTATTGGGAGTTAAGTGCTAATTTTGATATGCACGATAAAAAAAAATAGAGGTTCAGTGATGAACATGATTAACATTCTAAATAGAATCTTCGCTTTTAAAGGGCTGTATCGCGTCAGGACTGAATGAACAGTTGATCTCAGGGCCTAAAAACTGCGCACCAAATGGAAATCAACACAAAATATATAGTCATTCAAACCATTAATGTGGACTGGTCTGGTTTATATATTTACAATCACTATGTTGGATTGCATGCCGATATCGAATACTCCAGACATCGCAATATCATGGAAGTTAGCTATTTTGACATGGAGGATTGTTTTACTTCCAAGTTATTGAAACCGAATGTATTTGAAATGTTATAAATGTATAATAGCAACATTTGTCGACCAAAACAATTATTTGATATTTTGTATGTTACCTTAATTTTTTTTTTTTTTTTTTTGCTGTTCCATAAATTATTTTCTGTTTCATAATTGTTTTGCTGCTTAAATTTAGCTAAAACATCTTATAAACTGTTTAATGGCAGGGTCCATTGTGACAACTTACCCCATTCAATCAATCAATCAATCAATCAATCAATCAATCAATCAATCAATCAATCTATCTATCTATCTATCTATCTATCTATCTATCTATCTATCTATCTATCTATCTATCTATCTATCTATCTATCTATCTATCTATCTACCAGGGCTGTCAATCAATAAAAAAATGTAATCAAATGAATTACATTATGTCCCGATTAATTAATCGCGATTAATCGCATTTAATCGCATATACAAATATATGCTGAGAAAGCCCCATATAACAATAATTAAATATATGATGAAATAATTATACATAGTTATCTTTAAATATTATATATATATATATATATATATATATATATATATATATATATATATATTCAGATAATTAAAATGCATTACATTCTTGTGGCAGAAGAGATAATCATTGATAAGTCAATACAAAATGGTCTGCACTTATATAGTGCTTTTTTTAACCTTACCAAAGTGCTGTGCCCCATTCACCCATTCACACTCACACTCACACACCAATGACGGCACAGCTGCCATGCAAGGCGCTAGCCTGCCATTGGGAGCAACTTGGGGTTCAGTGTCTTGCCCAAGGACACTTCGGCATGTGGAGTAGTGTGGGCCGGGAATCGAACCACCAACCCTGCGATTGGCAGCCGACCTATCTGTCTGTCTGTCTGACTGTCTGTCCGTCCATCCATCCATCCATCTATCCATCCATCCATCCATCTATCTATAAAAATGAATTGCTTGCTAGAAACTTCAATAAGTAAAGCAAGTGACATAAAATAAAAGAGTAAGGTTGGAAGTAATCCAAAAGTAATTGGATCAGATTACCCACAAAATGTAATCTGTGAGATTACATTATAGATCTAAATTTCTATCATGCCATTTTCAGTACCCGATTAAAATTCAGAAGTAATCTGCCCAACACTAGTAGCAGCACACATTCTGAATATATTTCAGGTTGAGGTGAGGATTTGAGGGTGATAATATCGTCAATGAATCTGTGTTGTGAACTATTCTTTTGAGTGAATGTTCACGTTCACTTACATCGACTCAATTACATAAAGAATCAGTTAAATCAATGATTCAATGGCTCACTCTTAGACACTCATTTATTTATTTGCTGTTGTTATTTGGAAGTTAATGCCACCTACTGGTTTTTGGGTGATGTGTTTTACAGAAGTTTACCACACTCAGCCAATTTCAACCAGGAAAAAGTATGATTTTTCAGCTGATGACGTCCTCCTCTGTCAAATAAATGATTGCAAGATATTGCAAAAGATTTACCTAAAGGGTGCGGTGTAGGTCAACATTGTGCTTTAAAGGAATGTTCCGGGTTCAATACAAGTTAAACTCAGGAGACAACATTTGTGACATAATGTAGATTACCACAACAAATCATTTAGATTCGTCCCTCCTTTTCTTAAAAAAAGCTAAAATCAAGGTTACAGTGAGGCACTTACAATGGAAGTAAATTGGAACAATGAAAGTGAATGTGGCCAATTTTTGAGGGTTTAAACACAAAAATAGCTTATAATTTTATGAAAGCTGTTACATTAATTCTTCTGTTAAATTGTTTTTTTGAGCTGTAAAGTTGCTTAAATCAACATTTTTACAGTCATTTTAGGGTTTGTTCATCAAACAAAGGTAACAAATAGGTAACACAGTTGTAAAATTGGCTGTAACTTTACACAGAAAAGGTTAGTAAGTGATTTTATCACACTAAAATCATGTTTACACGCATATCCTTTATGTCTTGTGGCTATACTTTTGAAACAGTGAGTATTTGAATGTTCAAAAATTGGCTCCCATTCACTTCCATTGTAAGTGCCTCATTTTAACACAGATTTTTGCTTTTTTTAAAGAAAAGGAGGAATGAGTCAAAATAAAATTTGTGGTAATCAATATTATGCCACAAACACTGTCGATTGAGCTTAACTTGTATTGAACCAGCATATTCCTTTAAGCAACACATCAATTGCGAATATAGCCCACAACTAGACTACTGTGTAAAACAAACTTGGCCTCCGAAATTAAGGTATTTACAAAAAGCCTCCCAAAATAACAAATCTAACATTAATATGCCACCTATTTCATCTGCCGCAGTGCAAATTCATACAGACTCACCAAGCAACAGGAAACCGGTTATCAGTTGAAAAATGATACAATCTCGTCAACTTGCTTCATGACATCTACTGGTTTCTTCTACTTCCTCTCATTTAGTCGTTTATTTCACACATAATTTTACTGTGGAAAAGCATAAATTAGGTGTGTCTCTCAACACAATCATTATAAATTATTATGATGATTATTTATTAACAATACAAATAAAATAGGCAAATTAACTGATAATATTAAATATATTATTAATATCATAATCTCTCTTTGTTCCAGTCAAAGAAAATAGGTTACTGCTGAAGGACACTGGGTGGTAAGCAAACAACCCCATAATCTTTTCCCATTCTCAGTGTTGACAGATGACGTCACTTCGTGTTTTTTTGTAAGCGCGTGAATGTGCATGACTGTGAGCCTTGCGGTGGTTGAACAAGCGCTGAAAGTGCTACCTACCTACAACTCTTTTACTCAATCAAGCGCAACCAGTTCAACGTCAATTGCTTGTGCATGCACTCAGATTCACAAGGACTGTAATTGGATAGACACATTTTAAACAGAAGAAAACGGAGTGATTTACCTTGGGGATAGAGAAGTCCGGTTGTTTTTATTGGAGAGGATGAAACAATCTAAAAGTGCATCCGAATTCATTGACTTGAGCTTTCTGTCTGCCGAGGAAGAGGCAGCCATCCGTCAAGTGCTTCTGAGAGATGAGGATTTAAAACGACTCGAGAATGGACGGGTCAGGTAAAATATCGGTGTTTCATTTACACGGCAAGACATTTCATGAGGAACTGTATTATAAGTATGCATGCTTAAGTATGCTTACACTCTACAAGTAAACAAAGTGGACACACTTGACTGAATTTTTTCTCATGGTCTTAAATCTGGTCTTAAATGCTTAAAAGTTGTTTGGTTGACAAATATAAATTGCACTTGAATGTAATTATTGAAACAAATATTTTAAATACTTGAAAAGATCTACTTAAAATGTAACCATAATGGTTAAAAAAGCATCCCAGATGGCACATCATGAAATTGGTTGAAACATTGCCTTGAGCATGCAGAGCTGTAATCTTGGCTGGCTGCTCTGAAGAAGCTTAAAATGTAATATAGTTTATGATTTGTCATCTTTTTGGGTAGTTACATAATTCATACTTCTATTTGTTTTATTTTATAGTGACTTGTAGTCCAAAGTGTGGAAAATAGTATTATAAAAGAATAAGTAGTGGTGTCATAAACATTTAACTGGTATAGTATGCTTACAAACCTTAACTGAATCAAAATATGTGCAAAACTAATTGTTTCTTAAATATTGCAATAGGATATTTAACATGGAATAACACTGTCCAGGGGTTTGAGAATAATAGGAAAAACACAGAAATACAAGTAAAGGGACAAATGTAGATATTTCTATATGTTGATTGCTGTGCTCCTTGGCAAAGTTAAGCAAAGCATTAACCATACATTCTGTCTGTAGTATCAGAAACAGAACCCTGCCTGTGCTTGTTATATCACACCAGGAAACTGAGGCAGTCAGTCTCTGACAATAAGCAGCTAAAGACTTTTACAGGCGAGTGGTTTGAAGAGCTCAGGGTCAAGCGATATGGGAAGGAGACGGATGTCACAGCAGTGGTGAGATCCTCCATGAGATGGAAGAAATCAGCAGGTGTGTTGCAAGACACATGCTGTAAAGAAAAATATTATATTTCAGTACACACACCACACCTCTAAAATCATTTCAAACTTGACTCACTCTAAGGTTTCCCTGTAGAGTCGACATACTGTGCTCTGACATTGCCCTTGGTTAACTATAAAACTCTAGTTACTGTTAAGCCAATATGGACTACATTGCCTCTGCGTATTAGTTGTAATCAATCTAATATTTTTGAGGAACTTGTGTGCACTTGTGTGTAATTATATTTGCTCTCTTTATGTAAACCTAGCCCATAAACCCAACCCTTTCCTGAAAGATATTCTAGAGGAGAACAAAGAACGTGAAAAGGAGAAACGCAACACACCTGCAAAGTAAAGGCCTTTTTTTATAGCCACTGCCATCCAAATATACATTGCACAAATAGTAGGGTTTTCAATATATATATATATATATATATACATATTTCTCTTAGTAACACACTAAACAAGGATAGACAATGCATGCTTTATATTAATTTGTTATGCCTGAATGTGCACGCATTAATATTAGGCTATATGTTTTATTTTTTCGGTAGTCCCTCAGCTGACCCTAGATTAATTCACCCAGCCCTTGAGAAAGAGGTTCGTCACACTTTATTTGTCTATGACTATTTGGTGATTTATTTCCTATTTCCTCTGCAGTACAACCAATTTAATTTATTATTTCTTACAGACTTATCATCAATATACTGATGAGGACTTTACAAATGATGGTGAGTTTTAATCACTTGGTTGTCGGAATCACATTTCTGGAGATAATTACAATTGATTGTGGGTTGGGAGGATTACGTTGAGCTGAATTAACGTCTCAGTTATGTACCTAACCTCAAGAATGACAAATGGAATGAGACATTGCGTTTGCTAACGTATAACGGAAATATTCTAATATTGGCTATAAATGTTTGATCATGCCCTTTTAGGCACGAAGCTGTCCGCTATAAAAGCAGGCAAGCAAACACCATTCCTAAGAATATTCTGACTGAAGGACAAGGAGCGCATCCTCATACCTCAAAAGAATTTGTAGAGTCTTGTAATGTGGCCAGAATTCACAATGTCTTGTTCCCTTTGTCTCAGAGAACCGAGGATATGTACATAACCGAAACGTTCCCTTGCGACTCAGTACACTTGAAATTGCATTTGCGAACGCATATGGGGAACAGAATTCCATCATGCAGAAACATAAGAGGAAACATGATGCCGCAGTCCCACGGGACAGCGACCGACAGGATGATTATGCTGCAAGTGAGTGACCCTCATGTTGGGCAAGGAGGAGAGCACTCAGAATTAATATATGCACTATAGTCATATAGTATGAATTTACCCCTTCAAGAACCTAGTCGTGAAGGGAGTTTATATATAATGAAAGTGCTTGTAACTTGTAAATTACAATCACATCAACGATCCAGTGAGAAATTCTTAACTTGGAGATGGACATTCCTTTCGTGTGTCCTCCATAGCACACAAAGAGCTGATCAGACAATCTGAACTGCGTTATTGTCCCCATATGCATCAGCAAGCGCAATATTAAGTGTCGTTAGGGAACATATTTTGATTTGTATGAATTTTCTTTGGTGAAGTTTTGGTAATACTTTTCAGTAGTTTGGTCATACTTTTCAAATTGTCTCCAATGTGTTTACAGAGAAATTATCTGCTCCAAGTGTGGCTGGTAAAGGCTCCTCAGAAAAACAAAGATCAGCAAATTATGGCAAGCCTTCCCTCAATGGCACTGACACTAGAAACAGTTCCAAAGAGTTATCTGGTGACAAAACAACATTTGTTTCTCCAAGTACAGATCAAGTGCAACTTGAGACTAAAATTGAAAGAGGTGCCACAAAACAAGCAACAAATTCAGAGCGAAGGAGAAAGGTTTCACTCCCTCCTGCATTGCGAAAAGACCAGTCATTTGAAGAGAACTGGGTGAAGATCTCCCTAGAACCTAACACAATAAAACCGGCACAGACTGAAAGCAGTAGTGTTGGACCAAATCTGAGTGAGGTAAATGCACATGTTGAGATCACAGAGACTTTGGAGAAGCAGGACTTATCAGGTCATTTTGAGATAAAAAAGGAGTCTCCATCTTTAAAGGTAATGGATCAAACAGAATATCAAATTGTATCTAAGAAAAGTCCTCTAGCTGAGCCTGCACACTTGAACCAAGATGGTTCCTTAGAAATGTCATCAACTGAGTTGCAGAATCTATCACAGGCTTCCTTAGTTGAGTTCAATGATGGAGCAGAACTTTCTAAAGACTCAGATTATGAAGGTGTAGAAGAAGTTAGCAAGTCAGCCAATGATTTCCAAGACTGTACAGCCAAAAATCGGCAAAGTTCAATTAATGTTATGTTTAGAGAGCTTGAAACTATAAAACTGAGTCCCTCAAACTCTACTAGTGACCACGATAAGGGAAGTGTGGTCTTCAGAGGTTTTCTAAATGACGAGACAAGTTTAGACATGAAGGGATGCAATGAAAAAAATGTAAGCAATGCCATACTTGCAGAGACTGATACAAGTCAAGTTAAGCTCAAAGCTGGTGAGGAGCAATTCAATAAGCAAATGGGGTCATTAACATGGGAGAATGACATTGAATCTCACACATTTCCCTTTGACACTCTGCAGGGAAAAGATAATTCAAATGATTTCAAAGATGACCAATCATTTGAGATTGGAAAGAAGAAATCATCCAAAACCCAAGATGATCTTTTGTTACAGAATAAAAGAAAAGCTGATGCAAGTAGGGTTAAAGATTTCATAATGACATCACCACACAGGATGCCAGAAACATGTGTCAGTGGTAAAACTGTGCAAAGGGATCTTGATGCCCATGATGATAAAGAAAAAATTTACATCAAGCCATCAAATGATCTGAACTCACCAAAAGACACTCACACTAAAAGCCAAGTTTTAGCAGAACTAAGCAAAGACCATCCTTCTATCACAAAAGAGGGGAATATATTGCACAGTGGCGATGTTGTATTGCATGTTGACTCTAAACATCATGATAAAGCAGATGTTGAACAAATTCAGCCAGCTACAGGGTTAAGTTATCAACCAACAAGTGATGTTGAAGATGAGGTTGCTGGCCTGGTCACTATACTAGAACTGGGGCAAGGTTCTTTAGAAATTAAAGATGAGGAGGAAAATGCTGAAACAGACCAGAGGAACGAGTCAGATATTCTACTAAGTGTTCTTGCAAGAGCTCAAAAGTCAAGGCCACCTGTCTTAAAGAGGATCACAACACTGGATCCAAAGCCAGCGGCTGGAGATGATATGGTTCCAACAATAGTCATTATGCCATCTGAATCTCCAAACTCAAAAGAAATGAAAGGTAAATGGTTATGCTATCTAGTACAAGAGTACTCCTAGTTCCATACAGCTTATTTTGTAATACTTTTTTAAGCAGTTTTACCACATTGTAGAGTGTCTGATTTCTCATATAATCTGTACCTTAAGGTGCCTAAGGATATTTGAGAAGTAATGCTCTACTTGCATAGACACACCCAGTATAATGTGTTTGTCCTATGTTGACTAAAGCTCAGACTTGGCCTGTAAGCTTTCTTACTGTAGAATTGATTGGTGGGGTTTAGTTGAATGATTTTGAATTTACATCCGGTAGGAAATCAACATACAACGTCTGTTGTGGATTCTTCAGTTGAGGGTTCCATAACTCCCTCCTACACTGCAGATGCTTGGGAGGTGAGCTGCCATTCATCCCACAATATAATATAACTCATACCATTGTAGCACTTGAAATATCATTTAATTATTATTTACTTTGGAGTTGTTTGTTTCTAATGTTTTCAATGTCCAGGATGAAGGCGTTGATTCCGATGATGATACTTCACTGTCCAGCTATGGGTCAGATCTCTCCAACAGAAAAGGCTATTCTGCTAGTGCATTGTCACTTACTGATGTGAGCTGGATTTTTTTAACTTTCTACTTCTATTCTTAAAGGTAGTTGGTTTCCACCATCTGGCCAAACCATTCAAATAGCATTTCCACTTGAACATGATTCAGTAAGGTGTGATTAGCTAACCATGTTGAGAATCCTGGGATGGTAACTATTTGTAATCGTACTGTACCGAACCATGCTCAAATGGAAATGCTGGAACAATTACTCAAAGTGCTCAGAACCATTCGGCCCATTGGTGGAAAAGAACTTAAAGGTGGCATCACACTAGCAGACTCAAAACAACTCTATTTTGGCCAAGGGTGTCACACATGCAGACTGTTTTGCCGAGATCTTGCTCTCTTCAGTTGGAGGTATGACACACTCAATGATAAAGACGTGGAGGAGTGACAGACATACCAACTCACCGCAACTCTCTCTCTCTCTGATTCCCTGTAAGATGGAGCTCGCCAAAATAACAACAGGATTGCCGCTTGAGCATAAACAATTGTAAAGGAGTGATTTAGGAAATTATTCATGGGGTAACTTTACCTTGTGAAAGTGTGTGATTGTGTATTTATCGACCTCCTGCTGACAGACCCTATGCGCGCTTCGTCTCCATCCACCTGGCCGATGATTATGTTATGAAGCTCACGCCTGAAAATCTTTGGAAAAACAATGTGTGGCACCAGCCTAAGCAGTCTGGACAAGTACAGAACAGCATCATTTTGCAACAGTTACTTTTTGACCCAATGGTGGAAGCACCTATTTTTTTCAAAAAAATGTTTCCTCAAAAGGTTTCCCAAATAGTTGATCTGCCTTCCCCCTTTTCCATTTTTTAGACAAACTAGTAAATACCCACTAAAGAACTTATTATTGGTAGTGCCGCTCCAAACTCACAGCATTAGTTCAGCCAAAAGTTGACCTATCGAA
This sequence comes from Xyrauchen texanus, assembly GCF_025860055.1. Taxonomy (NCBI): domain Eukaryota; kingdom Metazoa; phylum Chordata; class Actinopteri; order Cypriniformes; family Catostomidae; genus Xyrauchen; species Xyrauchen texanus. The sequence goes on from NC_068297.1 coordinate 8,303,238, forward strand.
CATGTTTTGAAAGGGCACTGAGCCACAGTGTTCAAATGCTTTACACTTCAGGGAAATGAATCCACGAATGGCTTACATAGTCATATCTGCATATTAAACTGGGATTCCTAGGAGCAAGTATTTTAACATCTAAAAAATGTCACGTATTAGGGCTGTGCTCCTGGATGCATATAATTTGCTGATTCAAGTCAAGTCAAGTCAAATGGTTTTTGTGAGGGCCCGAATGCTTCGGTACCTCTTGCCAGACGGCAGGAGGGTGAAGAGTTTGTGTGAAGGGTGTGTGGGGTCATCCACAATGCTGGTTGCTTTGCGACCCATATTGATCCCATATTTCCTTCTCTCTCCCACTCTTTACTGTCATCTTTCACTGGCCTGTCCAATTAAAAAGCATAAAAAGTCCAAAAATAAAAATGAAAGAAACACTTCAACCAAAAATGATAATTCTGTCATTATTTACCTCTACTTATGTTGTTTCAAGCCCATGTGATTTACTTCTGCAGAACACAAAATATTATACTTTAAAGAATGTCAGAATTGCTGATTTCCATACAATAACAGCCTGCAATAGTGACTCAGCACCCAAAAATGTCATAAAAGTAGTCTATGCGACTCATGCATAATATTCCAAGTCTTCTGAAGCCATATAGTACAATCATTTTGCATGATGAACTGTCCAAAATTTAAGTTGTAAAAAATTGTCTTCATGAGATTTATCCCTGTTCCTTTTTTCTTTCTTCAAGCGCACCGGCAGTTTGCTGAGTGTGTACAGTGATGCAGGAGACTTTGGAGATGTTGAGGTGCAGGGTTCTGTGGAATTTGCAATGATGTACAGCCCTGTTGGGGAGCTCATCATAATGATTGAACAGTGTCAAGATCTGGCTATTGCCAATACCCGTAAACAACGCACTGATCCGTGAGTTCTGAACCTAAGACGATTAAGTGAATCTATAGTAATTACAATGAAGTATTTATATAGGCCTAAATTATTTTCTGAAATTGCACAGCATTGTGACCAAACATCATTCACGTCAATGGCTTACTGTCTCTTTTTTTTTATTAATTTCAACATGATTAATATCAGTTTCAACCTTCTTTGACAGTTATGTGAAGACTTACCTCTATCCAGACAAGTCTCGCCACAGCAAAAAGAAAACGTCCATCAAGAAACGCACTGTGAACCCAGTTTATGTTGAATCTTTGAGAGTATGTTTCTCCGTGACACTAAAAGACCAAAGAAATGTATCTCTCTCTATTCATTGAATAATCTTGCAGGAAATAATTTTATCTTAAATCTCTCATTAGTACAAAGTGAAGCGTGAAGATCTGCCGGAAAAGACTCTGAATCTGTCTGTGTGGCACAATGACTCCAGAGGCAGAAATGTCTTCCTGGGACAGTTGGAAATCAGTCTTAAGTCCTGGGACTGGGGGCATGAGGCCCTTTCCTGGTACAGCCTACAGCCCAAGGTACACAGAATGTTCTGTATTTGATTAGGAAAGGTGAATAAAATCCACACAATTGATATAAAAATGTAATTTTGCTCTGGAATCTAGAGCCTTAGACCATCTTCTAATTAAAGGATGACAAAAATTAACTAGTAGACAATAAATCTTCTAGAGTTTATTTAAGTCCAATGAATTTGATGGATATTAAATTAAATTCTTCTTCAACAAAATTTTTTATTCTCAATTGACTAATAAAAGATAATTGACCCAAAAGCTACACATCTATCTATGTCAAATCTAAAGCTCTGGTCCAAAACCTAGTGAGCCAACTAGCAAGACAGCATTTTAAGGCATCATAGGCATACAATTAACAGGGAGATGTTCCAAACATTATAAGATACCTTGTTTTGTTCAGCCTTTGGCTGAATAGCATACTTTGTGGATAAGGCATAATGCCCAGAATGCACTGCGATGAAAGATGGTGTACAGTGATATGAGAAATGTTCATTATAGAAATATTGATACTGTATTCAACACATAAAGGTTGATTAAAAATAAATAAAAAATCGGTCACTTATTAGGCTCCATTTAAGTTCCTATGCAGGAAGTAGACTGCTGGCAGCTAACAAGGTTTTGGAACGGGGCCTATATGTTCTCATATTAAGTGATGCCTCAGTTTAAGAGATTATATAATGGATATATCATAATTGAACCTTTTTCACTTTCGATCACAGACTGCAGAAAATCAAGAATTGCAAGAGACTCATGGATCATTTTCAATTTCGCTGAAATATGTCCCTCCAGAGTCCACCGGTACAATTCAACTATTCATGTTATCTTTGTTTATTTCATAACGTGCATCTCAATTTAAAAAAAGGACAGTTCATTCAAAAATTAAAATGACTCACCCTCATGTTTTCCCAACCAGTATAACCTTCTGTCTTCCATGAAACTTGTCATTCGGCCTAAAATTTCCTTTTCTGTTCTATTGAAGAAGGTAATACAGGTTTGTAACAACATGAGGGTGAGTAAATGATGGCAGAATTTTCATTTTTAGATGAACTATCCCTTTCTGAATATTGCTCATGGCAAATAAGCTTTGTTTGCTTTAGAGCATGTTGTTTAATTTCAGGTGGGTCGAAGAACAGTACTGGGGAGATTCATGTCTGGCTGCGGGAGGCAAAAGAATTACGTCGCCTGAAGCCTCAGGGAGTTGATTCTTTTGTTAAGTGGTAAGGGTGTGCCAGTCCTCTCTGTTTCAGACCTGATCTTTCAAAGCAGCCGAAGCCATTATTCTATCTCACACTCTCTCACGCTTTGTCTTTGTCATGTTTGAAGAATAGTTTTTTAAATGTGTTTTTTCTTTTGTCTGCCATCTGTCAATATGACACGAGAAGAATGGAATAACCTAGATGACTCATTTCATCATATTATATTTGTTTGAGGGGCCAAAAGTAAATACTGAATTAACTTCTTCCTAACGTTTTCAGTCCTCAAACTCACGTTTAAACCAAAAGCTTTAATACAGTGGATTGTTTACACTTTTGTATTGCAGGTCTATAGCTTTTGAACAGATGCAGTAGCATTTGTTTGTTGACAATACATGTTGTTTACATATCCACAATATATATATATTTTTTTTTATCCAGGTCACATTTCACCCCAAATTAATATTTAGCCTTTAGCCCTATTTTTAGGACCAGTAAATGTTTGGTAAAATAATTTTTGCATCCGTACACAGAACTGACGCTCACTGGATGCTTTTTGTTTTTGGCACCATTCGGAGTAAATTCTAGAAACTGTTGTGCATGAAAATCCCAGGAGATCAGCAGTTACAGAAATACTCAAACCAGCCTGTCTGGAGCCAACAATCATTCATGCAATTATCTAATCAGCCAATCATGCGGCAGCAGTGCACTGCATAGAATCATGCATATATGTGTCAGGAGCCTCAGTTAATGTTCACATAAACCATCAGGATGGGTAAAGAAATTTGATCTCAGACATTTGGACCGTGGCATGATGTTTCACAAAACCATTTGTCTTAAGATGGTTATTTATATCTTAAGCTTGAGTGTGTCAATAGGAAATATAAATGTTAGACTACCAAAAATTACTTTTACATATAGAAAAGATTAGAATAGAAGTACAGCGCACTCTGCAAGAGATGGCATGGCCCTCACAGAGCCAACCACTGAACATCGAGTCTGTCTGGAATTACATGAAGAGACAGAAGTAACTGAGACAGCCTAAATAAATAAAAGAACTGTGGCGAATTCTTCAAGAAGCTCAGAACGTCCTATCTGCCATCTACAAAGAAAAACGGTGTCCAGGTGTAAGTAGGAGAATTGGTGCTGTTTTGAAGGCAAAAGTGTTCACACCAAATATTGATATAGCTTTTTTATGTTTACTGGACTTTGTGTGACATTAATTGGTTAATGAAAACTGTGTCTTTTTTTTTTTTTTTTTTAAGAAATCCTCACTTTGAAAGTTTTTCACAAGTGCCTAAAACTTTTGCACAGGACTGTGTGTGTGTATGTGTGTATATATATATATATATATATATATATATATATATATATATATATATATATATATATACAGTATACATTGCATTATAATGATAATTCAAGGGTGCTTAGTTGTCATGAAAATATTGTCACAATGCAAAACATTTTTATGGGCCTGAAAGTGAAACGTATTTTCATGAAATTCATCTATTTCTTTTTTTTTGTTCATAAGCTACATACTACCAGATACCAGGAAGAAAAGCCGCCAGAAGACTCGTGTGATAAAGAAGACCCAGGACCCAGTATATAACCATGCCATGGTTTATGATGGATTCAAAGCAGGCGAAGTCAGTGAGGCCTGTTGCGAACTAACCGTGTGGGATCATAATACTCTCTCCAATCAGTTTCTTGGAGGTCTGCGCCTCAGCCTTGGAACAGGTAACTAAACCTTTTCCATCATTATACAAATATCAAATCTAGAAATAAAAAAAAGGAGGCCAGATTAGTTCTTGGCAGCCATTTCATCAAATATTGTCTCTATTTATTTGCAGGGCAGAGCTATGGCAAGAAAGTTGATTGGATGGATTCGCTAAATGAGGAAGTTGAAATTTGGAAAAGAATGTTGTCCAATCCAAACAGCTGGGTTGAGGCAGAGCTTCCTCTGAGGGCCTCCATGACATCGAGGAAATAAGCCTCCTGAAGTTCGTTTGTGCTCTTAAATGTTTGGTGTTTGAAGAGAAAAACAGTTGTTGGTTGCCTAAACAAAACCAAGCCTTAACGATTGCGAAATCAATTTCTTCATTTTAGTCTTTCTCTAACAAAAAAAAGAATGTTGGCTGCTACATATAAACATAATTACAGTAAATAAATAATATATGTTGGGAATTTTGGCTGGGCATATATGATAATGCTTTATACAGAGTGTTTTAGAATGAAGTTGTCAATCAATGTCTGAATGCTTAATTATGTTTTGGTCTTGATATACTAATATGTAAGTACAGATGTAATTGATTCCTTACCAGATTCAAAAATGTAAAAGAAAAATAAATTTTGAAAATGTATCTTCTTTCATGATTGATTGAATTGTTTAAAAATAGACGGGATGCACAGAAAAGTTACCCAGAAAGAATTTTAAATAAATCAATAAAATAGAAAAATAATTAACATTCTTCTAAAGTGTATTATAGCCTTTTATTCTCTACTTATTTTACACTTCTTAAATGCTGAAATTATATTTTAAAACCATGAAACTAAAAAATCTTAAACCAACCTAAGGTGGTTTGCTGGTGGGTCATTCTATGGGAAATATTTCAATTTTGAATAATTATTTTCATTTTTTTATTACACTTTATTTTGATTTCTATACCCTTCTATACTCTTCTACACAATTCTGGTTATAAAATAAACATCTACCTTCTGCTTGTTGGTCATTATACCAGTTTAATGACTACTAATATAACATTTAATTAACAAAGATTTCAAATTTTTATGTGAAGCTACAAATAGGCTAATTGTGTGTCCGTGGTTTTTCTAAAAACAAAATTTAAAAATAAAGATATTTAACAAAACCTCCAAAAAAATTTGTGCTAGCCCTTAACTTTTCAGGCTGTGCTCAGCAAACCATACATTACTTTTTAATTGCGTTCCCAATTTTATTATCAAAAATTGTTTCTGTCTTCTCAACTCCCACCATTTTGCACACACCATGTAGCATCCAAGTAAATATATAGAGATTTTATTGTATAATTTTTAGACCATTCTAAATTTTTGATTCAATATTCATAAATGAGTGAATAACCCAAGCCCATCACAGGTTTATAGTAATAAATGTGACAGGGTTGTGTGTGTTTTTTTTTTTTTTGCTCAAAACTGTCTCTGTGTAGGACAGAAGACCAGATAGCATGTATATAAATGGATTAAAATATAATTATGAGAAGTACTGATTTAATATATTAATTTCATGTGAGTTGTTAAGCTTGACGATACCCACCTGACTATTCTTTAAAATGTGAATACAAATTATGACATTACTTACCCATTATTACTGGTTAATAATTTCACATACTGTAAGGGTGTGACAGGGTTGAGTTCAGACTGATTTTTTTGCACCCTCCTGATTTCTTCTATTTTTGTGAATTTTTCGTACAAACTTTTCGTCGAGATATAGCATAAAACAAAGGCAACCTGAGTAAACACAATATATGGTTTTCAAACTGATTTTTTATTGAAGCAAAAAAGTTATCCAACACCTATATCACCCATGAAAAAAAAATAACTGCCCGCTTAAACTTAATAGCTGGTTGTGCCAACTTTAGCAGCAACAACTGCAACCAAAAGCTTCCGATAACTGGAGATCAGTCTTTCACAACACTGTGGTAGAATTTTGGCCCACTCTTCTTTGCAAAACTGCTTTAGTTCAGCCACATTTGAGTGTTCACGAGCCTGAACTGCCTGTTTAAGGTCCTGTCACAGCATCTCAATCAGGTTCAAGTCAGGAGTTTGACCATGCCACTCCAAAACTTGAATTTTGCTTCTTTTGAGCCATTCAGAGGTGAACGTACTCCTATGCTTTGGATCATTGTCTTGCTGCATAATCCAGTTGTGCTTGAGCTTCAACTCACAGACTGATGACCGGACGTTCTCCATTAGGATTTTCTGTTAGAGAGCAGAATGAATGTTTCCCTCAATTATTGCAAGTCACCCTGAAGCAGCAAAGCATCCCCACACATCACACCACCACCACCATGCTTGACTGTAGGTATGATGTTCTTTTTGTGTTTGATATATGCCAGATGTAACGGGACCACTCTCTTCCAAACAGTTCCACTTTCAACTCATCAGTCCACAGAACATTCTCCCAAAAGGTTTGAGGATCATCAAGGTGTGTTTTGGCAAAATTCAGACAAGCCTTAATGTTCTCCTGGGTTAGCAGTGGTTTTCACCTCGCCACACTTCCATGGATGGCATTTTTGGCCAGTGTCTTTCTGATAGTGGAGTCATGAACAGTGACCTTTATTGATGCGTGAGAGGCCTGCAGTTCCTTGGATGTTGTCCTTGGCTTTTTTGTGACTTCCTGGATGAGTTGTCGCTGTGCTCTTGGAGGAATTTTGGAAGGTCGGCCACTTCTGGGAGGTTCACTACTGTGCCAAGTTTTCTGTATTTGGAGATAATGGCTCATAATGGCTCATACTGTGACTCTTTGGAGTCTCAGAGCCTTTGAAATAGCGTTTGCAACTATTTAGGTGTTGATTTGATTGAACAAGGCTGGCAGTAATCAGGCCTGGGTGTGTGTAGTCCAGCTGAACCCCATTATGAATGCGGTCTCATAGATTTAGGGATTTAGTAACTAAGGGGCAAATACTTTTTCACACAGGCCCAGTTGGTATTGGATAACTTTTTTGCTTCAATAAATAACATTATCATTTAAAAACTGTGTTTTGTGTTTACTCAGATTACCTTTGTTTTATGTTTAGTATGAGATATACACAAAAAAAAAAGAGATCAGCATGGGGGCAAATACGTTTTCACAGCACTGTATGTAAAAATCCTGCAATTTGTTTTGGGTAAAATATCTTTATCAGCAAAGGAACACAAATAAATGTTTACATTAATAACAAAAATTACAGACAATGTGCATATTGTTTTAATTATTTTCAAGATACTAATTTATTATCTCAATGACATGACAGAATGCATTATATGTGATAAAAGGAGACATTCATTTATGGTAAAGATTATTTGAATTTAATAATTCTTCTAATTCATTATAATGGACGTATCAACATCTTGTAAAAAGCTTTTAAATTTACATTTAGGTTAACCACCACTTTAAAAGGTCTGGGAGACCTTTTAATATTATAAAATATTAGCAACCGAATCCCAAGAAAAACCCTCATCTGGCCACCAAGCTGGTTTCCACTGGACAGGCTGATCAGGTTTAAAATAATATCTTATCCAAAAATGAAAGTTCTTTCATCATTTACCACCATACCAGATGTGTACAACTTTCTTTCTTCTGCAGAACACAAATGAAGAACTTTAGAAGATTTCAGCTCTGTAGGTCCATACAATGGGAGTGAAAAGTGGCCAGAACTTTGAATCTTAAAAAGTCACTTAAAGTCAGCATAAAATTAATCCACAAGACACCAGTGGTTAAATCCATATCTTCTGAAGCCATATAAGTGTGGGTGAGAAACAGATAAATATTTAATAATATATTTTTACTGTCAATCTCCAATTTCACTTTAACTTCCACGTACTTCTTTTGTTGTTGAGTTTTTCTTTTTTTTTTTTTTTGGCGATTCAATCAACAGCATTTGAGGCATAATGTTGACAGTGAGGCACGTACAATGGAAGGTAATATGGCCAGTTTTTGGAGGGTTTAAACACAGAAATGTGAAGCTTATAATTTTATAAAAGCACTTGCAATCATTATTTGCTAAAACTTGTGTGTTATTTGAGCTTTAAAGTTTTTTTAAATCTTCATTTTTACAGTCTTTTCAGGCTTGTTGACATTACATCGTCATGGTAACAAAGTTGTAAAATTGGCTGTAACTTAACACAGAAAAGGATTGTAAGTGATTATATCACACAAAAATATTTTTTACATGCATATCCTTTATATGGGGGCAGTGGTGGCTCAGCGGTTAAGGCTCTGGGTTACTGATCAGAAGGTCGTGGGTTCAAGCCCCAACACCACCAAGACACCACTGTTGGGCCCTTGAGCAAGGCCCTTGAACCTATCTGCTCCAGGGGCTCGTATCATGGCTGACCCTGCACTCTGACCCCAGCTTAGCTGGGATATGTGAAAAATAAATAATTTCACCATGTATATGCAGAAATGTATGTATAATGTGTGACAATTGGTCAAATTAATTAAATTAAATTTATGTCTTGAATACTTTTGAAACAGTATTTTAATGTTACAAAATTGGCCCCATTCACTTCCATTGTAACTGTAACACAATTTGTCCTTTTTTTTTTTTAAAGAAAAGGAGGGATGAATCTAAATCACTGATCTATATATATAACTGGATTGCTCATAGAATTCTAAACTGCCAGCAGTAGGTGAAGCTACCGGAAGTGCTCTGGCGGCCATCTTACTATTCCCTACCGACAGAGGGCATCGTGGCATGTGCAGCGTTTAACCGCGAAACAACACTCACTTAAGGATGCTGCTAAAGTGCCCTCAGGTTGTAATTTATGACTATGTACATATTAAGCACACATTAGTCGTTATCCCCATGTAGAGTGGGCATAACGATCATAATCTTTAATAATCAACAGTAAAAATACAACACCAAAGTGTATTAATACCCCTTTTTAAAGCAAAGTTATCCATCTGCAGATTGTTACAGGATGCAATGTTTCTCTGCCTTCATAGTTTAAATCTGTTGATGCTCATTGTTCATAATGTTGACAAATTATACAACTGCATAATTTCCAACATTATTAACCATTTTTGACTAGATTATATAGTAAATGTGAACTACTTTGGGGGGGCATGCACATCAACAAGTTTTAAAGTTGTTAATAAAAACGACTAGCTTTGTGTTGATAATGTAACTAGACAGTACCTCTTCAGAATAAATCCAGAAGAATCAAATATAAAAACGTCACACACAAGTGTATAATAATATATATATATATACACACACACACATAAATTAATTTACCTTTACTTAATGGAATTATCCATTTGCATTCATTTCTGGAATATGTACATACCAGCTTGTGAGAATTTAATTATTTCAACAATCCCCTGATCTTTTAAATCATAATTAGAAATAAGTTTATTGACATATGCGCACAAGGAAATCATACATATTTATTTGTTCAATAACAAAAGCTTCCAAGTACACACATAAATTGACTTAAACTGAACAATACAATAAAAATTTGCAGATATGTGGGAACAAATCTGCTAATGGATTTAACAACAATCCCACATTATTCAGCTTTCAAAAGAATGGTAGCAAGACAAGCCATCAGAGCTAGTGGCAACAGTTCCCCACTGGATAGCACAGTGACACTGGAGGCAGCATCTTCTGATATGTTCAGCCTGAAACAGAAGACTCAGAGAAAAACATCACTGTATGTCGTCCCAGCTTGTCCATGTTCAAAGAGGCTGTGGTGGGGTACATAGCAGGCTTTGCAGTTAAAACAACTATGAATATGATTCTGTGCACTACCTGTTTATCAGCACTCAGTGTCGAGAGCTCTTCCCAAGATGAATACACTAATCGACATGAAGTCCTGAGGTGGATTTATAAGACCGTCAGACAGCGTCCTGAAAGTCTGCAAGACAGCTGAGAGATTTCTTCAACAGCACACACTCACAAGGCCCATCTCTGTCCCCACAAAGGTTCTGGATCTCCATGGTGGTTCTGCATTCAAGGAACTTGAGGCACACATGTACAACAATCACATCTTCATACTCAGTGCATTGCAGAAAGCTGCACAAACATCAGGCTCCACTTCATTGCCAAGGAAACATGTGCTGCATCACACTCCAAACGGCTTAAGAAAACTCTGGGCAAGCTTGAACTGCAAAATAGAAGAAAAAAGAAAAGTTTGATATAAAGATCAGGAGCCGGTTGCACCAGCTATACAAAAGTTTAAACTTAGCTTAGTTGTAGCGTAAATGAGCATGAAGTCACAATTTACGCACTACTAAATAATTGAGCATTGCACCATTAAACTTCAGTACGACGTAACCATAAGTATAAACTAAATATTTACGGAAGACTCCGAGCAGGTGTAACTGATGGAATAAAAAGCAGACTGATATTTTATGACATCAATAAGCTCATGTTTTGCATAACAGGCATCAATCAAATAATTGTGATTATGACAATTAATTGCCTGTTTTAGGTGTTTCATAAATATGATGAATAATTACCATACAAACTAACTAATTCATTTATTCACATTTTTACAAGCTTGAGTCATATAATAAAATAAAGGTATGATTTCCTTTTCAGGCTGCAAAAACATATGAATGACAGTCAAATATAAAAGTATAAAATGTTAATTAAAATAATATCTTAATTATCAAAATATGTCTCTCAAGAGAGCTGCTCTTGTGACGTCCGCAGTGATGGTTACGTAAGCAAACAACGTTTGTACATCAACCGTAACAAAATCAAATTGAAGTTCACGGCTTTTTAATACTTCTGTGTACAAATATGAAGGCTGCTTATTGGATCAATGCAGGTAAACATCATAGTATGCACTACGCATCACTTTACGGAGAGTTTACGAATTACTAGTTAAGACTTGCCTTAAGAACAGGTGGAGCAACCAAATTTAGCACCAACTTAGTTGAAAACTAACTAGTAGTTACGAAGCCTTGAACTTTATACCCCAACTTAAGACCTTACGCACAGCTATTTACTCAACCTCATGTCCTTCCAAACCTGTATGACTTTTTCTGTGGAACACAAAAGATGACATTTTAAAAAATGTTTTTGTCCATATAATGAAAGCCGTTGGTGACCAAAACAAGCTATTTTGCTCACCATTTACTTTCCTTATATGGAATACAAAATACATTTTTGGGGGTTCTGCAAAAGAAAGTCACATGGATTTGGAAGGACATGAGGTTGAGTATATGATGACAGAATTTACATATTTGGGTCAACTTTTCTATTCATATTAAATGTTATATATGTTATACTATCTGAAACACAGTAATTTTATGAGACTTATATTGCATGTTGCAAAAGTATCTTCATTGCAAATAAAAACAGATAGTATAATATGTTTTACTCTGTCAGCCTGGCTTCACTGAAGAGCTGTTTTAACAATGTCTCCTCATACAGCTTTTCCTCCTGTTGCAAACCAATTCCAGTTTTATCTGACATTCAGTGCGATGTTTATTGAAATCCAAACGGCAAACTCACCTTGTTTAACTTCAACAATATCCATGTGCTCCTTGTCAGAGCTGGACTGAAAAGAGAAATCGGCCCGGGATTTGACATAACTGGCCCAAAAGTTGTTGGGGGAGAGTGTTCGGCGGCGGCTCGTTTTAGATTATCGCGGCCGACACCGCGGCCCGCTCGGTTCTCCCGATGGCCAGTCCACCCTGATCGGCCCCAAAGTGCGTCGGTCCACCGGAAAAATGTCCGGTAGGCTAGATTACCAGTCCAGCCCTGCTCCGTCGTCTATTCCAATTGATCACTTTATAAATGATGCCCGTGAGCTGGTCCGGTTTCAGGCGTGCACTGCAAAAACTACAAATCACACACAGAGAATTAATGCAAGCCCACATTATATTCATCATATGTAACCGGTGTTGATCTGCAATTAGATATTCAACTTGACCAAAAAAGCTAACTTGGTGAGTTATACTGTTATTCATTGTGGTTATTTTCCTAAGTTAACGTTAGCTGCATAGCTAATATTCATTTATCCTAAGAAAATAACCACAATGCACGTTCAACGTAAACAAAAGCTACAAAACATAAGTATGTATTCAGAATAAAAACTTTAAAGCCTGCAAAAAAAAAGTCTACTGATATCTTACCTCAGTTTCTTAAACTTGTTTCTATTGAGGTAACACGTGCGCCGCTGAACGTAATGCTGCTGCAATAAAGAGTAACATAACACGCTCACATTTAGAATAAGCAGGGGGAAAAATGAAAGTCAAAATAAATAATGAATTACATATTTAGGAAGATTGCATTGTGATGCAGTGTATGCAGACGTAAAACATTGTTTTTAATGTGACTGGATAGGTAAAAATTACTCACCAAAACAGACGTTTTCTCATTGAGACCCATAGGAATACAGAACGTTAGGGAATACCAAGATGGCGGCGCAGTAGCTTCACTGTTGTGACGTCATGAGCTATCCAGTTATATATATAGATCAGCGGTCTAAATACATTTTTGTGGTAATCAGTATTATGTCACAGATGCTGTCGATTGAGCTGAACTTGTATTGAACCCGGAACATTCCTTTAATTTTAAGTGTTTTGTCATTTGCCAGCTGATCAGCATGGGAGACCTGATAGACTGGGATAAACCATCCAAGACCAGCAAACCACCAGTTTAAGCTGTTTTGTTTGTCAGTAGGTTAGATTAAAAATTGATTTAATAATAAAATAATAATAATAAAAAAAAGATCTGTTTAAACTTGTTTTTCAATGTAAGAAATTTTGCCAAATTTTCTGACTGGCAAAATCAAGAACAAAAGACGAACTGTCGTCATGGTAACCAATGTTACGTGCGTAAAGCGTCGTGAAATTTTGGAGTTTGTTTTTTTTTTTTTTTTTTTTCATTATTTTGTTTTGTTCAGCTGAGCTACTTCTACGCCAGATGGCGGTATTTCCACTTTTCCATCAGCCCCGTTATTCCAAGACATTTCCTCCCAAAAAAATTTACGGAGATAAAGAACCACTGGAAGTCCTAAAGTTTGAGTCAGCTGACTCATCAAACTTTCCCCCTTTTGCTTCAGTCCCTCCGACGGATAGATGAGGGCACATTCGCTGTGGAAAACGTTCTTTTTTTTTTACACGGAATCTGCTTATTTTTGAAGAATTTTAAATTGAAATGTTTTACAGACAGTTACTGTAGCTGACAAGGCGCTTGGCATTTATAAGTAGATTCCAGGTAAGACATCTAAATTTTGATTTTTGTCAGAATTAGGCTATATATATATATGCATTGAATAGTCAACATGGATTAGATTGATGTTTAAACTTCTCAAATGTTCCTTTCTATTATAAAAACTGTACATTTTTGTAATTTAATGCTAATGTTTCTAGCCTTGTTCCTAAAGATTCTTGTCATCATTTACTCTTCCTCGTGTTCGTCCAAACCGTATGACTGATGATTCTTGAATGATCATCAGAATGATTCTTCTGTGGAATAAAAAAGTAGATGTTAGGCAGAATGTTAGGGACTGACATTGTATGAAAAAAAAGAAGCTGCAAGGAAAGCAAATGGTGACTTTGTCGGACACTCTGCTTAAATAGTAGCTCTTTTTATCAAGCTTAAAGGGATAGTTCACCCAGAAATGAAAAATCACTCATCATTTACTCACCCTCAAGCCATAACAGATGTGCATGACTTTCTTTCTTCTGCGGAACACAAACAAAGATTTTTAGAAGAATATCTCAAATCTGTATCCAAAACGTTGAAGCTCCAAAAAGCACATTTAGGCCGAATAAAAGTAATGCCATGTCCGTGTCTTCTGAAGTGATCCAATTCACCCAGTTTTGGGTGAGAACAGAACAAATTGGCAATCATGATTTCGAGCTCGATTACACTTCCTAGTGCCATCTATCCCTCTGTCAAGCACTAGAAAGTGTAATTAAGCTTGAAATCATAATGATGCCTAGAGACTGCAATGACAAGACATACAGTGAAAAAGGAGTAATATTTTAGTCCGCTCTCACCCAAAATCGATTGGATCACTTGGCTTGGGTTATTCACTCATTTATGAATATTGTAACAAAAGTTTAGATTGGAATATAAATTATACAATACAAACTCTATATATTTACTTGGATGCAACATGGTGTTAAAATGGTGGGAGAGTTGTGACGGGGTTGAGAAGACCATTTTTGATAATAAAAATGGTAACACAATTAAAAAGTAATGTATGGTTTGCTGAGCACAGCTTGAAAAGTTAAGGTCTAGCACAAAAAATGTTGGAGGTTTTGTTAAATATCTTTATTCTAATTTTTTTTTAAACCACAGACACACAATTAGCCTATTTGTTTGGCTTACTTTTATGCTGCCTTTTTAGCTTTATGGAGCTGTAAAGTTTTGGTCACCATTCACTTGCATTGAATAGACCTACAGAGCTGAAATATTATTTAAAAAATCTTAATTTGTGTTCAGGAGAAAAAAGAAAGTCATACACATCTGGGTTGGCATGAGGGTGAGTAAATGATGAGAGAATTTTCATTTTTGGGTGAACTATCCCTTTAAATTCTTATAATTTTAGCATTGTTGATGATTTATTTGACATTGCTGTATTTCTGAAGTTCGAACTTTTTTTTGTTAAATCTCTTGTAAAAAGCCTGACCTTTTGTTCAGAGCAGAGGTTGACCCATGAACATATCGAAAGATGTGCCAAAAAGTTTTGCTATTTTTTGTGTGTGGCAGTAATAGGGACAGAAAAGACCTCTCGGATGTGTTAAGATGTAACACCATAGATCCTCTGTGTTTATAATACTCAATGAGTTTACTCTCTGTGTCCAATTGAAGGTTGGTCCTCTGTTGCTTAATACGGAACATATTTCATCATGGGTGACTGGAGCGCTCTGGGGAAACTTCTTGACAAGGTCCAGGCATACTCCACAGCTGGAGGCAAAGTCTGGCTCTTTGTCCTCTTCATCTTCCGAATTCTGGTGTTGGGGACAGCGGTGGAGTCGGCATGGGGAGACGAGCAGTCAGCGTTCAGATGTAACACGGAGCAGCCTGGTTGTGAGAACGTGTGCTACGACAAGTCGTTCCCCATCTCCCATGTGCGTTTCTGGGTTCTCCAGATCATATTTGTGTCCATGCCGACCCTCCTGTTCCTCAGCCATGTTATGTTCCTCGTACACAAGGAGGAGAAGTTGAACAAAAAAGAGGAGAAACTTAGAGACATCCAGAGTAAAGGTGGAGATGTTGATGTTCTTCTACAGAAGATCGAAATTAGGAAGTTCAAGTACGGATTGGAAGATCATGGGAAGATCAAGATGAGAGGCGGGATATTTTACACATATATAGTGAGCATTTTGTTGAAATCTGTATTTGAAGTTGGTTTCCTGTTGATACAGTGGCATCTTTATGGATTCAAGCTGTCTGCCATTTATACGTGTCAAAGATTCCCTTGTCCCCATAAAGTGGACTGCTTCCTGTCTCGTCCTACAGAGAAGACCGTTTTTATCATCTTCATGCTGGTCGTGTCACTGGTTTCTATAGCGCTCAACGTCTTTGAGTTTTTTTATGTGATTTTCAAGAGAATGAAAGACCAAATCATGGGGTCTGAGAAAAACTTTGACAGTGTTTGTAATATCAAGCCTTGTCCTAAAAACCTGTCCAGCTACGCCTATTACAACGACTGTTCGGCCCCTGTCCCTAATCTCAGGTACAATCTAGATACAGGTGATAAATCCAACTCTTCTGACAATTATGACAAGCAAGCCAATGAGCAGAACTGGACTAATTATAGCACAGAACAGAACCAGCTGGGTCAGAGGAACTATTGCCACACGCAGCGCTTTCCATATCCTGAGAAAGTGACTCTGGGGAAAGATCTGCTGCTGCTCAAGGAGCTTGGACCTCGAACCAGTAGTCAAGCGAGCAGTCGGGCTAGGCCTGATGATCTCGACATCTAGTGGAGATCTCAATAAAAGGCCTTTTAGACAATCTTTCGATCTCTGTTTCAAGTAGTGAACGTTTAAAAAACTGTGAAGAGGACACAGTTCTGTCACTGACATCCAAAGTATGAAGTTTCAGTATGTATACTTATTTTTTGATAATTTATTGTATTCATATTTGCAATAGTAGCTCATGGCAAACTGTTGTTTTTTTAAGGAAACAAAAGTATTTATGATTGTGAAAATACTACAGTTTTATATGGGTGGATCTAACAAAACCTGTCAAGAACATGTCCTGGTCATAGTTCATGCCAAAATCAAAATAAGAAATTATATTATGATTAAAGTTAATTAAGATTTTATGCAAATTTAGATTTTGTGCATTGTAACATTATTTTCATGACAATTATTATACATGAATTAACTGTCATGTAGTAAATAATGTAATAAATAATTATGTATTTATTACTGTAATAAATCATGATGTCTTATTTATATTGTAAAGTATTTTTTCATCATGGTATTATTTGCTGTACTGCCTTAAATTTTTGCTAAATTAAATAAACAATGTTTTAAAGCATTTTTTAATGTAATATGGTATAAAATTACTGTATAAATGAGAATCATCATTGAGATTGAGAATAATGTATATATATATATATATATATATATACATAGATATAAAACTCTCAAAAATAAAACATCTGAACTTATTATGGTAATGAGAATCTGGGAAAATATGATTAATTGTCATGACGATAATGTCAATAATGTTTAGGGACAATTGTTCTAATGCATTTCTTTGTATTATTTACAGCATTTTGTTTAACAGCATAATACAGTGTAATACAGTATAAAATAATAGAAATGGGAATTTTGTATATATAGACATATTATAATCCCTCAAAATTACAACATCTGTTGGGCCTGGGTATCTCAGTGAGTACTGACGCTGACTACCACCCCTGGAGTTGTGAGTCGAAGCCAGAGTCTGCTGAGTGACTCCAGCAATGTCTCCTAATCAACCAAATTGACCTGGTTGCTAGGGAGGGTAGAGTAACATTTGTTAACCTCCTTGTGGTCACTATAATATGTGGTTCTCACTCTCGGTAGGGCACGTGGCAAGTTGTGCGTGCATGCCGCAGAGAAAAGCGTGAGCCTCCACATGCATTACGTCTCCGTGATATTACGCTCAACAAGCCAAGTGATAAAATGCAAGGATTGATGGTCTCAGACCCAGAGGCAACTGAGATTCGTTCTCTACCACCCGGATTACTATGCCACCACGGGAATTAGAGCGCATTGGGAATTGCGCATTCCAAATTGGAGGAAAAAAAATAAAAAATGGCAACATCTGGAAAAATTATGAAAATGAGAATTTTTTAAAAATTGTCACAATTATTTTTCAGATTTTTTTTTATTTTTTTTTTACAGCATTTTGTTTAAACATTTTTTTTTTTTTTAGAAGAATACATTATAAAATAACAGTAATGGAAATTATTGTATATATATATATATATATATATATATATATATATATATATATATATATATATATATTGCAAAAAATCTGTATATATATATATATATATAGTATAAACTCTCAAAATAACAACATATTTACAAATTATGGTTACGAGAATTTGGGAAAATATGCTTAGTTGTCATGAAAATTATGTCACAGTGCAAAAGAACTTCATGGTCTTTATAGGTTTATTACTTACTATATACTTTATTACTGATTTTGGGGTGGAATATGACCTGGACATGTATTTGTGAGATTCACCCATACACATACACAATTCTTTGAACACACTTCTGTGTTCTTCAGCAATATCATAAAACTTAATGTCAGTATTACAGTATTATTATTTTTATCATAATTTTTACTTTCTTATGCTCAACTGTTATAGAATAAATGGAAGTCCCCTCATCTGCACCAATATTTGTGTTTTTCAGCACAATTTAATCTACAGTATCTAATTCAACCTTTCTGGAATAAATTAAGATCATTCATTCTACTCCAGAAGGATCTTAACTGTGAACATTTTTATCCATTCTTCATTTTCCGACAGCGTTTTTCCATTACGGGACGTTAGCCAGCACATATAAATGGAGCACAGTTTTCTGGAATCTATTGAGTAACTGAACAGTCGTCTGCTCTGTTGCATTTGCCCTGTGCCAATAAAGATCAAAATCAAGCCATCTGATTGCTCATCGCTGTGTTGACATAAATGTTGGTTAACATAAGCAGTTCACATAATTCACAAGTAGCAAATTGACTCCTCCTGACTGACCAAAGAAAACCTTAAAAGAGTTAATGAGATTCAACTTTTTCCTCTGTTCTCAGAGTTTCCTATTTACCCAAAGGGCTAAATGAAAACACATGCTTTCACTCAGGTCTGCCAGCCAGATGTGGCTCAACAAAAAGGCAAAAAAGGTTGTTGGATTGCATACTTTGTGAAATCTGGTGTATGTGCATCAAGGACATAGTGCAGTAATGTAGCACAAAAGGAATTGAAGCAAAGGCTTCCTGTTTAGTATTGTGCATGAAAATATTCCTCACCATCAAAAGTTGATTGCAGGGATTAAAATACCTTAAAAGATACAATTGTTGGCATTTTATATGTTCCTCATTGGGGTGTTTAAATATGACCTTTCACCAAGATTATAACAACTACAAATGAAATGTGCCCCTTGTAAAACCAAATGTTTTTCATTCATGAAATGAGACTTTGAAGAACAATAAATAACATCATCTTAGTTGTATAGCCTGTATGAAACCACAAAAACAAATTACCATCATGATTACATTATGATGTCTCAGATGTTAAGTTTGTTTCAAAATTGTGAATATTTCCTGCTTGTCAAAACAGAGACTATTTTGCAGAGACGGGACACTTCTATTAAAATGAATGGGAGACATTGGAACGCCAACAGCAGCCAACGGTCAACCTGCCTTACATGTAGAATAGCCAAACACCTTTTAGATACAGAAATCGCCTGTTAATCAACTTGAGAATAGTCTCTGAGACTGCTTGGACGTCTCCCGTTTTAAGGTGTTCTTAACCTTGTTGTACTGTTTTATGATGTGCTACTACACATGGTGTTGGTGCCTTTTAATTTTGTAGTTCTGTAAAGCACTTTGGTCAGTCAGTGGCTGTTATAAAATGTGCTATATAAATAAAATGAACTTGAACTTGAACTTGAGAACACGCATACGCATTAGCCATATGCGTTTTTAGCATACTCTGAGGTAAAGATACACCGTTTATTATAACAGTGGGGACAGAACGACACGCCCTTTCCATGGATCATCGTTACCCCGCCTTGCATGATTCTACTAACGCTCGTTTCACACATACTCCGTTTGCAGTGCGTATGCGGTGCGTATTTTTTTCCGTACCCATGTTAACAGGTTACGCCCGTTTCACATATGCTAAGTTTGCAGTACGCTACTGATCCGCAGTTTCTGTGTGCCACAAAATCAAAAATGTGTAAGGAATTTTTATTTTAAATCCAAACGTTAACTTTGAGATTGTTTAAGGCATTGATTAATTAATTTTAATCATTGTGATTCATTGTTTTACATGTTGTTCGATTTGAAAAAAAGCTATCACGCTATATCTGTTGCTAAGAAGGAGAAGAATGAGACGCATTTGCGTTCACTCTGTCTTTTTTTAGGGTTAAAAAAATCATAGCTATTTGATGGCATTTTGCAACTTTTGGGACTATAATCATACTTTTTAGTTTTCCTTGACCCTGTAATTTAGTAACTGTAGAACACATTAACTGTAATTATGTGTATATACCATCGCTGCACTGCTGAATACGCACCGCAACTGGAACGGATCGCCGGACTGCATCCGCGTGCAGTGTAAAAGCTCTAACCTGTTAACATGGGTACGGAAATAAATATGCACTGCAAACGGAGTATGTGTGAAACGGGCGTAACGAAGAGCCTCATCACCTCTGCCTTTAAACACTGAGCGTGCCTCTTCTCGGGAGACCGGTCCTACCTGCTGGGGTCTTTATAGATCCAGGAACAGAGCGGGGAGAGTCCGGTGTGAGTTAGCAAACTGGAAAACCAGCGTGAGTTGGAGCGCGCGTCGCAGCCGACTGGCCAGGATGCCGGGCCACAATTCCCATTAAGTTCCGAGGCCCAGGGAAGCTGGACTGCTCGAGTGAAGCCGCACAGTGTTGTCAGATTTTAATGTTCAAATTTGTTCTTTTATCATCTTGACCAGCCGTTTTGGAGGGTTCAGTCTTTCCCCATTCAAGTTCCCATTTGAGCTGCACTTTCATGACGCTTGATTACATAGAAAACTAGCTGCCAAAACTGCACAAGAACGTTCCAAAAACAGCCACCGAGTGGACTGACTTACTTTGAAACACAGACATTGTTAAAAGTATCCAGAAATACGTCTGGACCGTACTAATTACTTTGTTTTTGTTTACATTCTTGAAATGATCTATATTATGTTACTCAAAACACATGACAAGAACAATGAAACTTAAGACTGCCAGTAATCCCATAATTCTGCAACACACTATCAATCACCCAGAACAACCCAGCAATCACCCTAGCAACCGCATAGCAACTGTCCATAAACCACTCAGAACACCTTAGCAGATGCAACCACCCACAACACCCTAGTAACCACTTAGCAACACTTTAGCAATAACCAATGTCAGAAATGTACTTTTTCATAAAGGGGCAATAATTGCCCCCTGGATTTGATTTTCAGTGGCATTTTTTAACTGACTCGGGACACCTTAGAAAACCTTCTTAACACTTAACACATAATAATAGGTAATATACATAAAGCATGTGTAAGATTCAAGCTACACAAATCACTCTTCAGCCTGCCCAAGTTTTTAAACTACACAGGGCTTAAAACGTATCGGTTACCTAACGTAACCTCGGTTCTCTCTAGATGAGGGAACGAGTATTGCGTAAGCTAGCTTACGCTACGGGAAAGATTCATCTTTTCTGAGATATTGAAGCCAAAAAATTATCCTTAATTTTTGTATCCATTGTCAACGCAGTGCGGCAGCTGCAGACCTTGAGCGGGCTAGCTAGCGAGCTCATAGGTTGCTCTGCGGCAACTGCTGCAGCCTATAGACGAGCTTGGGCTGAACTCGCGATCCAATGAGAGGCGTCCGCGGCTCACTGCATCAAAGCCCGCCAAAAAGGGCGTGACTAGAGTGCATATAAGCGTAGTTCGTAGGCTGGAACCCTGGTTTTCATTGACTGAAGCGAAAAGTCGCTGCGTGGCGCGAAGCACGGCCGGCTACGCAATACTCGTTCCCTCATCTAGAGAGAACCGAGGTTACGTTAGGTAACCGATACGTTCTCTTACGAGAGGTTCTCTCAGTATATGTAAGCTAGCTTACGCTCACGGGAACCCATTGTCAACGCCGTGCGCGCCAAGCATCCACTGTATAAGCCCCAGGGAATTAAGGGGGACCCGGGGAGCCCTTATGAGTGGGGAAATAATATTTGGCCGGCAAGAATGCGGGTCATTGATTGTGTAATACATAAGCACATAGTAGGACGGGAACGACAGAGCGGCGGTGCCGGTCTGTGTGGAATGTGTCCCATCAGTGCAGCTCACCAGGGGAGCTGTAGCGTGATTAAACCGCTAGTAGTTTTGCCTGCAGAGCGGGCACTTCCATATTGTAAAATCTGACAAAGGTGGAGGGGAAGTCCATCCGCTGCCACACATATGTCGTGAATGGAAATTCCGCTGGACCATGCCCACGAGGATGCCATGCCTCTAGTGGAGTGAGCCCTAATGCCCAACGGGCATGGCAGGTCTTTTGACGCGTATGCAGCAGCAATAGCGTCCACTATCCATCTAGATAGTGTCTGTTTCGAGGCGGCGAGACCTTTGGTGCGCCCTCGAACGAAACGAAAAGCTGCTCGAGCGTCTGAAAGCAGCGGAGCGTGCAGTATACAATCTCAGTGCTCTGACCGGGCAAAGGAGATTGGCGTCGCGTTCGCTATCCGGTGCTGGCAGCGCCGATAGGGAAATGACCTGTGCTCTGAAAGGAGTACCGATCACCTTGGGAACATAGCCGTGTCTAGGCTTTAAAATGACCTTGGAGTCACTTGGTCCAAACTCAAGACACGCAGCGCTGACAGACAGCGCGTGAAGGTCTCCCACACGCTTGACTGATGACAGGGCAGTCAGAAAAACGGTTTTGAGTGAAAGGTATTTCAAATCCACGGATTGAAGTGGTTCGAAAGGGGGGCTTTCATAGTTTCGAGAACTATAGAAAGATCCCAGATAGGAACCGATGGGGGCGCGGGGTTCATCCTTCTAGCTCCCTGAGGAAGCGGATGACCAGCTCGCTTTTACCCCATGACTGGCCGTGCAGGGGTTCAGCGAACGCGCAACGGCCGCCACATACACTTTGAGCGTGGATGGGGATCTGCCCTCATCCAGCAGCTCTTGTAGAAATACTGAGCAGCGACTGACACCCCACATGTCCGTGGGTCCAGGTCTCTGTCGGTGCACCATTTTGAGAACACAGACCATTTTGACGCATAGAGTCTTCTCGTGGAAGGGGCTCTAGCGTGTATGATGGTGTTTATTACTCCTTCTGGCAGAGCGACGGGTAGTCGTTGATCACCCACGCATGCAGCGCCCAGCTCTGGGTGGGGATGCCAGATTGTGCCGCGAGCTTGAGAGAGGAGATCTGCTCTCACTGGGATGGGCCACGGCGCTGTCAGTGACAGCTGCGTAAGCTCCGGGAACCATGTCTGATTCTCCCAACGCGGGCTATGAGGAGCACCGAGTGACGCTGCTTCCTGATCCTCTGCATTACCTGTGGCAATAGCGAGACGGGAGGGAAGGCGTAAGCGGGCGCCTGGGCCAGTCCTGGGCCAGCCGTCCTCGCTCGAGAAAAATACTGGGCAGTGAGAGTTCTCTTTGGACGCAAAGAGGTCTATCTCTGCTCTGCCGAATAGGTGCCATAACGTCTGGACTGTTTGAGCGTGCAGGGACCATTCCCCTGGGGAATATTGTCTCTGGACAGTCTGTCCGGGCCGCCGCTCAGGTGGCCTGGCACGCGCGTCGCCCTCAGCGAGCGCAGGTGGCACTGGGACCAACTCAGTATGCGTTTTGTCAGATGAAAGAGGTTCCTGGATCTGACACCGCCCTGACGGTTTAGGTAGGATACCACAGATCTGTTGTCCGAACGGACCAGGACGTGGTGACCCTGAATGACCGGGAGAAAGCGACGCAGCCGTACTCGACCGCTATCATTTCCAGACAATTTATGTGAAGGAGCTTTTCCTGAACTGACCATAGGCCAAAACCGAGAGCCCTCGCAGACCGCGCTCCAACCCGTGTTGGACGCCGCCTGTCGAGATGACTTTTCGGGCGAGATACAGCTCCCATTGTCACTCCCCGCTGATACCATTCGGCCACTGTCCAGGGCTGCAGAGCTGATATGCAGGTCTGAGTCACCTTGATGGGCTGGCGGCCTGTGGCCCAAGCCCGGCGAGACGCTGGTGTTTAGCCAATGCTGAAGCGGGCGATGTGCAGTAAACCCAGCTGAAGTACTGCTGCGGCTGAGGCCATGTAACCTAGCACTCTCTGGAATTTCTTCAGAGGCGTGAGGCTGTTCATCTGAAAAGATGCGGCTAGTCGCTGAACACGGCGCGGCGCTGTGTAGATAAGCGAGCCGCCATTGCCACGGAGTCTAGTTCTATTCCCAGGAAGGAAATGGTCTGACTGGGCTGTAGTGAGCTCTTGGTCCAATTGACTGCAAGACCCAAACTGTTCAGATGGCTGAGGAGAACTGCTCTGTGAGACAGAAGCTCCATATGTGACTGAGCCATAATCAGCCAGTCGTCCAAATAGTTCAGAATTCGCAAACCCTGACTCCGCAGGGGTGCGAGCGCCGCGATCCATGCACTTCGTGAAAGTACGGGTGCTAAGGACAGGCCGAACGGAAGGACGGTGTATTGATAAACCTGGCCGTCGAGGCTGAATCTCAAGAATGGCCTGTGACGGGATTTATCTGAATCTGAAAGTATGCATCTTTCAGATCGAGAGAAATAAACCAGTCCCCTGGCGCACATGCGCGAGGAGTTTCCTGATTGTAAGCATTTTGAACGGTCTTTTGCAAGCACCTTGTTCAAAACCCTGAGATCTAATATGGGTCTGAGGCCGCCGTCTTTCTTGGGAACAAGAAAATAACGGCTGTAAAGCCCCGACTCGCTCAGAGAGGGTGGCACTTTTCTATGGCCCTTTGCACAGAAGGCTTGTTATTTCTGAACGAAGCATGCACGCTAGCTTCCGTGTTCACAGTGGTTTCGAGCCAGCTCTGAAGCGAGGGGCGGCGATCGAACTGTAGCAAATAGCCCTGTTGTATTGTGCTTAACACCCACTTGGATATCCCTGAATAGCTTCCCACGCTTTGAAGCGTAACGCTAGAGGGTGAATGGCCAATTCGCTCTGATTGCCGCACACAGAGCTGAACAAAATGTGTGAGCTGCTTAGTGTGTTCATGCATGATTGCTCGCAGACAGCATGAACAGGCTGTTTTGTGAGTGACTTCCGATTGGAATGAATGGGGAAAGAGTCACATCTGTTACGTGATGCGCAAGCATAGTCATGGGCACGGGACTTACACACAGAGGAATGGTTGCTGGCCGTGTAACAGAGCGGGCAGAGAATGGGCGCGCACGACGCATTTGCGGGCGCATTTATTGACTCTAGCGCCGAGCGGTTCGTGAATCGCTTTATGTGAGCGTGCTCTGGTGGGGACACGAGACATGCAGTGCTTGTGTGCAGAAGTGAACACTGGATTGTGGGCACATTTTCTACACATAGGGCTGGTCGTGGTGACAGAGCCGGCAGAGAATGGGCGCCACGACGCATTTGTGGGCTCTTCATTGACTCTGACGCCGAGCGGTTCGTGAATCGCTTTATGAGAGCGTGCTCTGATAGGGGCACGGGATGTGTTATGCTTGTGTGTAGGGGCTAACACTGGGTTGTGGGCACTTTTTCTACACATAAGACATGTTTGCTCTTTACAAGATTTATTTGGGTCGCCGTGAAAACGGCGCTTGAGTGCAGGCAAGCGGGCAGTGTCACCGGCTTGTTGGCTGCTAAATTCACCACTGTAGTAGCCTGAGAGAAGGGGACTGACAGGGGTAAAGCTTTGACAGTGGTCCGCCGCGGCGGACTGAGCCGCCGCTTGTTCAACACAGTTAGGAAGACTTCGCTGCTCGGGTTTCAGCGCTACCTTAGATCGAGGCCCGCGGGGAGGCGGTCTGCGGCGGCTGTCTGAGCGCTGACGAGGGCGGCCGCCCTGTCGACGCTGAGAAGTCTGGAGATTGTTGAACTGGGCGCTGTGAAGAGGCTCGTGCAGGAGGCTGATCACGTGAGCGGCCTGCAGAGGAGCTTAGCGCGACGCCGCAGGAAGAGGTTCATGGCTTGGGTGGCTTTCTGGACTTCTGAGAAGCGGTCAACAATGCCACTCACCGCGGAGCCGAAGAGACCGGTTGGAGAGAGCGTGCGTTGAGGAACGTGGAGCGCTCTGCTTCTCCCATGTCGGCTAGTGTTAGCCATAAGTGTCTCTCGGTCACAGTCAGCGAGGCCATGCACTTCCCTAGAGCTTGGGCTGCAGCTTTGGTAGCGCGAAGGGCGAGGTCTGTCGCGCCAGAGATCAGTAACAGCCTCTGGGTGCCTGCCTTTCTCATCCCACTCCGAAGAAGGTCTGCTTGTAGGATCTGTAAAACGGCCATTGAGTGCAGAGCAGATGCGCTTGGCCGGCGGCGGAATAGGCGCGCCAACATAGGCGGAAGTCGCTCTGCAGGCCTTAGACGGAGCACAGGCTTGGAACGCCATCTCGCGGAGGGCGGACAAAGGTGTGCTGCTACCGAAGTCCTCGACCGGGGATGGAGGAGTAGCCTCTTCAGTGGCGCCGCCCACCGACGCCAGAGAGGTGGAGACGCGTGAACGGGTCCTGGCTGAAAACGGAGCGCTCCACGACTTTGCAAGCTCCGTGATGTAATTCCGGCAGGAAGGAGCGGCCCGGCCGCGGGTGTAGAGCGGCGATGGCTTTGAAGAAAGCAGCCGCCGAAGTCTGTTGGGTGCCTGCTCAGGGGCGGTGACCACTGAGCCCGAGGCGGTCGACGGCCTGTGTGAGGAGGCGTGTTAACTCCCCTTCGACCCGGCGCTGGTCCTGCTGGATTCCTGGGCTGAGGAGGAGGCTTGGGAGCCTGTCCACTCCTCGCTGTCCGAGCCATGATGGAACAGCAGCCCTTATCCTCCGCCTAGTCATCCGAGATGGCAGCAGTGCGGCCGCCGGCGGCAACTGTCGCTGGCCCCGGGGCGGGAGGGTGAAAGCGATGCTCGAGGGAGAGGCTCCGGCGAGGCAGTCGCTTCAACCACAGTTTCCGCAGCCTTTGTGAGCGGGCGCTTCTTCCTGCGCGGCTGAGGGTAGGCGGCGCGGGCGGTTTCTGCTTTGATCGCTCGAAGTCGAGCCCGCAGGGGTCGACATCGGTAGCTCCTCGCAGAAATCGCGATCCGCCCTCAGTGAGGGCGAGCTCTGCGTGCCCCAGTCCCAGGCAGAGAGCGCAGATGATGTGGCGGTCTCCTGTGCTGAGAAGGGCGCGACATGAGGCGCAAGTGGAGCGAGGCATCTTGAAAAAGACGCCGTATTCTTTGTGAATAGTTCTTGAGAACTAGCTTGCTTAATAAAAGGATACGCCGTCGGATGGCGTAGCTTCGCAGGATGGCTGAAGGTGGCTGAGACGGCCGGCTTCTTCTAGCGCTGTCCACGCTTGCTAGATGCCCCTCAAACGGCGACGCGGCTTCCAGGTCAGCGATGCGGAGAGCTTCGCTGAAGAGATGAAAATCAGGGTTCCAGCCTACGAACTACGCTTATATGCACTCTAGTCACGCCCTTTTGGCGGGCTTTGATGCAGTGAGCGCCGGACGCCTCTCATTGGATGCGAGTTCGCCCAAGCTCGTCTATAGGCTGCAGCAGTTGCCGCAGAGCAACCTATGAGCTCGCTAGCTAGCCCGCCAAGGTCTGCAGCTGCCGCGACTGCGCTGACAATGGATACAAAAATTAAGGATAATTTTTTGGCTTCAATATCTCAGAAAAGATGAATCTTTCCCGTAGCGTAAGCTAGCTTACGCAATACGAGAGAACCTCTCGTAAGAGAACCTTCATTCTTCAAAAGACTCTTCAACCTCTTTTGATATTTAAACTATTTGAGGAAATAACCTTCAAATGACACGATTATTTGCAGTGAAGCTAATTTAAACTTTCAGGCAAGATTTGGTAAAGCCAACATTCAAAGTTTGTCTTAATGAACTTCACTTTTCTGTAGCTTGTTTGATGTTATTTATATGTGTAAATCAATTTTAGAGTCTCAATAGAAATGTACAAAGTAGACATGTACAATGTAGGTTCAGCCAGGCTCATCTTTTCACTCTTGCTTGGCCGACTGTAATATCTGAGACAGTCAGACATAGAGTACCTTTAAGCCTGCCAGTTTGATTGAAACCAGCAGAGCTGAAGTTGACTTTGTTCAGAACATCCTGCCATACCGATTATATTATAGAGTATCATAGTTTAAATGGTGGTGTCTTATTGTGAGTATAAGCTTATAAGCTCCATGGTTACATTCAGACGTCCTCTTTGACGTTGTAATTTGGACAAACAAGGGAGTGGTCGTAGGCCTTATGGTTTGTGGTGACACTTTTATTCGGCCTCTGCAGTACAGACTCAGCTTGACATTAAATGGCATCACATGGTTTCCTCCGGCATGTTAAGCAGATTTTGAGATAGTCATAATTTTGGGTGGCGGACTAGTCTTCCAAACTTTAGGAATGACTTGTGGAGAAAGATAGAGCCATTTGGGGGGAAAATAGTTAGGAAACAACATCAAAAAGGCATTGCAACACTTCATTAACTTGTGATTTTGGGCATCACATTGGTTTCTGTTTTTCACAGTTGGCACTTTTTTGTTTTTTGACTTTTTACATAACTAAGCTCATGACACAATTGTGCAGAGCCTTTAATTTAGACACTCTGTGATGTAAGCGCTGTTTCAAATCATGACTCTTAATGCCTCGAAATGCAATGACTCGGATTTTATCTGCTTCGAATGAAGTGTTTTCAATGAATGTACTGTATCTAAGGCGTGAGGCAGTGGTGCGAGTGACTCACACAGTGAGAATGCTTAAAAAGTCATGTTAGGCCTGCATAATCCCTTGGCATTTGTTTTGTGACAGTACAAATATTTCAAAGTAATTTATAGTAATGACAGCAAAAGTCTATTAAACTTGCCTGAGATGAACTGTGATCGTGTGTGTCAAATGGAAAACGACCTGCCACATGCGTTGCTGATACAGTTCTACTTAGCAGTCATTGAGTCTGTCCTCTTCACTTCAGTAACTGTCTGGTTTGGTGCAGCTATGAAATTAAACATCAGAACAGTTCAGACTGCTGAGAGGATTATTGGTTGCCCTCTGCACTCCCTTCAAGAACTGTACACTTCCAGAGTGAGGAAAAGGGCTTGTTGCCTTCTGGCAACTGCAACAGAGCACTGAGCACAAGAACAGTTTTTTCCCTCAGTCTATCCATCTCATGAACAGTTAAAACCGCCCCACTGAGCAATAATTGTGTGCAATACACAGTTTAGTCTATTTGTATATTGTACACACACACGCGCGCACACACACACATTCATGTTGGTGCAGCTATCATTATGAGTACTCTCCATAGACATAAGGATTTTTATACTGTACGAACTATAGATTCTATCCCCAAACCCTACCCCTAAACCCAACACTCACAAAAAACTTTCAGCATTTTTACATTTTAAATAAAACATTGTTTAGTATGTTTTTTTTAGTGATTTGAATTGATTTGAGACACAAGCAATGTCCTCATAAACCACATTTATAGCATAATACCCTTGTAATCACCAGTTTGTAACCTAAACAAAAGTCCTTGTAAACCACTTAAACCTGCCCACCCACCCACACACACACACACACACACACACACACACACACACACACACACACACTGTCTTGTTGCTGTATTGATTGTGCAGCCGTGGCCAAAATTATTGGCAGTGACATAAATGTTGTGATTCGCAAAGTTTTCTGCTTAAGTTGTTATGATGTTGTTTCACATTGTTTGTAGATTATTGTTCAGAGTGATCAGATGCATTTTAAATAACTGCAAAAAGCTTAATTGGCCAAAAAAATTAACTTTATCACAAAAAACCAAATTTCACTGTTTTTTGTCCCTGGCACAAAATGACCAGCCAACATCATTTCAATAATCATATCAGCAGCACCTGGGAAAGTGTGAATGAGTACTAGTGAGATGAAGTCACTCATGTATCATTCTGATTGGATTATAAGAGCAGACTGATTGCTATAAATAGAGGGAAGAAGTGCTTCCAATCATTGTGTTCTTGTTAGCAATGGTTACCTCTAAAGAAAGACATGCAGCCATCATCGCTTTGCATCAAAATGGCCTCTCATGCAAGGAAATTGCTGCAAAGAATATTGCACCTGAAAGAACCATTTACCGGAACTTCAAGGAGAGAGGTTCAACTGCAGTGAAGAAGGATTCAGGACGTCCCAGAATGTCCAGCAAGCACCAGGACCGTCTCCTCCTGTAGAGTCAGCTACGGAATCGTGTCACCACCAGTACAGAGCTTGCTCGATATTGGCAGCAGGTTGGTGTGAGTGCATCTGCATGCACAGTGAGGCGAAGACTTTTGGACAATAGCCTGGTGTCAAAAAGGGCAGCAAAGAAGCCACTTCTCTCCAGGATAAACATCAAGATAGACTGAAATTCTGCAGGAAGTACAAGGATTGAACAGCAGAAGACTGGTGCAATGTTATTTTCTCTGATGAAGCCCCCTTCCGACTGTTTGGGACATCTGTATAATCGGTAGTCCAGAGAAGAAAAGGTGAACGCTACCATGAGTCCTGTGTCATGTCAACAGTGAAGCACCATGTGTGGGGTAGCTTTTCATCTAAGGGAGTGGGTTCTCTCACAATTCTGAAAAACTGCCAGGAATAAAGTATGGTATCAAAACGTCATGCAAGAGCAACTTCTCCAAACGATCCAGGAGCAATTTGGTGATGATTTGTGCATTTCCCAGCATGATGGAGCACCATGTCACAAGGCAAGATTGATAATGAAGTGGCTCGGAGATCATTACATTTAATTTTTGGATCCATGGCCAGGCAACTCCCTGGATCTTAATCCCATAGATAACCTGTGGTCAATCATCAAAAGACGAGTGGACAAGCAGAAGCCCACAAATTGTGATCAGCTCCAAGCACTAATAAAGCAAGAATGGATCGCCATCAGTCAGGATTTGATCAGAAGCTGATATCCAGCATGCCAGAGCGAATTGCAGAGGTTTTGAAGAACCAGGACCAACACTATAAATATTGACTATTTGCATATGTTGAATGTTTTTGCCAATAAAAGCCTTTAAAACTTACGAAATGCTTATCAGTGTTTTCCAGTATACCATAGAAACATGTTAAAAATAATCTACAAATACTGAAGCAGCAAACTTTGCAAAACACAAAATGTATGTCACTGCCAATACTTAGGCCATGGCTGTACACTGAAAGCTTCTGTCACCAAAACAAATTCCTGGTATGTGTAAGCATACTTGGCAATAAAGCTAATTCTGGTTCTGACTGCCACCTGGCGGTTGCCACAAAGAAGTGCGAATAAGTCTGAACAGAACCATAAACTGTTAGAGTGGCAATTGAAGGGATAGTTCACCCAAAAATGAGAATTCTCTCTGCATTTACTCACCATCATGTAATCCCGTATGTGTATGACTTTTGTGTAAGATTGTATGTTTACATTTTTTATAGTAGAATATCTTAACTCTTCAAAGTTCTGGTCACCATTCTCTAGCATTGTATGGACCTGCAGATTCTGCAGAAGAAAGAAAGTCATACACATCTGGGATGGCAGGAGGGTGAGTAAATTGTGAGGAAATATTCATTTTTGGGTGAACTATCACTTTAACATAACACAGGGTATCACCACGGGCGGGGTCTAAGAGGCCCAGAAGCTATCTCTGATTGGTCAGGCACGATGAGTCAAAATAATAATTCTTATATTTTTACTCTTTACGGTGTATTTTCAATTAAATGGCTGATAAAGTGTCTCATTGTAATTATTCAGGTATAAATGAATGTTTAGACCGCAGCTGAAGCAGCCTGTAGACAGCGTCGTCATGTTGTTCCTGTTACTTCTTCAGCGCTGGTGATGTGACAACTGGGTGTGGCACTGGCTGTCTCGTTTGGAAGGCTGCGTCCTCCGGAGGTAGCGTTTGTCGGCCGCATACGTCATCGAGGCTGTCTCATTTCATTTCATTTTTTTTTTTTTTTTTATTTGTTATTTTTTTATTGGGAATGCAAAAAAGGTTAACAATTCTATAAATGTAAATGCATATACATATACATAAAAGGCATTGAAAATAGATACAAAACAAGAAAAAGCAAGACAAAAAAATAAATAAAAATGAAACAAGACAGCCTCGATGACGTATGCGGCCGACAAATTCGACCTCCGGAGGACGCTTCCAAACAAGACACAATCACAGCCACTTTCTTTTTTAATAACTTTATAAAGATGGCTAGTGAGGATCTTCATGTGTATGTCATGTCACAATTTTGAAATTCAAATGATTAAAATATTTGACATTTTAGGGTACAAATGACCAAAAAAGTCCTAAGATTTGAATGCAGCTCCAGGGTTGCTTTCTGCTCTCTTAGCCCTCATGAGCCCCCGAGAGGAATACAGAGCTTTTGACTCTTAGGAAATATTTACTTTCCAGTTACGTCTGCAATCATAGTACTCTTTCAAATGAATAAACTTGGTTACATAATATAAAGCACATTATGTATTCCGTAGAAATTCTGTGGCATGCAATTTTTTTGTGTGTAGGGGTAAAGAATGTTTATTAAATAACAAATAAACGTTTATTCTATAAATAACATTTACATATAACATTATCATCTGTCTGTCCGTCCATCCGTCCATCTGTCCGTCTGTCTGGAACATCCTAGCACCCATCTGGCAACTGCTGGGCAACCATCCAGATTAGAACATCCTAGTAACCACCTAGCAACCATTCAGCACCCCAGCAACCTGATGAAATGAATGAATGCATTTTTGATTGATTATTTTCTTTGTGCACTGAGTCACAATTGGTTTATTCAAATGTTACTCAATGCAAAAAGAAAACGAACCCGCGTGATTACTCTTAATATCGAATTGCATCTGTTTCTCAACAAAAGGCTTCCATAGAAGTCGTTATCCAGCTTTGAAATAGAAAAATAAAAAGTTCTTCATATGCCTGATATTCCATAAACATTATAGTTATCTAGTTACCTTTAAACGAATCCTGTTTGATGTAAATGTATTTGTGAAATATTTTATTCCTTATCATGTGATTAATGTCACAACTATTTAGGACGCTATTAAGATGCATATAGATTATTTAGATGATAGTCTGCATAACAGTTTAATAAACCCCATTAGTATAGTAATTATTACAATTTTAATCTTTGCTCAAATGCAATGTCCAAGACCCATTATTGGATTAGACATCTGAAATAACAGTGTCACTTCTCGCCATGTATTTGAACCAATCATTGCATGAGTAGATAAAAATCCATCCAATCAGCACAAGCCTATTCTTAATCCCCACCTCCCTGACAGTATTAATTACTTTGGGCTCTGCAGAGTGCAGACACATTAAGGAGCCTGTGGATTCTGTATTTTGAAGGACCACATTGTGTGATTGCTAAATTTTTTCAACTGTCAACATGGTTGATGCATTTTGTGCAACTTGGAAACTGGTTGACAGCCAGAATTTTGATGAATACATGAAAGCACTGGGTAAGTTAAAATTATGTTGTTTTAGAAAAAAAATCAGATTGCTTTGAACATCTTTGCACATGCAAAGTGCAATAGTGCAGTCTGGTCTTTAGGTGTATGCATGCATGCTTAAGTTTGTCTTTTTTGTAATGTCCACAGGTGTTGGTTTTGCCACTAGGCAAGTTGGCAATGTTACCAAACCCATAATTGTCATCAGCCATGAAGGGGACAAAGTTGTGATAAAGACACAGAGTACCTTCAAAAACACTGAGATTTCTTTCAACCTAGGAGAGGAGTTTGATGAAACAACAGCAGATGACAGACATGTAAAGGTGTGTGCTTTTTCATTTAAGTAGGTTTTCTGTGACATAGGTGCTCACTGATGTGTGCAATGGCTGCAGCAATATCTAAAATCAGTTTAAAAAAATCAAGATTGCAAACGAATGTATATGCACTCTTTGCAAATTAGGTCTACTTTTTACCCTGCATGAACTGCTGCTTTGTAGGCACTCTGCATGCAGACAAACACACACACAAGACAGAATTGTTGTGTATAGCATGCACAAAGACAACATTTAGAATAACTAATTAACTAATTTATTTAATTGCAATCTTATTTCAGTCAACTGTAACCATGGAAGGAGACAACCTTGTCCACGTTCAGAAGTGGGACGGCAAGGAGACTAAGTTTGTTAGAGAAATAAAGGATGAAAAAATGGTTATGGTAAGTTGCATTACTGTATAAATATTAGTATGCATACAATATTTTTGTATACAAAATTAGTTTTACTGCCATCAGTGTCATGAAAATGTAGTGCTCATACATACTGAATAATAATGATATTGATATATTCTTTCCGAATCTTTGCTGTTTACAGACATTGACCTTTGAGGGAGTGCAGTGTGTGCGCACATATGAAAAGGCATAATGTCGAACTGATGGTCAATTCAGTGTAACCCTGGCAACTTGACAATATTAAAAGGGCATTTTTACATTGTATTCTAAACTTTACATTTTCCCCTTTTTGAGACACGTGAGACATTTTTTGTGACACCTTTTATATGAAATACACATTGTGGAGTTTTTATAAATGTTACAGAATGTTATTGGTGGACTGTATAATTGATGCCTGCATTTGTGTCAACCTGAATGAAATACACACTTGTTAAAAAAAGACTCTTTGTTTCTTGCTAAAGTATGTCTCATACAAACTGTTGGTTGTCATTGGTTTAATACTGAAGTTTCCTGCAAGGTTACAAAGTCAACAATATTACAATATTATTATTAACAATATTAGTGAATTACAATTTTAATGAATGAAGACTAGATGAATTCCCAAATTTAGATAAATTAACCCAATTTTCATAATTTCCAGCAGCATATCTTTAAGACAAAAAAATTAAATAAAATAAAATACATTTTATTTTTTATTGATTCTATTGTTCCATCTTCATATCCTATAGTCTTTTGCTAGTAAATTGCTCTAGTTTTAAATGCTTTATGTTTACATATAATTTCATTACCTGTAATCCAATCCAATTATGGACTGGGATGATGAAAATATCATTGATCAGCCGTTTTTGTGCTGTAGATGCTAATTAGATTCTAACGAGACTTTGAGAGTCAACTCTGTGCTGTCTTAATCCACTGAGTGGATGGCCAACACTCCAGTAACTCGAAGTCATATTTGAAAAGATAAAATTAAATCTGTTGCCTGGGATTATTTTGACTATTGCACAATGCTGAAATGGCCGTTTTCAAGTGGCCACTTCAGAATAAGAACTGAATGACTTGCACATTTGTGTATGAAAAAACCTTGTCTGAAGTCTTGAATGATAGTTTGCTTTACATTTGGAGAAGTTTGAACAGCAACAGACAAAAAGCTGTTTTGTGCAGGGCAGATATATCTGCATTTGAATTGAAAATGCCAGTCTGAGAAACAATCCTGCAACTGTGAAATGTGATGTGGGTATAAACGAGTCTGCGCTCCTCTCAAAATGGCCTGTAGTAACCTCTACAAAACTTGTGAACCTGCCAAGTGGGGACATGTCATCAGTGGGTCAAAATTAATCCTTTAATCTGTATTGTCTTTAAGTAGGAGCATCATTCGATCAATTTGACCAACCATGTTCAGATGCTTCCTTTCAAATTGGTCCCAAGAGAACCGTTTTGCTTTGTGTGTTACTGGCCCCATTTTATCACAAGCTATTTGGAAGTTAATTATGACATATACAGGACCAATCAAAAATCTGGACACATCTACTCATTGTTTATTATTTCTTCTTCTTCTTCTTCTACTTCATATATAACATTAATAATAAAGTCAGATACAAATATAAAAACTATTAAATAAAAATTGTCTTATACATTTTTAGCTTCTTCAAAGTATACTCAACCTTTTGCCTAGATTACAACTCAAGACATTCTCTCAATCAGCTTTATGAGATGCCAGTTGCCAGTTTTTTGTTTTTAAGACGACGCAAAAATGTGGCTACAGTAAAACACTTACATTGGAAGTGAATGGGACCAGTCCAAAAACATTCAAATACACTGTTTCAAATGTACAGCCACAAGATGTAAACATTACATGTGTTAACATTATTTTAGTGTGATAAAATCATAGCAACGAAGTCATCATAGCAACGAAGTCATCATGGCAACGAAATTGTTTACTCAATATAACTTTACACTGGTATGGTTAGTAAGTGATTTGATCTCACTAAATCATGTTAGCATGTTTACATGGATTGGGCCCATTCACTTCCATTATAGGAGCCTTATTGTGACAGTGATATTTGCTATTTTTTATATATAAACGAGGGCTGAGTCACAATTGGTTTATGCCAAAAGTTCTATCGACTGAGGTTATCTTGTACTGAACGTGGAATATTACTTTAAGATCATGAGAAACAAACCAAATGTCAAGACTTTTGACTGAAGGTGTTCTTTTAAAGTAAACAGCAATTTGCACTTACTATCCAGACCTAATATAAGACCGAAACAGTGTAATATATGCAATAATAGGCAGGTTTGACCCTTGTAACTGGCTGCTATTGCTCAAAATGTTATTTAACAATATGCTCAACAATACATATAGTGACAGTTTAGTTTGACCTTGGCTTGTAACGATGGTTTTACTATTACAGCAGATTGTGAATGGACTGTTTCAGTCACAAAAGCATCGTAACTGGAGTGGAAAGTAATCAGCCATTGTTCTCCGTATTTGCAGCTGACCTAATAGCATGAGACTCATCAGAGTAACTTGCTCGGATTAATGACACAACTCTTTAACCACAAATCACAATACAGTTTTACCAGGGCAAAAAGATCAACAAGCAAAGTTGTACTGAAAGGGATCGTTTACCCCAAAATGAAAAATCCAACACACTCTCACAGCTAAATCGTCAGGATTCCTACGACTTTTCTAAATTTGGCTCATTCCTATGATATTATGCGACTGCACTCGTCTTACTTCCCAAGAATTCCACTACAGCCAATGACGTTGCTGGACATCGTTTACATCTAATACACGACAATTACTTGCTTCTGTCACACACAACATCTTCCTATCATGTTTACACACTCTACTGTTTAGATAAGGGGTTTGGTAAGGGCATAATATTCATAAGCATGCCCTTAACACCTCGTGCGCGAAACTCGTGCTTACTTCTGCAATAGACATCTGGCTTTATTCTTCAATGGAACACAAAGGCATCTTGTACTAATGCCATGAATGTGACTGAGGCTGTCAGTCCCTAAAATTCTGTTAACATCTAACATTCGTGTTCCAGAACGTTTTATGGATTTGGAACAACATGAGGACATTTTTAGAACTATTCCTTTACTGTATGTATGGATGAAAACCAAATGAGAATCTAACTCTGTCTATTTATTAAAGTCGCATACTGGTATCTTTGTTTTGTGAGTATTGCTCTAGAGACAGTGTTGGAAAGCTTCTTCTGAGCCATACACATTACTTGAAGTTAAACTACAGTCAAACTACACTTTTAAAAAAGTACAGTATTTTGCTACACAACAAGTCAATATCAAAAAGTAACTAAACTAAGTTGAAGCTATTTATAAATCTATAACAATTATATTATTTTATCAGGGTGACATTAAACAATTAGGTTAAATGGAATATATAAATGTATACAAAATATAAACTAATACAAAATTAATCATATTTCATACAATGAGTCAAAATATATTGATAAACAGCAGCAATTAACTAAATATTTCACTTAGTGAATCATATATGTGAACTAGTTAAGTGTTTTTAACCCTTACGATGCACGAGTATTTCGCCAAACATTATTACTTACTCTTTAGAAACCCAGCACTTGGATCTACAAAAATGCCCAGATAGTGTATAATTTTCTAAAATAATAATAAATAAAATAAGATAGTAAATAAATTATATTATATTTTTATATATTAAAGAGATGATGCAACAAATCAGGACAAATCTAGAACAGAATTTATTACTTTAATACTGACATTTTATGAGATGCAACTGGCTGTCAAACACACATTGAGCTACACATAACACACACATATGTATTTTCTCAGGCACTAATTGAGTCTAAATAGACGTACAACTTTCAGTGGTACACCCAAATGACAACAGCCATATCATACTGTTCATGTGTTGTACTTGCTATAGTTTACTTCCATGTTGTTTCTTCATCAAATAGCAATGTCAAATGTAAACCTGGATGATCACTGAAACATCAGCGCCACCTTGAGTAAGAAATAGCAAGTATAATATGTATGTGTACACGTCTCTGGGATACTAATAATTCACCATTGTTGCACAGAAATTTGACATGATATATTAGTTTAATTATAGATAGTATTTGTTATTTGTATGAATATAATATTATTTTGTCTTGCAATAAACAATGAAACTGATATCCTGTGATAGTTCACTCATATATTTCTGAAATAATCAAAATAATAAGATCCAAAAGTGCCCACACTTCCATGTAGACTCATTTTGCCTACAAACTAACCGAGCAAGGGAAGAAAATAGAGAGGATATGGGGGGTCTATTCAGCCCCTCAGTCTATGTCAAGTCTCTGTGGCCATTTGTCAGGAAGCATGAATGCTTGCCTTCATCATCTCTTCTTTTTTCTTTAGGCCAGCCATGGTTCAGCTTTAAGCTGATTTTGCCTCTCATCTTTGTGGGCCGATAGTAGTCCGTTCCTTTGTGGCCAATAGTCTATAAGTTTGGGAGTGACATCACTGGCAGATTATGCTCTTGCCAAGTGTCATGAAAGAAACTCTCCCCGTTGTTCTCTATTGAAAAGAAAAGAGGCACAGGGGCTCTGGGAACCCCCAGCACTTCTCCGTGCCTGCCATGGGAACTGTTAACACAGACGAGAAAATATTTCAGTTGACAATGCACAGATTGTAATTGGACTGGACCACAGTTCACACAGGGACTGCTTTTATTTTTAGGGCACTGCTGTTGCATAATATCTAGCAATGTTTAATGAGAGAGAGGTAATGTGGTGTTTTAAACAACTGATTTAATGACACTTCTTTATATGGTTTCAGTTTCAAAAATGCTTTTTGGTTCCATAGTAGCTTAATGTCACAAAAAAAAATAATAATAATAATATATATATATATATATATATATATATATATATATATATATATATATATATATATATATATATATATATATATATATATATATATATATGTGATTGTAAAATAAGTCATACGTTATATAAGCTATGGATTATGCATGATATCTGCATTATATACAACATACAATATATTATAATACAAAGAAATATATCCTATACATACTGTTTATGTAATGCAAAGCAGGAATTAAAGATGTAGTTCATGACATTAATTTTGGGCATTCTGTATAATGTTTGAACACAGGAAAGAGTTCAAATATTTTTGGAACAAAATATCTATTGTTTTTTATATTAATTTACAGTAAAAACTGTTTTTATTAACTGTTTGGCTTGATATTTATTTTTGTGCTATATTTCTTTAAATATTACTTAATATTTTATATTATAAAGCAAAGACATAGTATTGTTTGGTGTGGCTTATAGTAAGTGTCCAAATACGTTTTGGATCCACTGTAGATTTTGCAATATATATATATAAAGGCCTATAATACAAAAAGGGAATTTTAGCACAGGCTCAGTTGTCTCTGTTTGTACATGGCTTTGAGATGTTTAAGATTTTTTTTTTTTTTACTTGAATAGCAGTCTGCCAAGAACCTTGAATGGCAGAAAGCAGGCTGTGCATACCAATGCATTGAGTATTTGGCACTACTGGTGGATTTTTATGGTATTGTGAGTGAAAGATAAAATAAAAATGTATATTTTGAAGCTTTGTGCATATTTGTGTATACTGCACGTAACCTTGTGGAATCATTTCAAGGAATTGTATAATACTCTTTTAAATGTGTTAAATCAAGTTTAGTTTGTGATGGAATGTTTATACCAACATTTTCTTCATTTTAAGTTTTAGAAATGTTATTGATGTAATTCATTTTCCAAAGTGCTTGCAATGTGACTGGCATTTCAACTATTACGTTCACACAAGAACCATAAAGTTTACATGACAGCATATTGCCATAATGCCACCTACTGGTAGAAATGGATTTAGGAAAAATGGCCTGGGTGATAGTGAATTAGTTGCTCAAATTAATAATGTATTTGCCATTAAAGTTTCTTAGTTTATAAATGGAAATTTCTGTTAGGATATATGTAATGGACCATCAGGCAGTTGTGCTGGTTTTGTAAAAAATAAAAACCTTTCTAACAATTGTTTTGATTTTTGCAAACATTTATTTATTTTAACTTTTCAATCAGACGTCAGCAAAATGTGAGCATGCATTATAGTTCAATTGGCATTACAGTCTCATAAGGGCTCTTATTTTACCACAATGTTGTTGTTTTTCTTACAGCTTTGTAAATTATTTCAGTTTATGACTATATATTTTATACAGAAAGTCAAATTAAACATTGTAGAATAGAAATAACATTTCAAGGATCTGACAGTAAAACCATGCGACAACACTTGAAGATAAACAATATTATTTTACAATTTTGTTTTCAAATAAATATCTTATTACAATTAAGTATGGACCGTAGATAGTTTTGTTATCCCAGTCTGGTTTACATACACTGTTAAAACACAAAATCCACACTTTTTGGGTACATATCCTTCGAATATTAACTTTGAACCGTGCCAAAATTATGAGCAGGACATTTACTGTAGGTTTACCTATAACTTAATGCTATGCAAATCTAACAAATAATTACAATCACAAAATCCTATTTTACTATTAAATATAATCTATTTCTGGAGTTATTCATTTTTGTATTGACTAGATTTACATCAGAATGTGAAGCATGCACAGGCTGAATAAAAACACCACAATAAGCATACAGTACATCAAGGTGAACTATTTTTAAAATGTCAAAAAACTAAAAAACTAAAATCAGTATTGGTATAGCATGTATATGACCAGGTGGCATTACTGTATATATGATGGCTACATAATATGGTCTTTGTACAGGCATGAGTTTATCCTCTATGGAGCAACATGCTGAACTCCTTCTGTAGAAAATACATAAAAATGGCTCCTGGGGCCCCCAGCAATGCACACGTGTTTCCCTATTCAACCTCTAACACACCAAATTCAGGTAATGGGGCACTTTACTAATGAGCTTATCAGCTAAGAGTCAAATGCATTGTGATAGCTAGGGGAAGACATCCAAAACGTCCAGTGCTGGGGAGCCCCTAGGGGCATGATTGAGAAACACTGTGGTAAAGGGTAATGTCCCAGAAAATTACACACAATAATACATTTAATCTGGCATATCATTTTGTCTCATAATGGAAAAGTCTTCTGTATGAGTAAAATGGGCATTATAGACAATTTTATAACATAATATTCTTATAAATGTCTATGTGCTATTTAACTGGCACATCTTCATCAGGTACTGTAATTTTCACCCATGATAGCCAGGCACAAAAACACTTCCACATTTCTATAGGTATAATGTTACATAAATCTTTAAAATTATGCAGCGAAAGGTAAATATGATAAATCTTGTGCTACAAGTTAAAACTACTCTATTTGCAAGATAAAAATACATTAGCTTGGATGAAAACAGTCTGTGTTTTGAACAGCTTTGTTTCCTCCTTAACTGGTGTCTTTCAATGGCACTCAATTCTAAAAATCTAAATAGCACAGAAATGCAGTTCTTAACAGCATTGTGTTTTAATGCATTTCTGTGGATTTAACACCAAGAAGTTCTATTTTTCTACGCAAAATCCAGCATCTCCTTTTATGGAGAGCACTGAACAAAACATACTTGTGTTTCCTCTGTGAAGTATAGATTTATAATAACATTGTTTGGCATCTTACCAAACCATTTACATTTGTAAAATGCAAATAAATAAAAAAAAAAACTGAGGAACTGGGCTTGCCTATCTAAGCCCTTAAAGCAGTTCTGTAAACTGTTCTGTAAACGGTACTACCATACCAAAAGATAAATAAAATACTAATTTATATATATTACTTGATCAATTATATCCTCAGTAAGTTCCATTCCATTTGTGTAAGTCAAAACAAACATTCAAACCCAATTCTGACAGAAAAGAAAGGAATGCTCTGAATTGGCACCCCATCAAAATGAGGTAATGTAAAAATATTTAATGGATAGCATATGATTGTATAATCTTAGTATCTTATCTTTAATCCCACTGCAATGATCAGAAATTGTTTGTTACTCTATGTCAGTGCTGTCTGGGAAAAAACTGTACTCATGTTCCTTCTTTGACGTATATACACTGGCAGCCAAAAG
This sequence comes from Xyrauchen texanus, assembly GCF_025860055.1. Lineage (NCBI taxonomy): Eukaryota > Metazoa > Chordata > Actinopteri > Cypriniformes > Catostomidae > Xyrauchen > Xyrauchen texanus. The sequence continues at coordinate 8,345,283 of NC_068297.1, forward strand.
TTTGGAATAATGTACAGTTTTTGCTATTTTGGAAGAAAATTCGTATTTTGATTCACCAAAGTGGCATTCATCTGATCACAAAATATAGTCAGGACATTACTGATGTAAAAACAGCACCATTACTATTTGAAAAATTTATTTTTGATCAAATCTAGACAAGCCCCATTTCCTGCAGCAATCACTCCAACACCTATTCGTTTTTTTTCCCTCCATTTTTCTCCCCAATTTGGAATGCCCAATTCTCAATGTCCTCTAAGTCCTCGTGGTGGCATAGTGACTCACCTCAATCCGCATCTGATCATGTGGCTTGTTGAGTACATTACCGCCGAGATGTAGCGCGTGTAGAGGCTTCACGCTGTTCTCCGCAGCATCCACGCTCAACACACCACACGCCCCACCGAAAGCGAGAACCACGTTATAGTGGCCACGAGGACGTTACCCCATGTGATTCTATCCTCCCTAGCAAATGGGCCAATTTGGTTGCTTAGGAGACCTGGCTGGAGTCACTCAGCACACCCTGTCGAACTAGCGACTCCAGGGGTGGTAGTCAGTGTCAATAATTGTTGAGCTACCCAGACCCCCGCCAAACACCTTATCCTTGAGTAATAATACATTTCTAATTTGGTACTAGATAATCTTTTTCCATTATATCAAACACAGTTGAAAGCTATTTGGATTGTTAAATGAAGTTTAACATTGTCTTTGTGTCTGTTTTTGAGTTACCACAGTATGCAGTAGACTGGCATGTCTTAAGGTCAATATTAGGTCAAAAAAGGCAAAACATAATCATCTTTCTCTAGAAATTCATAAGATAATCGTTGTTTTGAGGAATGAAGG